>NC_047043.1:73015894-73318924 GCF_011762595.2 Tursiops truncatus
AGTGGGAAATGAATGTAGGTTTTGTGACCTTTTGCAGAAATTGAAATACAAGTTTGCTGGATCTTGTTTCAAGGTTTGAATGAGCTGAGACTAGAATCATCTAGAAGATAACATGTGCAGACACAAACCTGTGTGACTGGGCTTTATCATCTCATATTTGGTATGGTTTGGTCACTTTAATTCCAATATATTCTCATCTATTGTGCTCTGACCAAAGCAGGGGTGGATGCGGGAGAGAAGGGTTTCTTCCTGGAGGTGCTTTAGGTTAAAAGGAGATCTCATAGAAGGTGGTCTCAGGATGGAGGATTTTAGAATTTTCTCTCTTTTGAAACTTTGCATAACAGCTCCAGATGATTGCTGATTGTCAGTGAATGATACTCACATTGTAAGTAATAAGAAATAGGTATAGATAGATATTTAAGTATAATTGTCTATATCTACGTGGTTATGTCCATCTCTGTAAGTCAGTCTCTCTCTCTCTCTCTCTCTCTCTCTCTCTCTAGGCTTTCTATCCAAGAAGGCTTAAGTACCTGACTGTACCAATGAAAATTATTATTATCGTGAAGTACCAGGACTTAGTTGTACATCCATGATGGGATTTATTTTATTTTTTAAAGAAATAAGGCCGAAGGAGTTGGTTTTTCTTCCTTTTGGCACCATCAAAACTCAGTTCCTTGCTGGGCAGCATTCAAAGTATGGCCAGATGGCAAGCAGGACTGGAAGAGACATGCACAAAAAGATGAGGCAAATAAGATACCTTTTCCCTGATATGTGGCGTGGAAATTCTCAGGTGAGACAGAAAAGATGTTGAATCTTGGAAGCTGATGCCCACCCACAAAAATCTGCTGGAATGGACTCGTATTGTTTAGCCACATAGAGCTATTGAAAATTATTGACAATGTCTTAATTAGTTGACACTAATTACTCTACATCTTGTACATCTTTCAGTTTGGGAGCCCTGAGAATTATAGCTTAAATTTTAAAATTACTACTTTTGAAATCGTAAGATGCTTTTATCAGTACCATCTTTCATGTGCTTGTCTGATTTTGTACTACAATGGAATAGACAGAAATATCTGGCAGTATTATTTTCCCCTAAGTAAATTTTTTTCCTCCAATAAAGTAATTCACCCTACCTGTATGCTGTAAGTCAACACAGAATTATGGGAAGATTTGCATTTAAGAAAACCTCTGCTCCTAGTTGAAAACAAGAACAGAGTGCCCAGAATACAGACACTGCCAACAGGATCTGCCCTGGTTTGGTAATTTGCTGGCTGTGGTCCATTTAGAGTCAGATCATCAGGGGTCAGGCTCAACCTTCTAAGTGCTTTAGAACATCCCATCCATTGAGGTTTAAGATGGAAAATAGAGTTGAGAAAACAGAAAGTCCTACGGGATCAATTGCAAATATCACTGCATAATTAAAGATATTTCCTTATTTTTTTTATTGATTTCACACCTGTGGTCTCCCAATATAGTTTGTTGTTTTGTTTTGTTTTGTTTTGTTGGCTGCACTGTGACTTCGTTGCTGCACACAGCCTTTCCCTAGTTACTGTGAGCAGAGGCTACTCTTCATTGTGGTGCGCAGACTTCTCGTTGTGGTGGCTTCTCTTGTTGCAGAGCACGGGCTCTAGGCGTGCAGTCTTCAGTAGTTGTGGCATGTGGGCTCAGTAGTTGTGGCTCACGGGCTCTAGAGTGCAGGCTCAGTAGTTGTGGTGCACGGGCTTAGTTGCTCCACGGCATGTGGGATCTTCTCGGACCAGGGCTTGAACCTGTGTCCCCTGCATTGACAGGCGGATTCTTAACCACTGTGCCGCCAGGGAAGCCCCCAATACAGTTTTGATAACATTCAAATTCAGGAACTAGCATTGCCCTCCTGAAAAACAAATTTAAAGTACTCAGACAAAAACCCAAATTCACTTGTCCAGATACACTTTCTTCCTTTCAGAAATCTTCTTTATGGTAAATCAAATCAAATGATAATTTTTGCTTGTTAAAACTACTGAATCAGGGGACTAGGGGAAGATGGACAGTGGAAGTGAAATGTTTGGATCTTCTCAAATCATCACATAAAATCAGACCGGGAAACTAGTTAGCTAAATGAAAAGTCATGAAAAAAATTTGAAGGAAAACAACGTGACAAGTTTTACCACAATCCACAGAACACAGGTAGGTGTCAGCAACATCTGTCTGGGAAAACAAAGAGCAAAAAAACAGAGGAAAGCAATGGGGCATCTGACAGACCTGAGAACAGGAGGAAGAGCCCCCAAAAGGTCCAACAGATACTAATGGAAATGCATGCAGGCCAGTTTTTTAAGTGGCAGCTAAAACTGGGAGTGGTTTTGCTGCATCCTATAACAGGGAGTATCTGCTAAGTATGAAGGAGCTGGAGCAATCTTTTCTATATCAAAACTGACCCAAACAGGTTCTTTTCATGACAGGGCTCTACACCAAGGAGAGACTGCTGGAAGTGGAATCAAAATTGAACAGGACAGGGTCAATAGATACAAAAGAAAGAGAAGGTCCAGATAAAAATGTGAGACAGGGACAGAGACAGAAAATCTCAAAAAAGCAGGTCACCAATACTATATTCAGTAGTGGTTGAAAGTACTTAATACTACATAAGTAGTAGTTCAGTTGAACTTCCCAATTTAACTGTGAACTTAAAAAAAAAAAAAATCTTCCCTGAACCAAGCTTCCTTATAAAAGTTCAAGGAAACTAATTTCACATAGAAATGAGCCATCTTAAAATATCCAGGTTAAATATCATACAAAGTTGTTAAAAGAGAAAAAGAGAATAAGTAGTAGAATATATCCTTATAAAGTATGAAAGGGTGACAGAAAAGTATGATTAGAAAACAGATCAAAATTGTGACATTCTATTTCAAAACAAGTTAAGATGTTAAGAAAATTATATGACATGAAAAAAACAACAAAAATCAAAATTAGAAAAATTCAAGGTAGATGACAGAACTGAAGGAAGGAATAGAACTAAAAAGAAAAAAAAGAAGATTTTATAAATAGTAGCTAAAGTAAAAGAACCAAAAGAGTTAATAAACACAAATAATGCCATAAGAAAATAGAATATGAAAAGTAAGGCATTTTTAAAAATCAAACAAAACATAAAGAGATAAGAGGATTTGCATGAAATTGACAAATACTGAAGACAGGCAAAGAAGATCCAATATACAAATAATAAGAGTTACTGAGAAAGAAAACTGAAGCAAAGGAGCTGAGCAAATACCAAAAAATATAATTAAAATTTTTTCTTCATTTCAGAAAAATTGAAAAGGCATACTTTTCAATATTAACCAACAGCAAGATATATTCCAAAAGAATGTCTGGAATTTTAAAAAAAACAGGAAAGAAAAAAAGACACTTTTGGACATCTAGGTAAAAGAAAAATCTGATTTGCAAAGGAAAGGGAAGGAATATTAAATTTCATCAGACTTTTTTTTTTTAGTGCTCCTGTATAAATTTACTTTTAGCATTAAATTCAGAGTTACATGAAATTGATTGGTTTTAAGAGTTAAATCACTTCTAGAAAAATTGTTCCACTAGAGACATCAGCTCTGGATTTGCTAGAATTTATATTTCAAACTAATATATCAGATATTTATACTGTGCTTTTGCAGCGTATAAAATACTCTTAAGAGCTCTAGTATCAGTTGCATCAACAGAAATATTCTCAAAATTAAAAATTATCAAAAATTTTGTTTACAATCTTGTATTTACCAACAGCAACTGACATCGCTTTCAATTATATTAACTGAAATTAAATTGCCAAAATGATAATTTTTTATTTCTTAATAAATTAATTTTCGGAAAAGCAAGCCAGAAAAATCTTATTATTGTCAAGATATAATACTAATAAAGAATTACTAGTTATTAAATTATATAAAATTATGATCCAAAAGTATTTTTTGTAACTTTGTTATTATTTAATATATCATTATAAAACCTATTGTGCTTTTTTTGAATTTTTGAATTTTATTTTTTTATATAGCAGGTTCTTATTGGTCATCCATTTTATACACATCAGTGTATACATGTCAATCCCAATCTCCCAGTTCATCACACCACCACTCCCACTCCCCACCACTTTCCCCCCTTGGTGTCCATACATTTGTTCTCTACATCTGTGTCTCAATTTCTGCCCTGCAAACTGGTTCATCTGTACCATTTTTCAGGGTTCCACATATATGTGTTAATATATGATATTTGTTTTTCTCTTTCTGACTTACTTCATTCTGTATGACAGTCTCTAGATCCATTCACGTCTCTAAAAAGGACCCAATTTCGTTCCTTTTTATGGCTGAGTAATATTCATTGTATATATGTACCACATCTTCTTTAACCATTTGTCTGTCGATGGGCATTGAGGTTGCTCCATGTCCTGGCTATTGTAAATAGTGCTGCAGTGAACACTGGGGTGCATGTGTCTTTTGAACTATGTTTTTTTGCTGGGTATATGCCCAGTAGTGGGATTGCTGGGTCATATGGTAATTCTAGTTTTAGTTTTTTAAGGAACCTCCATACTGTTCTCCACAGTGGCTGTATCAATTTACATTCCCACCAACAGTGCAAGAGGGTTCCCTTTCCTCCACACCCTCTCCAGCATTTGTAGTTTGTAGATTTTCTGATGATGCCCATTCTAACTGGTGTGAGGTGATACCTCAAGGTAGTTTTGATTTGCATTGCTCTAATGATTAGTGATGCTGAACAGCTTTTCATGTGTTTCTTGGCCATCTGTATGTCTCCTTTGGAGAAATGTCTATTTAGGTCTTCTGCCTATTTTTGGATTGTGTTGTTTGTTTTTTTAATATAGAGCTGCATGACCTGTTTATATATATTGGAGATTAATCTTTTGTCCATTGATTCATGTGCACATATTTTCTCCCATTCTCAGGGCTGTCTTTTCGTCTTGTTTATGGTTTCCTTTGCTGTGCAAGAGCTTTTAAGTTTCATTAGATCCCATTTGTTTATTTTCATTTCCATTACTCTAGGAAGTGGATCAAAAAAGATCTTGCTGTGATTTATGTCATAGAGTGTTCTGCCTATGTTTTCCTCTAAGAGTTTTAAAGTGTCTGGTCTTACATTTAGGTCTCTAATCCATTTTGAGTTTATTTTTGTATATGGTGTTGGGGAGTGTTCTAATTTCATTCTTTCACATGTAGCTGTCCAGTTTTCCCAGCACCATTTATTGAAGAGACTGTCTTTTCTCCATTGTATATCTTTGCCTCCTTTGTCATAGATTAGTTGACCATAGGTGCGTGGGTTTATCTCTGGGCTTTCTATCTTGTTCATTGATCTATATTTCTGTTTTTGTGCCAGTACCATATTGTCTTGATTACTGTAGCTTTGTAGTATAGTCTGAAGTCAGGGAGTCTGATTCCTCGCATTTCGTGTTTTTCCCTCAAGACTGCTTTGGCTATTCGGGGTCTTTTGTGTCTCCATACAAATTTTAAGATTTTTTGTTCTAGTTCCATAAAAAATGCTATTGGTAATTTAGTAGGGATTGCTTTGAATCTGTAGATTGCTTTGGGTAGTATAGTCATTTTCACAATATTGATTCTTCCAATCCAAGAACATGGTATATCTCTCCATCTGTTGGTATCATCTTTAATTTCTTTCAGCAGTGCCTTATAGTTTTCTGCAAACAGGTCTTTTGTCTCCCTAGGTAGGTTTCTTCCTAGGTATTTTATTCTTTTTGTTGCAATGGTAAATGGGAGTGTTTCCTTAATTTCTCTTTCAGATTTTTCATCATTAGTGTATAGGAATACAAGAGATTTCTGTGCATTAATTTTGTATTCTGCAACTTTACCAATTTCATTGATTAGCTCTAGTAGTTTTCTGATGGCATCTTTAGGATTCTTTATGTGTAGTATCATGTCATCTGCAAACAGTGACAGTTTTACTTCTTCTTTTCCAATTTGTATTCCTTTTATTTCTTTTTCTTCTCTGATTGCTGTGGCTAGGACTTCCAAAACTATGTTGAATAATAGTGGTGAGAGTGAACATCCTTGTCTTGTTCCTGATCTTAGAGGAAATGATTTCAGTTTTCCATCATTGAGAATGATGTTTGCTGTGGGTTTGTCATATGTGGCCTTTATTATGTTGAGGTAGATTCCCTCTAAGCCCACTTTCTGAAGAGCTTTTATCATAAATCAGTGTTAAATTTTGTCAACAGCTTTCTCTGCATCTATTGAGATGATCATATGGTTTTTCTTCTTCAATTAATTGATATGGTTTCTCACATTGATTTGCATGTATTAAAGAATCCTTGCATCCCTGGGATAAATCCCACTTGATCGTGGTGTATGATCCTTTTAATGTATTGTTGGACTCCGTTTGCTAGTATTTTGTTGAGGATTTTTGCATCTATATTCATCAGTGATATTGGTCTTTATTTTTCTTCTTTTGTACTATCTTTGTCTGGTTTTGGTATCAGGGTGATGGTGGCCTCATAGAATGAGTTTGGAGTGTTCCTTCCTCTGCAGTTTTTTGGAAGAGTTTGAGAAGGATGGGTGTTAGCTCTTCTCTAAATGTTTGATAGAATTCACCTGTTAAGCCATCTGGTCCTGGACTTTCGTTTGTTGGAAGATTTTAAATCACAGTTTCAATTTCATTACTTGTGATTGGCCTGTTCATATTTTCTATTTCTTCCTGGTTTAGTCTTGGAAGGTTATACCTTTATAAGAATTTATCCATTTCTTCCAGGTTGTCCATTTTATTGGCATAGAGTTGCTTGTAGTAGTCTCTTAGGATGCTTTGTATTTCTGTGGTGTCTGTTGTAACTTCTCCTTTTTCATTTCTAATTTTATTGATTTGAGTCCTCTCCCTCTTTTTCTTGATGAGTCTGGCTAATGGTTTATCAAGTTTGTTTATCTTCTCAAAAAAACAGCTTTTAGTTTTATTGATCTTTGCAATTTTTTTCTTTGTTTCCATTTCATTTATTTCTGCTCTGATCTTTATGATTTCTTTCCTTCTACTAACTTTGGGTTTTGTTTGTTCTTCTTTCTCTAGTTCCTTTAGGTGTAAGCTTAGATTATTCATTTGAGATTTTTCTTGTTTCTTGAGATAGGCTTGTATTGCTATAAACTTCCTTCTTAGAACTGCTTTTGCTGCATCCCATAGGTTTTGGATCATCGTGTTTTCATTGTCATTTGTCTCTAGGTATTTTTTGATTTCTTCAGTGATCTCTTTGTTTTCTAGTAACGTACTGTTTAGCCTCCATGTGTTTGTGTTTTTTACGTTATTTTCCCTGTAATTGATTGTAATCTCATAGTGTTGTTGTCAGAAAAGATACTTGATATGATTTCAGTTTTCTTAAAATTACTGAGGCTTGTTTTGTGACCCAAGCTGTGATCTATCATGGAGAATCTTCCATGCGCACTTGACAAGAAAGTGTAATCTGCTGTTTTTTGATGTCCTATAAATGTCAATGTCCTATAAATATCAATTAAATCTATCTTGTCTATTGTATCATTTAATGCTTGTGTTTCCTTATTAATTTTCTGTCTGGATGATCTGTCTGTTGGTGTAAGTGAAGTGTTAAAGTCCCCCACTATTATTGTGTTACTTTGGTTTTCTCCTTTATAGCTGTTAGCAGTTGCTTTATGTATTGAGGTGCTCCTATGTTGGGTGAATATATATTTATAATTGTTATATCTTCTTCTTGGATTGATCCCTTGATCATTATGTAGTGTCCTTCCTTGTCTCTTGTAACATTCTTTATTTTAAACTCTATTTTATCTGATATGAGTATTGCTACTCCAGCTTTCTTTTGATTTCCATTTGCATGGAATATCTTTTTCCATCCCCTCACTTTCAGTCTGTATGTGTCCCTAGGTCTGAAGTGGGTCTCTTGTAGACAGCATATATATGGGTTTTGTTTTTGTAGCCATTCAGCAAGTCTGTGTCTTTTGGTTGGGGCATTTAATCCATTTACGTCTAAGATAATTATTGACATGTATGTTCTTATTACCGTGTTCTTAATTGTTTGGGGTTTGTTTTTGTAGGTCCTTTTCTTCTCTTGTGTTTCTCACGTAGTGAAGTTCCTTTAGCGTTTGTTGTAGAGCTGGTTTGGTGGTGCTGAATTCTCTTGGCTTTTGCCTGTCTGTAAAGCTTTTGATTTCTCCATCAAATCTGAATGAGATCCTTGCCAGGTAGAGTAATCTTGGTTGTAGGTTCTTCCCTTTCATCACTTTAAGTATATCATGCCACTCCCTTCATGCTTGTAGAGTTTTGCTGAGAAATCAGCTTTTAACCTTATGGTAGTTCCTTTGTATGTTATTTGTCATTTTTCCCTGCTGCTTTCAATAATTTTTCTTTGTCTTTAATTTTTGCCAATTTGATTACTATGTGTCCTGGCGTGTTTTTCCTTGGGTTTATCCTATATGGGTTCTCTGCGCTTCTTGGACTTGGGTGGCTACTTCCTTTCTCATGTTCAGGAAGTTTTTGACTATAATCTCTTCAGATATTTTCTCTGGTTCTTTCTCTCTCTCTTCTCTTTCTGGGACCCCTATAATGCAAATGTTGTTGCATTTAATGTTTTCCCAAAGGTCTCTTAGGCTGTCTTCATTTCTTTTCATTTTTTTTTCTTTATTCTGTTCCGCAGCAGTGAATTCCACCATTCTATCTTCCAGGTAACTTATCCGTTCCTCTGCCTCAGTTATTCTGCTATTGATTCCTTCTAGTGTATTTTTCATTTCTGTTATTGTATTGTTTATCTCTGTTTATTTGTTCTTTAATTCTTCTAGATCATTGTTAAACATTTCTTGTATCTTCTTGATCTTTGCCTCCGTTTTTTTTCCGAAGTCCTGGATCAGCTTCACTATCATTATTCTGAATTCTTTTTCTGGAAGGTTGACTATCTCCACTTCATTTAGTTGTTTTTCTCAGGTTTTATCTTGTTCCTTCGTCTGGTACATAGCCCTCTGCCTTTTCATCCTGGCTATCTTCTGTGAATGTGGTTTTTGTTCCACAGGCTCCTGGATTGTAGTTCTTCTTTCTCCTGCTGTCTGCCCTCTGGTGGATGAGGCTATCTAAGGGGCTTTTGCAAGTTTCCTGATGGGAGGGACTGGTGGTGGGTAGAGCTGGATGTTGCTCTGGTGGACAGAGCTCAGTAAAACTTTAGTCCACTTCTCTGCTGATGGGTGGGGCTGGGTTCTCTCCCTTTTGGTTGTTTGGCCTGAGGCGACCCAACACTGGAGCCTACCTGGGCTCTTTGGTGGGGCTAATGGCGGACTCTGGGAGGGTTCATGCCAAGGAGTAGTTTCCAGAACTTCTGCTGCCAGTGTCCTTGTCCCCCTGTTGAGAGAGATCCACCCCCTGCCTCTGCAGGAGACCCTCCAACACTAGCAGGTAGGTCTGGTTCAGTCTTCTATGGGGTCACTGCTCCTTCCCCTAGCTCCCAATGCACACACTACTTTGTGTGTGCCCTCCAAGAGTGGAGTCTCTGTTTCCCCCAGTCCTGTCAAAGTCTTGCAATCAAATCCCACTGGTGTTCAAAATCTGATTCTCTAGTAATTCCTCCTCCTGTTGCCGGACCCCCAGGTTCAGAAGCCTGATGTGGGGCTCAGAACCTTCACTCCAGTGGGTGGACTTTTGTGGTGTAAGTGTTCTCCAGTTTGTGAGTCACCCACCTAGCAGTGATGGGGTTTGATTTTATTGTGATTGTGCCCTCGTATTGTCTCATTTTGGCTTCTCCTTTGTCTTTGGATGTGAGGTATCTTTTTTGGTGAGTTCCAGTGTCTTCCTGTCGATGATTGTTCAGCAGTTAGTTGTGATTCCGGTGTTCTTGCAAGAAGGAGTGAGAGCATGTCCTTCTACTCCACCATCTTGAACCAATATCCTCATCAGACTTTTTGACAACATTTTAATTCAGAGGAAAGTGAAAGAAAGAAGACATAAGGGAAGAGTTAATGTCTACCCAAAATAACCTTCATAAAGGGCACAGATAATTATAACACGTGAAAATTCACGGAATATCATCCCATGAATTTTTGTCTGTTTTAAAGGATTCTCCTAGAGTATCTGCTTTTGGTCAGTTAAATGACTATAAACATCAATATAGAAGTCAGCAGTGGACATTAAATGTATTGTAACTTCTATATCTTTGACTAAAAAGGAGGAAGATGATGCTAAGTAGTGGCTCTGTGACCTGACAATGCAGACACAGTACAACCATAAAATGGGGGAGGGATGTGATTATAGGATGTATGTAAAAAAAAAAAGTTTTAACTATTTTCAGGAATAGTAATTGGTAGTGTTAATATTGCTGTTCCAAGGCTTACATATATATGTTTACTTATATATATATAAGTAAAATTCCTGTAGTCCTGAATTTGAATTTCATGGTCCTGAATCATTATAAATTCATGAGATATTCAGGCATTGAGAATTAATGACTGCTAACATCAAAAAAGAGTAAAACTACAACACAACATGTCTCCAGGAAAAACAACACACTACCACGATTAGTTTTGCTAAAGGAATCAAGCCTGATCTGATCAGACCTCTGGGTTTGACTGTCAATTTTCAAGAAATACCAAGGACAGAGGAGTGTGTTCAAATGCCCTGAATGTGCAACCAACAAAACTCCAGACAGTAGGAAACTCCATAGCTCAAATGGTGCAGGTTCTTCAGCAGATACATACTGAAGGAAAGAAATGGATGGAGGTGATAATCTCAACTAGGAGCCCCTCTCCATCTTGCTTGTATATTGGAAATAGTAGAAGTATTTAAGAATTAACACTTCTGGAGTTACTTAAAACTTTGGTTGCAGGATAAGAAAATTTAGGAAAGATTTGAGGATTCAATTCATTGACACTGATAGAAATAGCTATTATTAGTGGAAAGCATATCATGTGACTGTACTATAACTAATAACCTTAGATGTATTCTCTCTAATCTTCACAATGACTGTGAAATAGTGACTCTTATCCCCATTTTATAGCTGAGGAATAGAGACACTGACAGGTTAAATAAATTGCACAAGTGCTTAACTAATTTTTAGCTGAGTTGATATATAGTTAACCTAGGCCTACAGACTCCATAGCCGTAATTTGCAACTACATCGTGTAAAAATTATGTTTAAAATCCATATTAAGAAGCCTGTATTGTAACCTTAATTCTATCATTTAGGAATTTTAAAAGGCTATTTGCATTTTAAAAATATCTCTTGTTACTATCCAGGCATAAAGCTAAAAAAACCGGTGTGGGATTACTACTTTAATCTTAAAAAAATGGTACTGGGATCGAATTGCCAACATATCAGGAAGAACTTATATTGGATATTAATTTTTGTCTCACTAGAAATGTCATATTTTTTAACTCTTATTCTGTGCTTCGAGAATTGTCAACCACAGCTTCTAAACATTTAATCACTTTAAATCTTATTTTGCATCTTTCATTTTATGGAGATTTTTGTTTAGCTACTTGCTTAAAATCTTGGTTTCTGACAGAATCAGAACAAGATGATTTTGCTGATTCCCCTGAAGGCAAAGTGAGAAATCATTAAACTGTTCTCAGTATTCTGTAACCGGTCCCTTGTACTAGGGAGCTAAGCTTGGACAAAATAACTGCTGAGATGCTGACCCTGTATAACTGGTTCTCTGCTTAGCACAGGCCAAACTTTCCATGCCTGGTAAACAAGGAGTAGTGTCATAAAATGACACTGATTTCAGGAAATTTCTCATTCTGGTTGCGTGGCATATAAATTCACAATCTGTTCTACCTCATAATGTCAGATGTCACCATGAGAAGCAGCGTGATCTGAGAGCATCATGGACCACCCCACAGATTTCTGGAAGGGATTGAAATATTAATACTTCCGTTTGCTATAAGGCCAGGAGTTTCATCCGTAGAACCTTTCTCTTCCTTTCTGTTTCCTTTCCTGCCCAACTCATTTGTGCTCAGCTTAAAAGCCCATCTTGAAATGGTGTTAAATCTAATACCACTCTCAGATTTCATCAGTCTTTGAAGTTGGCCAGGGCTACATAGAGTAAAAAGGCAAGCAAAAATGGACCTCTATAAATTACAGATTGGAAAGTATTTATTAGAACACCCAGGTTCTGACGAAATTTTGCCCTCCAATATACAGGGCTTGAAAATCGAACTGGTTTTCTCCTCTGAAATGACTCAAAGAATTTAAAAATCTCCTTTGTAGTGGTTTGTGATTCCTTGTGTGTCCATTGCTCACACTACCTCAGTTCCTTGATTTTCGATTTAAAAGTAGAGGTGGTAACTTTTGCTGCATTACAGATTTACCAGAATTCCATGTTTCCCCATGATCTGCATGTTACTGATTTAGTCCCTGTCCTGAAGGCTTTCGGGTCCTACAGAAAAGATGTAAATGAACTTGGACCCCTGCCCAGAAATACAGAGAGCCACTAGGCAGCATTTCGCATTGAAGGTCAGTGCATGTTTAAGAATATAGAGAAAAATGATTAGCCATGGATTTGTTTCAGATCCAGGAAAGAGAAGTCAGAGAAAACCATCCCTTCCCCCTTAGGAGATTTTGTGGAGGAAGGGGATTTTTAGGAGCTGTTTAAATGATGGATGAAAGACAACTAACTTCACAAGGATTCTGTATTGGTGAATAAAATAGCTTCAGATCACTAAGGTATTATGAGGAGAGTGCTATAAAAATACACAGCGAGATCTAGGCTAGACGTGGCCCTTAAAATCTGATCACCCACCTATTCTTTAGGTAATCTAATTCCTCTTCTGAATGTCATGTGTATTTGTGCTTTTGTGTGTGGAGAATCCAATTTTGGTTGATATGGGCAATAATTTTAAGGATGATATAAAATAGATCCGTAGGACCATTGCAAAATGTAATAAACTTGCACAGTGAAGTGCCTTTGGGATTGATTAGGACTGTTTTGCATGGCTTAGTAAAGGTGAAGTGTTATCTCTCTTCAGAAGAATGAGTTTAGTTATCTCAGTGAAAGATTTTTATGGAAAATGATCATATGCTTTTCTAGTATAAACCTTCAGACTATAACTTTTATAGTGGTCAGGTCTTCTTTGTTATATTTTATTTGAAATTTCAACTTTTCTTTCAATTCTTAAGAAGAAGTAAGTCACTTATCTTCAGGCTTCAGCCTTCCGCTTTGTCCAAAATCTAACACGTCTTCCACCCAAAACTTATTCTCCCAAATGTCAAATGGATAGAGAAATGAATAGATGCATCAGTGGTGCATGGATGGATGGATGGATGGGAGCATGGACGGATGCATGGCTGGGTTTGTGGATTGCTGCATGGGTGAGTGCATAGATGAATGCAGGTTGATGAATGCATGGGTGGATTCAGGAATTAAAGGATAATGGGAAGGAAGGATAGAAGGACACAAAATAAAATACTTTTATAAAAATGAATTGAATTCAACAGAAGAAAAATGTATTGTAATACAACTGGAGGAACTGCTAAAATTCACTTAAAGATTCCTTCTATCCCCAAAGACACTATAGTGCCTAAAATATTTTAAAATAATTTTTAAAAATTTATTTGTGCCAGTCCCCATGCTAGATGTTTTATATGTTTTCATTTGTAAGAGACCGCTGCAGTTTATATGGCTGGAACTTCATAGTGAGAACCCTCCATCGTTGTAACAAGACCTTTGCAGTTAACCACCTCTTAGTATTTGTCTTACGATACAGTCCTGCTCATCGCCAGATCTATAAAGAGGGATACTAAACGCTAGTCTGAAGGGTTCCTCAGTCCATCTAGAGCCCCACGGTATACATAAAGCCAACCAGGAGAGCTACTGTTGTGTTAATTTGTTTTGTTAGATTAATGATTCTTCTGTTAATATTTAACCTTTTGTCAAATTGTGATGCGTAGGGTTATACATCTAGATCAATACAAGTGAATAATGGGACAGGCATACTTTTTCATCTCATTTCTTTTCCCACTAGTACACAACACTCTGTTTTCTTGGCAGTGTGTTTTAAATGGTCCATAATTAATTAAACAGAGAATGACGTATCTTTTCACCATGTGAAAAGAAGCACTGATGTGCAGACTACTAAGTCCTCATTCTTTCTGTGAAGCAAACTGGGGCTGATTTACTTATGTTTTCTAAGTTGTATCTCTCTTTAATCTTTCCTGAGGATTTGGAATATTGAAGGAGTCTCTCTAGGTCTGGACTGAGGGGAGAGGTGCGGTATGCTTCACGGAGTGCGTGCAGATCAGGTGCTGTGTGCCTGGCGGAGCAAATCTGAACGCTTCTATGTGTTTTGGTGATTAGCATCTAGGACATTATTGGCAATGGTGCTAAATAAGAAGTGGATAGTACTTGGGAATTCTAATAGCATGGTCTAAAATTATAAAGCAAACAGAAAAAGTACAGGTCGATCCCTCACAATATCATTTTGCCAGTTCTTAATTTTAAAGGCATTCTTGTTTATTCATTCTCTTAACAAAATTTGTCAGGGAGAAGTTCTCACTCCACAGAGTACCCAGGCTACACAGCTTAATGCCATGGTATACACTGAATGATCTCCTCTGTTATATTCTTGCTGACCAGTTGTTTCTCTTCTTCTGGAAGAGAGGCCATTACCTTGCGTTGCTGTAATTCAGAGCTTCTTAGTCATCTCTTCCATGGTAGGCTCCTGAGACTGGATGAATGAGTAGAGAACTTGTAGAACATCAGTGTTTTGCTTCCATGATCATTTCTTCCAGGAATAACATGGCCACTGTCCAGTGCTGTTAATTCCCTTAAAAAATGATTTTACACTAAAAAGAATGCCTGACCATGAACTCTCATGTGGGATTTAGCTATGTAAATTCTGCCAGGTTTGAGAAGCTCAACTTAGGAACTGTCTCCCACGACAGCAATTTCCTGTGAACGTCAGTCTTGTAGGACACATTTGTTTCCTCTGACTTGGGACTGTAACCGTAGGCTGCATTCCTATTATTTCCAGCTTGAGGGTGCACCATTGCCCTTTCCTTCTCTGTCGCCAGTCTCAAACACAGGAGCCATGGGGTCTTAATGTTGAAGGGCAATCACATCTACCCCTGTCTGTTTCCACGGACCTGTGAGTTCATGCTTCCCGCCTGAAGGCTGACCTAGAATCCTAATGAGCTGAATTCAAGCTGAACTTGCTTCTCTGGTTGATGCTTTGGCCATCTGTTGACCTTCTGTAGCTGAGGCAAGAGTTTTTAGCCCTGGCGGCGTAGATACAACCCATGTATCTGCCAACTTTCCTATGTTTTTTGCACTCTTTCCTGTGTCTTTTACTTTTTTCACTTCCCAAATTAGTAAGAAGCAAGTTTAAGCCGCCTAAAGCATTCACTATTTGCATATGTGGTGCACTTAGCTATTTCTCTCTTCACACTGTAGGGCCAAGGTGATTCAGGTCTCATGGGTTCTACACAACAATGTGGTGGAATAAATGAAGTGATCGATGAATGAATAAATGGTATTCAGATGAATTAAAGATGGTTCTGCACCCATAGTTAATGACGAGGTCAAGGATTTTACACAACGTGGATGAACCAACTCTGATCCTGTAGTCTGATCTGACTTATCTTCTCTGAACATAACACCATGAACCACATTAGTAGGACAACAGCTTTGAGTTCTTCCGATTGGTGGTGAGAGAACCAATCAACACAAAATCACTGTTATAATAATTAGCATATGCTTATTATGAGCACATGTAAATGGCTTCCTGGTCCCTGTTAAGACTAGTAGCACATTTACATAATGACCTCTGCCCCTACCCTGTGCTTTTAATTCTAGCTCCCCTCTCCCCAGCCTCCCACTCCCCACACCTGGCTGCTGCCTCTGGAGTGTACACACCGTGCTCCAGGTACCCAGTGTCATCCTGGACACTGGGCCCTCTCCCCTTGCTCAGGTTTCTTTTGAACCTGTTCCAGTGCTCACACAATGCTCCCCTGCTCTACCTTGACAACTTGTGTGGCTTCTCCATACTGACCCTTAGCTTCGCTGCTCTTCAGGTAAGATCAGTGAGGTAATTATCTCAGGTAATTACTCCTCCAGCCCTTCAGGTCAGTATTCCGGAGCTTGGCCTGTCCCTTAAAGAGGAAGATCCAACAGGCCCACACCTAAGGGAAAAGGTAATTCTGTGACTCTAGGAAAGAAGCATGGACTTGAACGGATGACCAGAGGGTATCAGTTACACAGAGCTGTCATGCAAACAGCAGCATGAGCCTAAACCATTTGCATCGTGGTGTTCCTGGGACTCTTCTTTAGGAAAGGAACTGTTTCCTAACACACTGTAAACTTTTGTACAACAGTAGCTATTATAATTACTAAAAGCTAACATATTGAGCACTTTCTATGTCCCAGGCTCTCAATTCATCCTCATAAAACATTGGCATGGTAAATTCTATTACATCAATTTAAGAGCTAGGAAAGTGAAGTTCAAAGAAATTATATATCTTGACCAAGAACACAAAGCTAGTGAATGAAGGAGCCAAGATCTGGCCCTAATCTGGTGTCCTTAATGACCATTGCCACCTCCCTGCAATAAAGGAACCTCTCTGGGCAAAAATGTCTTTCCATTTATGAAATAAAGAACTAGCGTTATAGCATTTCAGGTCCCCAGAACGATTGCAAATATCAGGAAATACAATTTTTGTCAAGCACTTTGCATATAGGAAATGCTAAATCAAGCTAAATTAAATTCAGTAGAGTTCTAGACAGTTAACAAGCCTTTATTAAACCCCTGCTGTGCTGGGCACCCAGCCGTGACTTGGGTTAAGCTTAATACTACTTAATTTATGAAAATGTTGCTATAATTATTTTGTTTCTTAAATTTAGGTGCCCTTAAGAAGAAAGTAAAATTTTAAATTAAATATAAATTATTTATCCCAATTCTCTGATTTCCATTCCATTTAACATACCTTTAGTAGGTACCTAGTTGTAGTAGACATTTTAGAGGGTCTGCCTAGGTCACAATTACTGCCTTTTTCCCACAATTACCCCTCCCTTGACATCCTGTAGAGGTGGGTTACTTACAGCCATGTTGGACCATCTGTTCTAAGTAGGGCCAATCAGGTTCATTCTTCTGTGACTGTGGAATTGAAACTTAGAATTTACTCATCAGTCTTTGCATGCGGCTGATATGTACCACGTGAACCTGGAGAGAGGAGAGTATCTATGTGCCATTTAGACAGAGTCACAGGGGACCAGACTACAAAAGGGGAGAGGAGAGCACAGTGAATTTGTAGGAGAGAAGCAAAGATGAGAAAAATATGCATCTAGAGAGACAGACAGACGGACTGACCAAAGCAAGAGAGCTCAGAGCCATGATGAGAAATGTGGATTTGAAAATGGAAATTCCCAGCATAATCCGTATGTGGTGGTGAAGCTCGCCACTCTTAATACTGCACTTCATAGAGTGAGGACTTTGCCTGATAAAATGTAATGAGAGCATGGATAAACAAGGATGTCTTTAAAATGAAGAACCGGCAAAGTAATATTTTAAGAAACTAAGGAGACCTGTACTTTATTATTCTTTTCTGTTCTCGGACAGAGCCTTGAAATTTTATGTCATGGAATCAGAGGAGTTGCCGGGTTATATTTCACTTCTTTAAAAGCACCGTTGCCAGTAATGGCCTAGGTATTACTAAAGGCCGCTATTAGGACTGACCATTAATTATTGCTTTGCTTGCTCCTCACTCCTCTACGTATCCCTCAGATATCAAGACTGGCTTTCTGGTTGGACTACTATTTCTTCTTTGCAAAATGTGCTGCTTTGTATGAGGAGCTCCTGGTCAAGGCAGATCTGTGTCACCCAGGTAGAGGTAGGTAGGGAAGTGATGATGAGCTACGCGCCCTTCCCGTCACAGCTGAGATGTCACAGCGTGGCCTCACCTGGTTTGGTAAACCCCTGCTACTTCACCTTCACCCCCTTGAACTTCTGACCTTCTGTGTTGTCTTTTGAAAATTTTCTCCCAAAATTTCTAACTGCATTCTTGATGTACTGAGTGCTCTGATCTGGGCCATTTCTGGTCTTGCCACTCATTGCAGGACATTTCTGGAGGCCCCGGAGAAGGAGCTGGGGATAGGCCCCTGGCTTTGTAGTGCTGATGGTGTGTAGAAGAGACAAAGAGGGAGACACACCCATACCGCAGTGCATGACAACTGCCGTATTGGGCTGTCTGAGACATTAGAGGGTGCCCCTCTCAGAGACATAGAATGTCTAAGAAGGCTCCCTAGCAGAAGCAGCTCCTGCACTGAGGCCCCAAAGCTGTGTTGGATTGAGCTGGGTAAATGGTGCGTGGATGGATGATGTTCAAGGGTCAGGAGCCGCCTGTACAGAGACCCACGGTTAGGAAGTGCGTGGTGTGCTGCTCGGACTGAACCTGGTTGATCAAACTGGGGCCTCAGTGCTGCAGGAGAGGGAGGTTGAGAGGCAGGTGGTCAGATCACGAAAGGCCTTACAAGCCTTGTCAAAGGGCTTTTGACTTGAAAGAATTCAAGAGTGGCGGGAGAGTTTTGAGCAGGGAGAGTCACACGTTTTGATTTGAATTTTCCAAAGATCCACGTGGTTGAATTGAGTCCACAGCTACTGGTCAACTGAACTTACTAGACAACAGATGTGTTTGCCTTTGTTGCAGGAACTATTTTTTTTTTAACCCCAAGAGTCAGAGGTCCCAAGAAATTAAACATAAGAGGTATTTTCACTTCAGTCTTGTTACCTCAGCTCACCAGAGGAATCCGTAATGTTGTTTTTGACCTGTGAATTCTCCTCTGAGTTTTCATTTCCGTGGCAGTATCTGGAGAGGCCATCAGAAAGGTGGACAAGCAGGGTTCGTGAGGCACGATCGCTGGAGCAACTTTATTTTTGTCTTACACAGGCCACTGAAGATTCACTCCGTGGAAGGCATTCTTCCAGCGTTCCTAGTCGAAAGTTCAGCCAGTCTCCGAATTTTCTGATCTGCCTAAGCACGGTGGTCACTTTAAAATTTCACAAATAAGTTTAGTTACTTAACTTAAGTGTTTCCGTCTCTGGGGAACAACTTGCCGCTCCATTCAAGGCCACAGTCTGGGAAGGGACCCAGCAGGCTTTTAATATCTTACCTTCTCTGCCACCTGAGAGCTTCTGCCTCCACTGTGGCCCCGAGGCTTGGAACCTAGGAAGGGAGGAGGCCTGGGGGTGGGGCACGGAAGAAAGTGTCTCACTTGGGTGGCACCACTAGAAGATGGCAGGGTGACGTCCCAGCGTGACCTATTTAAAGCTGACTCTTTCTCCTCTGAGACCTTTGCTTCACCTGGGCCCCCTGGGCCATAAGCAGTTCATTCTGTCCCTCCGGCTGCCACTCCCCCTCAGCCCCGGAGTTGTGCCGTCATCCTCTTCACACGGCGACTCTCAGGGGGGAGCTTCCTTTGCTCTTTCAGACAGGCTCCTGAGAAGGAGGTAAAGTGGCTCCCAGGTCAGCCCTCATCTTCAATCCTGTGTAATCCACATCTGATTCCTAGAAAAGAGTCACGCTTCCTTAACCTTGACGTGTTCTGGGAGTGGAGGCCAATCCCAATCCCAATGCGGCCATCTCTGTGTAAGTCCCACCTGCTCGCTCTCTCAGGCAGGAGTCGGAGCCCAGTCTCCTGGGCGCCTTGGCCGTGGAGCACACGTAGCAAACTCTCCCTTGAAGCCTTTCTCCTGGAACTGGGCCTCATTCCTTCCCCATGGCGGGCAGGGTGTGGTGGGGACTTAGAGCACACCGACAGCTCTCTCCACAAACACCCTCTCCATAGTTTCTGACTGCCCGGCCCTCGGATAGCCTCATCAGAGGCAAGGGACTCAAGTCAGGAAAGCGCTTTCTAGACATTTCCTTTGACCATGTTGCTTATGGGATCTCTTTGGAATCTGATCTTTCTCACGTCTCGGCACCACATTCAGAACTTCCAAGGTAACATTCTGCTACTAGACTTGTAAGCACACTGCAGTGTGTTGGGGAGAACAGGCAAAAAGGAAAGGAATGCCCCTCATCCTCCTTGCTTACGAAACGTGAGTATGTGCGAGAGAGAGGGCAGAGAGGCATCCGCTGGCAAAAGCTAGGAAGAGCCTGAGGAGGAAGACGAATGAAACAGACAAGGGAGAGATCATAACAAAAGTGGACTTTCAATGGAGCATTTGAGAAACACTCATTGAGAAGATGAGTCATTGCTCTGGTTAGAAGTCATATCAATAACTGATCAAATACATATGCTTAGTTGGAACCCCAGTCGATAGCCTAGAGCTGTTGTTTTGGTTTTAGGGAAGCATCCCAGAGAATCTTGAGAACATACAATTTATGAAAGAGCCTTTGGGTTTGTAAGAATATGGTCTCACTTATTCCAGGAATCCTGCTGTTTCCTCAGCAGTCAGACAGACCATTAGTTCCTTCCATCTCCAACAACTCTATTCGTATTATATTATAAACCGACTCATTGAAGGCCAGACAGCAGGCCTAACACTCAACTCTGCAATTTTTGTTGGAAAGCATTTGTAGTTTTGCTTCCACATTTTTGTTTTTCTCCCTCACATGCGTGATATTTGGGGACTTCTGATCAGAAACATCTGGGCAAAGCTGAGTCATCTTGTGTCTACACTAAGGTGTCTCCTGGAATACGTGCATGTGGTCCCAGAAAAGGCCGTGAAGTCTCCACTCTCACCCTGGGTGATGATGAAGAGCCACGGTCCACCCTCCAGGACTGGCAGAGCAGCTCTACTGTGCCTGGCCTGAAGAGCACAGCGAAGTCCACACTGTAACTCTCCAGGTCTGGGCTGCTGAGTAGACTTTTTTTTATGAGTGTCGAGATCTCAGTGGTGAACATTTTGACATTCAAATTACCAACTGCATCATCCCACTCAGAAAACAAATAGCTTATGTGGATGAAAACTGCAAGGTCAATTTAAATTCATCTCATATAACTCTCATTGAGTAGACCATTCTAGTTATCTTTTTCAATAACTACTCCTATATTCTTCCAAAAGGTAATGAACACCTTTTAGGGTATCCTTCCAGGTCACTTGAACAAGTCTCACTGTCAAAAGCAACAGAGCTCCTCCCCAGCAACCATCCTGTACAGTGTGACCCTGTGCCCCAGCTTCATCAGCTTAGACCAACCTTGGGTACCATCTTACCCCAGCTGAACCAATCAGAGCTACACCCTTGTGATTTGGAATCGAGATCAACAGAAATCAAGGAGATTGTCTTCAGGTAGCCGGACATGTAGCAGCTGTGCTCAGGAACCCTGGTAAAGCTGTCTTCAGCTAGCAGCCTGGAGCAAAGTGAGCAGCCAACAGGGTGGGGAAAGAATGATGTAGATTCAGAGAGAAACAGTCAAGAGATGGGAAGAGAGCACTGTATGGGTTCCTCGCAGCATCCCGTGCCCAGCATCAACCTTTCCTGAGGCCTGGCTGCCTTTCTGGCCTTGGTCTCCATGTAGGGTGACAGCAGGATTTGGTTTTTCCAGTTCAGTTATACGAGTGCTTCCTTTCACTGTTTGGACAGTGAAGTCCACAGATACCCTATTTCTCTGAGACCTTCATTTTATCCTTGTAAGAGAATCCCTTTTTGCCCAAGTTGGCTCAAGCTGGTTTTTCTTACTTACATTAGGACCAATGCATATAGCAGCCTTAACAAATAGACATTTTAGAGAGTTATCTCCATTTTGCAGATGAGAAAACTGAAGCTCTGTGGAGTTAGGCAAGTCATCCAAAATCAAACATCTAATAAATGATGAAGCTGGGATTTGAACCAGATCTGGCCACCTCTAAGTCCTATACATTTTCCATCAGGCTTCAGTGTTTCTCAAGGACACAGACTTGGGTTGTTTTTGTAGGCAATAGCAATTTTGTCTGTCTTGAAACCTCTGAAGACAGATTGGGTGTCCAAAAAATGAATCTCAAACTTTTCTGATTAAATATCTGCTTTCCAATTGCTCTTTGAAATATGAGATAGAAAATGGCAATGCTGATGAAGATGAAATGAACTCGGGCAGAAGCCTGAGCTGAATTTGGGAAAGTTGATTAGTGAGTTGAGTGCTGGTGAGAAACAAAGAGGTTGTTTGCCTTTTTCCTGTTACCCATGTGTTATTGAAAAGACTGACTCATTCCCATCTGAGAGCGCTCTAATTAAAAGGTCTTTTGGATAAGGAACCAAATGCAACAGAGGGACAATAAATTAAAGTATATGTGTTCTTTGTACTGTTCTGGTTTCATTAGCCACTGGGCCACATCTTTTTCTATTACACATCAGGGATCATTACATAGAAGGGCAGTGAAGGCCCGTTAGACATTGATTCTTAGACTTTCTTCTTCCCAGGTAAAGTCACATCTTTCAGAAATGAGAGTCATATGTATTTATATATATATATTTTTTAAATTTATTTTATTTATTTATTTTTGGCTGCGTTGGGTCTTCATTGCTGAGCATGGGCTTTCTCTAGTTGTGGCGAGGGGGGGCTACTCTTTGTTGCGGTGCACGGGCTTCTCATTGAGGTGGCTTCTCTTGTTGCAGAGCATGGGCTCTAGGCACGTGGGCTTCAGTAGTTGTGGTATGTAGGCTCGTAGTTGTGGCTCATGGGCTCTAGAGCACAGGCTCAGTAGTTGTGGCACACGGGCTTAGTTGCTCTGTGGCATGTGGGATCTTCCCAGACCAGGGCTCAAACCCATGTCCCCTGCACTGGCAGGCGGATTCTTAACCACTGCACCACCAGGGAAGCCTGTATTTTTAATTAACCTTAACTGGGTGTTGGTTTTTTCGCATAGGTCAGCTCTAACACAATGAGTATAATGTGGCTGGATTGTCTCTTTAGAGATGACCTGGCTCTGGTTAGAACCGCAAAAAGGGTTTTGGACTAGACTTCCCTAACACAAGCAGGGGCTCCTCCCCAGGGATGGACACAAACTCCACCAGAGGGAATCCTACCCTGTGACCACCACCCACAAAATCCCACCACCTTTCCGGATACACCCATTGTTAGCACAGATCGGGGATCCTGGAAGCTAAAAAATCCCAAGCCCAAGAGAATGGCTGTTGGATACTTTTCTGAGTAAAGTGCTTGTATTTTCCCCTGCATTTCACCCTGTCCTCTTAATGGCAAAGGAAGTGGCACTAACTTTACTGGTCAGCAATCGAAAGAGATCAATAAGAGAGCAGAAGTGCTAATTTGTAAGACAGATGTTATTTTTAAACAGCCTGCCGAACTCCAAAATTGCATTGAGCTTTTAAGAGCAAAAAAATGACAAACCAGGTTTAACAACTTTTTCTTCTTTCTTGTTTCCAATATGTTATCATCGTTTTGTTTGTTAATGTAATTTGCTTTCCCTGTTGCCAGAGGAGGAGGGTGGTGGGAAGGAAGAAAAAGAAAGATGTAGGGGTGGAGGGGAGATGCAGGGAACTGGGAAATGATCAGGGCCCAGAGGATGACATAATACCTACTAGTAACTTTAAATTGTCTGGCAGTGTATGCATTGCTGACTCTTTTATTGGTTGGTCCGCACTGAGAAATATCATTTAACGCAAATTCGTCGTTTCATTACAATTCTCCAGCTAGTGTAAATCGGATTTCAACATTTGCTCAACATTGAGCCTAAAGCCTCAGAGAGCAGATACGGTTCAATGCCTGGGGTAATTTCTTCTCCATCAGGTTCCTTTCCCTGAATAAAGTTGTCCAATTTTGCTGTTCTACTGATCAGGCTTTAGGAAAGAGGTCCCAGACCCATTGAGCATCTTCTGTATTTATATGGTCCACCCTGGATGTGGAATAAATTGTATTGCGGGGTCTGATTCTGAAGGAGAACAGTATAGAGTAAGCAAGATGATTCTTGATCTGCCAGTTGGTAAACCAAAGTTCATTATCCCCATTGATGGGAAATACACCAATAAAGGGGCCTCTGGGACTAGTAAAAGAAACATTTGGTTTTTCAGAACATTTCTTCACATTTCAGTTTGGAGGAACATATATACCTTCTGTGCTTTTGCTACTAGATATTCCAGAAAGGGGGGTGGGGGGGCAGGTTATTTTTTTTTTTAACAATTGTCTAAAATTGGAATAAGGGGCAAATTGTGCTTTGTTCACATTTGAAGGGAAAGAGCACATGAACAGACCATGCAGAGTAAGTAATTCCCAAATGATTCTTTTCCTTCAGCTTAAGATATTTCTATGTGGTGAGAGTCACACATTCTCAAATGTATTTACAACTACATTACTGTACCAACATTTAGATCATTCCCAAGTAACAGTGTGAAACCAGCAGCCTCAGAAGTATTTATAACTGAGACGCGTGATTGGTGGCAAAGAAATTGTTTTATAAAATACTGCACCTATCATTTTCGCTTGCTGACTTAGGTGAAGGATCTGTATACAAATATAAATTGTTTGTGTTAAGGAAATAGTGATTAAATGTGGGCTTTGTGTATTAGTCATTAATCTTTCCATTTAAATGCAAATTCTTCATTTCAACCACTACCTGAAGATACATCTAATAGGAAACAAGTTGGATCTTCTGATTTATTATTTCAGACGAGGCTTTTAAAATATGCATTTTCTTGTCATGGGGAAGGGTGCGTTCTATTTACATTTTTTAAAAAATGCACTCCTAAAAATCCAGCCAACCAAATATTACTTGAAACTCAAATATAAACTTTATATTTTTTCTTTATGAGCATGGGGTGTGTGTTTGAGAGAGGGGTGTGGTGGTGGATATACCCTGTCCCTCAGAAATTCCCAAATCATGGCGTAATGGGAGTCTTGGAGTTACTATTGGAGTTTACTAACACTTGTCCCCACCAGGCATCATCTTAAGAGTCAAAAAATAAATATGGGACTTCCCTGGTGGCGCAGTGGTTGAGAGTCCGCCTGCCAATGCAGGGGACACGGGTTCGTGCCCCGGCCCGGGAAGATCCCACATGCCGCGGAGCGGCTGGGCCCGTGAGCCATGGCCGCTGAGCCTGCGCGTCCGGAGCCTGTGCTGCGCAACGGGAGAGGCCACAGGAGTAGGAGGCCTGCGTACTGCAAAAAAATAAAAAATAAAAAATAAATAAATAAATAAATATGTCTGGCCTACATATTTTAATAGTAATTAATAGCATTATATGGTAGAAGACACCATATCAAACTCTCAACTAGACTCGCTCATGAAATCTCACAATAACCCAGTGATGTGAGTGTTATTTTTTACGCCCAGTTTACAGGTCGGGGTGAGACCCAGAGGTTAAGGAGCTGGACTAAGATAACATGGATGTTTAAGGAGCCAGTGCTCAAACCCAGGTCAGCTGACAGCCTGTGAATTCACCTCGAGGCCCTGCTGACTTCCCAGATTAAATTTTATTTAAAGGAATTTTGGGCTAATTATTTTTTTAAATCAATGTTTAAAAAATGAATATGGTTCTCAAGTATGAGAAGCCCGGGAGCCCTGCTCTAACTGAATGAGGGCCTGCAGTTAACTGAGTTGGGTGTTGTCCTGCTTCCTGACACTAGGAGGTCAAGGTAAGGTGGGGGAGGGAGCAGGTGAGGGCGAGCAGCCCATTCGTTAGCTAACTCACCTGCTGCTCAGAGCACGTGACACAGACTTCACGGCAGGTGCTCGGGTGCCCTTTGGAGAGAGTGCTAACTACTGATGAACCATTCTGTGAATATAGCTCTCGTGTTTCTTATTAGATGACCAGGGCAAGATGGCCCCAAAGAAGAAATCAGGAGGTGATGTGAAACATAGTTAGAAAATGGAGCTGCTGAGGTGTATTTCCCCCTCCAAAAATACTGGGGGGAAAAGCTTTCTGTTACCTGCCCCCTTGGGGAAAAAATGTTAGTAGTATCATCTAGTAATGTCTGGTTCGATTACTCCGTGATGCCCCTACCTGAGGCATCCATAGAATGGACATACTTTTTTTTTTTTTTTAACCCAGTGATTTTAGAGGCAGGTGGAATAGAAGAAAGAGCGCTGGACCAGTGATTTGTAAAATTCTTAAAGCAGCAAGGCGTGGCAGAATTCACTCGGGCTGTTGTCTTGTAGGGGCTGGGAGTTCTGAAATAGGCCACAGGAAATAGGGGATTGGCTTCAAAACCTTTTGTTGGGAGGTGTGGCGCCTGAAACAGTGGAGTCTTTCTCAATACTTCGTGAGTGCTGAGCCCTTCATAAAATCAGCCAGGTAAAGGGAACCCATCAGTTCATACTTAGTAGAAAATCTGTTCCAGGAATACCTGGGGCCCAGCGCTATCTGCCCCTCACCTTCCCTCCACCCTCCCCTTCTTGGGGATGGCTTTGCCCTGGCAGTGTTAGGATGGAGCTTGAAATTGGCCATAATGGGAACACTTATACCTTGGGAATCGGCAAGTTCTATAAACCAGGGCTGCTGCCACAGCCTCCCCTCTTCCTCCCTCCCCCCCTCTACCCAGATAAAAGCATTTATCTGCACAGCCACTGATTCTTGCCTGCCACCACTTGGGTGATTTTTGGCCATGATGTTCCATGCAGAGTACTTCATTTTCCTTGTCTATAAAGTGAGAATACTAATCTTAGTGCCTAGTCATCTCATTCTGGAGAAACTTAAATGAGATCAAGGTAAAGCACGCTTCAGGGTGCTTGGCACCTTGTAAGTACTTGAGGAGCTGTGGCTCATTCATTCTCATTGCCATTCATTAACCAGGATAAATGTGATCTTTCTAACGTAGATTCTCTCCCCGTTATTTCCCTACTTAAATCCTTCAGTGACCCCACCCAGCCCCCTCCCTGCCCAAGGCTCTCAGCATCTAATCACAGCTCCCTAGTGAAGAAAAGGAAGCAAATGACCTATTTGGAAGGCAACCCAGTGGCTTTAACCTCTCACTCCAGAGGGAGCATTTCCCCTTCGCTGGTAGTGGCCGCAGAGGCTCTGGTGCTCTTTTAAGGCTCTGCCTTTGTAGTTATTGGGGAGTAATAAGGAAGGACAAGAAGGGCTACCATGGCTCGGTTTGTGGGCAAGAATCCCTCCACATGTGCAGTTGCAGAAAGAGGTCAGAAACTGGCAAAGTCTTATTTCAGAGACTCTTACTGGACCCTTAGGTAGCGAAGAAACTACTCCATTCCACCCCACAGGGCTTCGGTTATGGGGCAAGCTAGGAATCAGAAGGTCTTCACGGTAGAGTCCACTCCACAACTTACTAGCTATGTAACTGTAGACAAGTTTTTTACAACCTTTTTTGAGCCTCAGCTCCTCTTCTATAAAATGGGTAAGCGAATGCCACCTTCATGGACTTGCTGTGAGGACTAAGTGAGAGTAACATTCAGAAAGTCCTTCAGCCCAGTGCCTGCTAGAAGCTCAATCACTGCTAACATGCCCACCCTCCCTGGACAAAGTGGTAAATGCAGTGATGGGAAAGGGGAAATTCAACTGTGTTTTTCTTTGTAAGCTCTGATGAGCTTCTCTGTAGGCATGAGCTGACACCACGAAGAACCATTTAGTAGCTGCAGTCAGTGATTAAAACAAAGAGAGTTCATGCGTCTAGTGCCTCTAGAGACCACTCTGTCTCCAAAGACTCTTCAGTCTTCCCCAGGTCATGTGCCGGGCAGCCTGTCCCCTGCCCAGCTCTGAGCACAGCTAACCTGTGGTGAGAGCAGAGAGAGGGCAGCCTCCAAAAACACCAATAATTGTAAAGGTTAAAGTCATTCATGGTGTTATAATTAACTGCTCTGTTAGGTGTTTTACAATCTTGACGCCACCCAAGAGAGAAAATGTTTAATCAGAATGGAAAGCACCTCCGAGTTAATCCATTTTCATGGTGGAAATGGCAGGCACAGGAAAAAGAGCCAGCCCATTTTCCTTGCAGGTTGCATGCTCATTGCTGTCTCTCCTGCCACTGGTGAGAACTTCATCTCTCAGAACTTTCTATGCTATAGAGGAACTTTTTGTTATTACAGCGATATCTATTTATCAGCCCTTCTTGGGGTCAGGATCCTTAACAGTGGTTCCCCCGTCATAGTTCTGTAAGCCATGACCTGTGTGGAAAAGTAGCAGTGTGCAGCCTGGTCAAGCCTGAAAGCAGGTGACCTTACCTCCCCTCTTGGACTTGGACCTCTGACCCTTCTCTGCAAGGGCACGGATGGTCACCTGTCCCCCTACCCCCAGCCAGCACTGCCTGACAAGGGGAAGGTAGGTGCTGAAAACGTTCAAAGCTGGCTGAGCCCTGGTCTCCAGTGGCTGCAGGCTCTGTCATCCCATACATATGGCCCTGAGCATAGCTGGTGCAAAACTGACCTTCTGCCAGTGGTTAGTCTTTTTCTTACAGGCTGCACTGCTCTGCCACTGGGCTGGGACAAATCACTTAACTGCTCCATATTCTCATTTCTTTACCGTAAAAATGATTTTGTGGGACTGTTGTAAGAAACAGGACTAACAGAAGACACCTAGGCTATAGTATGTACCCGCAAACGGAAGCCGCTAGCTGCCCCCTGCTGCAGTGATGAATGAACTGGGTTCTGCAGCAGAGAATGCTTGTTGTGGGCGCCGTTATTACTGTAACAGCTATTTTGATCAACTTTGTCCTACGTAGAATACAAAGGCCACCCTATTTATCTAATAACACTATTAGGGTTCTCAGACAAATATATTTGCTGATTTCAAAACCTCTTAGCTTTTGCGCAGGCAAAAATAAATAAATATGTAAAATAAAATTTTTAACACCCTATTATTTCTTAAGTCACACCCCAGTCTTTATTTTAAGAATAGGATGTCTTGTCCTTGGTGGTATAAGGAGCCATTTGGACAGCCTGTACCCATTCCACAAACCGTAGATTTCTGCCTCTCACTGCCCAGCTGATGGGCAATTTCAAATTGGTTTCTAGCACCTGTGCAACGCAGAGCTTCCTGTGCAAACACTTTACTGTCTCCTGATGGGAAACAGCCAGGCCTCTAATACATTCAGGCCTGGAGGGCGCCAGGTAATCTCTTTGTACAGCGCGTCTGTCCCTATCTTCAGAAGGTGTTTATTTTTAGCTCTTCACACTGTTTCTAGCACCATCCCTCCTTTGGAGGCCGACAGCTTGTTCAAGGGATCTTAAACAAGCTGTTAAAAGCAAGAAACTCTGAAAGCAGAGAGGCAGCCGAGAAGGTGATTAGAACAGAGTTCACCTTTGGTGTTAGAGGCAGAAGGCAGCTTGGGTGCAGTGTCAAGCAAGTTGGCCAACAAACTTTTAAAAGTTGGCCTTGGTGACACTCGCCTGGAGCTTTAAAGAAACAATGCTTGAAAGAACCCGAGAGCCTGAAGGCAGCTGGGTACAGAGGTTCGTGCTGGATGTGCGACTTCTCACAAGTAGCAGGAAGCCAGACTCCTGAGCTCAGACTGCAAACGCCAAGGGCAGAAGCAGGAAAAGAAATCCAGGGTCGGTGACCTTTCCACAGGGCCAGCTGGTTGGTGCCTTTTCAGGCTAATTCGAGGTGGCGGGAGGTCTGTGCTTGAGATCACACCCGGAATTGTGATGCTTAGCGTCAGAAGCCTGACACCACCCAGACAGTCCCTGGACACCTGTAGGGGACAGAGCGCCGAGGTTAAGGAAGTCAGCAAGGACAGAATCTCTGAGCAAGTTAAGTCCCCCAGGGTCAGATTCTTCGTGGCAAGGAAGGAAGGAGGAGAGGCTGCGAACATTGCCTGTCTGGGTGGTGCCAAGTGTGCTGACTGCCCTTGATAAATATTAAATAGCAGTGGTGACATCATATCCTACCAAGTGTGTCTTCAGGACTCAGGTCAGCCTGGCAGGGTCAGCTCAGTGTGTCAGTCACCAGAGGGCTTGAGCCCAAGAATCTTCAGTGCAGAAGGGACAAATGGGAAGCAAGGAAGTAAACCCCAGAGACTGTAAGAACGGCTGCCCCTCTCAGACCTGCCATGGACGTGCAGGGGTTCATTACCACAGCTACGGAGCAGCAGGCTGTCCGCCTGGCAGACACGAAGGGTGCGAGTGGATTCACAGAGCACCCGGGGAGGCATGGGAGGGGACATTCCTTCTTCACAAAGGTGTGGACTCCCAGGTGGATCTTCGGGACAGGTTCTAAGTCCTAGAGGCAACTGAGAGGAAATGTGGGCTTCCGGCTGCTCAAGAATATCTCAGAAGAATACATACCCCGCGGGTGGATGGTGAGGAAGGGATTCTCCTCAGATAAGGATAGACCTGCAGAAACAGGACACTGACCTCTCAAAATGGCAGAGTGTTTTCCTTTTGAGCCCCTTGCAGTCTCCGTTTATGACCATTCTTCCGAGGGTGAAGTGTACACTGACTGTTGGCCGACTTATCCGGGTCATGCAGCAGCTAATATGGCTGAACCCAGGTGACTCTCTTGGCTATTAGTGAAAGGTGCTCAGCCTTTAAATAAGTGACATAACTGAACATCGAGTCACCTAAAAGCTGGGGGTGGGGCAGTTGTGAGATGATCGTGGCCTTTGAAATCAGAGTGAACCTGGACTCAAACCCCAACTCCACTGTTTCCTTGCTCTGTGACCTTGGCTAATTTGCTCAGCCTCTGAGCCTCAACCTCCACGTCTACAATCTGTGGGGAAAGAATGCAGCTTGGTAAGGCTAAGAGAGCGTGCATGTCAGACACTTGGTAGAATACCTGGCAGAGTTGCCATTCAATTAGTCCTATCAATCTATGTTAAATAATAATAAAAACCAGCAAGAAATTAGAATGAAAGCAGCTATCTTTGTGATCAGAATCCACAGATGAGCTAAAACAGGGCAGGAACCTATAGTTATAGATTGTGTTTAAAATTATGTCACAACTACTTGAGTATCCACTGTGGATCATTCTCTAGAGCAATATGTTACAAGCAATGACACTATCTCCCTGATGTTTACAAGTTAATCAATTTCATAAAAGGAAAAGAGAAAGCAGGAGATTCTGGGCCATCTAGAAGAGCCCTGTGTGGATTTGTGTTTTTCAGCCAAACTGGGAACATAGATAAATCACTCAGTCAGTCAACGATGCCGAGAGACAGGATTCTTCCAGCTATGGGAAGTGGGGATTGGAGAGGAAGAAGGATTTACAGCTGCTCAGATGGGACAGAAGAAGGGCAGAGAAAGATAGAGACCACCACGTGGAGGGCACCTGAGAGTCAGCACCCACCATACATAGAAATGAGTCTCTGGAGGTAGCCAAGCATTTCTCATGGGTCTTCAGAGCATGATCCCTGTGAAGTGAGAGTCGTGAGTTTGGTGCTAGTTGAACAAGAGCCAACATGGGCAACCAAGCAGTATCCATCAGCTGAAGCTAGAAGCAGGCGACTTGGGGAACACACAGCCTATTAAATGTAAACAACCTATATCATCATCGTAAATATTTTATATGGCTGCATAGAAGAAGGTGCCGTATTTTATACCCTCACTGTAAATCGAAATACTTTATTGTTGCCAATTTTGCCATTGCCCTCAGCTAAAGTGAGCCATTTATTGAGATTTGACAGTATTTGGTTATATCACTAGTGATCATTCCTGTCAGCAATTGGCCTGATAATCTCTCCCAAGAAAATAATTGCCATCCATTGGCAAGCCCTGGAGACTTACGGGTATGTTTGCTTTAAAGTGATTTCTGAAAGACGTACGACTATGTGCATATCATAAGGGAAGGGCTTATCTTCTAGCATATAGAAACTTGAGGAAAATATTATAAAGGAAGTCTTTTCCTGAGCTTTGTTGAGATACATAAAAGGCAAAAAGTTTCTTAATGAAGACCTTGATGTCATTTATACTTTTGCATAAAATTGTGAGTGTGAGTGAATACACAAATTGTGGTATATCCATAAACTGTAATAGTGTCTCATGACAGAAAGGAATGCTGCGTTCAAACATGCTACAAGGTGGATAAATCTCAGAAGTTTTATGCCAAATGAAAGAAGCCAGACGCAAAAGAATAAATATTGGATGATTCCATTTATGTAGATGTCCAGAACAGGCAAATCCACAGAGACAGAAAGTAGATTAGCGGTTGCCTAAGGCTGGAGATGCAAATGAGGAGTGACTGCTAATGGGCGCTGAGATTTCTTCGTGAGGTGGTAGAAATAGTCTAAAATCAAATTGTGGTGAAGGTTGCACAGCTCTGTGAATCTAATAAAATATTATTGAATTGTGCTCTTAAAATGGATGACTTTTATGGCAGGTAAAATTTATCTTAATAAAGCTGTTAAAATGAAAAAAAGGAGCATGACTTTTGCTAGATGCAACTGGAAGACCTCTTTGGAGAAAAGGTATAGATAGAAGTTTTGAAGCTTCCCAGAAGGATGATAAAATAGGGACAGGCTGAACCATGGATTCTGTTCCTCCTGGTTACAGCAGCATCCTTCACTCCCTGGCAAAGATGTGACCAGTGTCCCTCAAGGTTGGCCAGCTGGCATTTAGACATGTGTCAGTATTTGCTCTGAGACAGATGTGCCAGCTCAAGGGAGAAGGAGAACAGTAAAGCTAGATGGGACCTAGCCTCACAGCGGGGGCAAAGGAGGCCATAACAGCACCAGAAAGGAAGGAAAACTAAATCAGGGGTTTAGTTTTTGAGATAATCCCTCTTATCTCAATCCCAAGATAAGAGGGATTCAGGAAGAGTCAGAAGCCCAAATTGAGTGCAAGCCAGAGACAGTTGTATTACAAGCAGCACTTGAATCCTGTTAGCAGCACGGAGCAGAGGTGACGGGGTTCACTGCCCAGTGCTATTAAAGGTGCCTCACGCAGCATCCTCCTGTCAGTGTGACATCCTGCCAGAAGCAGCAGTCCAGCTTCTTATTCATAAATGTGATTGGGAACCACACTTGAGTATTTTTCCCCATCTGTCTAATTAAGTGTAAGTCCCAAAAGGCAGAGACCAACGTGAGCTCCAGTTCATGCTCTCAGCATAGTTTTCGGTGCTGGATAAATATTAAACAATAGTCTAGTAATAAAAGGCTAGCATTTTCCACAGGACTTTTGTATCTGAAATGGAAAGAAACCCTTTGAATGGAGTAGCAGGAGTTTCTCCTGGTTTTCATATTTCTCAGCAAGAGGCTCACTCTCTATTGTCGATCACATTTTTCATACCTGGTAAACCAAGCTGACTGAGGATTATAAATGAAGCAGTTTTATGTTGGAGGATAGCTTTGTAAGACCTCAGGTGATAACTAGTTCTTGTTAGAGCTAGGAAGCAACTGAGGAGTCAGTTCGTCATGTTAGTTCCTCTGAAAGGGGTTGATTTGGCTCAACCTAACGCTAGACGGGTGCTGTCTAATGGAACTTTTTGTGACAGTGGAAATGTCCTATAATATAAAAGTAATATGCAGCCAGTAGCTACCATATTGGATAATCGAGCACTAGAGGCTCTTAATGGGAAAGAACCACCAACTATTTCATAACCCACATCAAAGTTCATTTGTAAACAGCAATGAAAATTTATCAATAGAAATAATCATCATGGTGATCTCTCCTATTGATTCAACAAATATTTACTGTGAGTTTTCTGAGTGTCAGGCCCTCCTCTAGATTCTGGAGATTTTTCAGTTAAAAACAAAAAAAAAAGAGACAAAAAATTGAAGAAGAAAAACCATATGATCACCTCAATAGATGCAGAAAAAGCTTTTGACAAAATTCAACACCCATTTATGATAAAAATCGCTCTAGAAAGTGGGCAGAGAGAACCTACCTCAAAATAATAAAGGCCATATATGACAAACCCACAGCAAACACCATTCTCAACAGTGAAAAACTGAAAGCATTTCCTCTAAGATCAGGAATAAGACAAGGATGTCCACTCTCACCACTACTATTCAATATAGTTTTGGAAGTCCTAGCACAGCAATCAGAGAAGAAAAAAAATAAAAGGAATACAAATTGGAAAAGAAGAAGTAAAACTGTCACTGTTTGCAGATGACATGGCACTATACATAGAGAATCCTAAAGATGCCACCAGAAACTGCTAGAGCTCATCAATGAATTTGGTAAAGTTGCAGGATACATTATTAATGCACAGAAATCTCTTGCATTCCTATACACTAATGATGAAAAATCTGAAAGAGAAATTAAGGAAACTCTCCCATTTACCATTGCAACAAAAAGAATAAAACACCTAGGAATAAACCTACCTAGGGATACAAAAGACCTGTATACAGAAAACTATAAGGCACTGCTGAAAGAAATTAAAGATGATACCAACAGTTGGAGAGATATACCATGTTCTTGGATTGGAAGAATCAATATTGTGAAAATGACTCTACTACCCAAAGCAATCTACAGATTCAATGCAATCCCTATCAAATTACCAATGGCATTTTTAATGGAACTAGAACAAAAAATCTTAAAATTTGTATGGAGACACAAAAGACCCCGAATAGCCAAAGCAGTCTTGAAGAAAAAAAAACGGAGCTGGAGGAATCAGACTCCCTGACTTCAGACTATACTACAAAGCTACAGTAATCAAGATAATATGGTACTGGCACAAAAACAGAGATATAGATCAGTGGAACAGGATAGAAAGTCCAGAGATAAACCCATGCACCTATGGTCAACTAATCTATGACAAAGGAGGCAAGGATGTACAATGAAGAAAAGACAGTCTCTTCAGTAAGTGGTGCTGGGAAAACTGGACAGCTACATGTAAAAGAATGAAATTAGAACACTCCCGAACACCATACACAAAAATAAACTCAAAATGGATTAGAGGGCTTCCCTGGTGGTGCAGTGGTTGAGAGTCCGCCTGCCGATGCAGGGGACACGGGTTCGTGCCCCGGTCCAGGAAGACCTCACATGCTGCGGAGTGGCTGGGCCCGTGAGCCATGGCTGCTGGGCCTGCGCGTCTGGAGCCTGTGCTCCGCAATGGGAGAGGCCACAACAGTGAGAGGCCCGCGTACTGCAAAAAAAAAAAAAAAAAAAAAAAAAAAAAAGGATTAGAGACCTAAATGTAAGACCAGGCACTATAAAGCTCTTAGAGGAAAACATAGGAAGAACACTCTTTGACATAAATCACAGCAAGATATTTTTTGATCCATCTCCTAGAGTAATGGAAATAAAAACAAAAATAAACAAATATAACCTAATGAAACTTCAAAGCTTTTGTACAGCAAAGGAAACCATAAACAAGACAAAAAGACAACCCTCAGAATGGGAGAAAATATTTGCAAACAAATCAACAGACAAAGGATTAATCTCCAAAATATATAAACAGCTCATGCAGCTCAATATTAAAAAAAAAAGAAACAACCCGATCCAAAAATGGGCAGAAGACCTAAACAGACATTTCTCCAAAGAAGACATACAGATGGCCAAGAAGCACATGAAAACTGCTCAACATCACTAATGATTAGAGAAATGCAAATCAAAACTACAGTGAGGTAGCACCTCACACCAGTTAGAATGGGCATCATCAGAAAATCTACAAACAACCAATGCTGGAGAGGGTGTGGAGAAAAGGGAACCTTCTTGCACTGTTGTTGGGAAAGTAAATTGATACAGCCACTATGGAGAACAGTATGGAGGTTCCTTAAAAAACTAGAAATAGAATTACCATATGACCCAGCAATCCCACTACTGGGCATATACCCAGAGAAAACCATAATTCAAAAGGACACATGCACCCTATGTTCATTGCAGCACTATTTACAATAGCCAGGTCATGGAAGCAACCTAAATGCCCATCGACAGATGAATGGAAAAAGAAGTTGTGGTAATATATACAATGGAATATTACTCAGCCATAAAAAGGAACGAAATTGGGTCATTTGTAGAGACGTGGATGGATCTAGAGACTGTCATAGAGAGTGAAGTAAGTCAGAAAGAGAAAAACAAATATTGTATATTAATGCATATATGTGGAACCTAGAAAATGGTATAGATGAACTGGTTTGCAGAGCAGAAATTGAGATACAGAAGTAGAGAAAAAACATATGGACACCAAGGGGGAAAGCCGTGGGGGGTTTGAGGGAGTGGTGTGATGAATTGGGAGATTGGGATTGACAGGTGTACACTGATGTGTATAAAATTGATGACTAATAAGAACCTGCAGTAAAAAAAAAAGAAAATTTTAAATCATAATCTTAAAAAAAAATACGTGGCGAGGTCCCTGCTCTTAAGGAGTTTATAATCTAAAGTGTAGAAACAAACAAAACAGAAAGGGAAGAGGAAAATAAATGAATGATTAAAAAGAATAATCAGTGTTTTCAAGAAGCACACAAAGTGGTGAGATAGATCCTTAGCTTCTTTATACAGATCAGGGTGAGAGGTGGGATGCAGGCTCTAGTGGGAAGAGAAATGGGAGGGAAAGATTGTTCCAAGAAGAGCAAATATCCTACAATGAAACCCCAAGGGGGAAAGAGCTTGATGCATGTGAGGATCTAAGTGAAGGTGGCTGGACATGGTGAGTGAAGAGGAGAAAGGAACAGATCATGTTGGTGATATAAGGCAGGAGTCAAAGCATACGTGGCTCTATACACTGTTGAAATGCATTGGAAAGTCTTGGGAGGATTTCAGGTAGGAGAATGACATCAACAAGGTATAATGTAAAAGTTTATTCTGACTGCAGAGTGGAGGGCAACTTGGAGGAGGGCAGAAGACAGAGTGGGGACAGCAGTTAGGAGGCTGCTGTGGTCAAAAAGAGATAGGCACGTGGCGATGTTGTAGCAAGGGTTTGAGCTTGGACGTGAAGGGCGGGGATGGATCTGAGAAATGATTTGGGGAAATTGACAGCACTGACTGACGGATGGGACCTTAGAGCAAGAAGAAAATGGAGGAATCAAAGATCATTCCCAGGTTTTTAGGTGGAGAAACTGGTGGACCTCTGGCATCGCTGGCAGTATTGGAAATGGAATAGAGAGCTCTCTTCCCACTCTAACTCTGTATTGGCTTTGCATATCCACTAGTTTTTACTGATATGCAAGGTTGGGTGATAAGAGGGATTGAATGGGATCATCCCGTTCAGTGCTGATGCATTTCTGTTCCCAGACCTCTCCCTTCAAAGTGCCTTTTATATCATGGCTGCAATTAACTCTAAAATCTATTATGTTGTAGAACTATAAGAAGCTTCTAGACCATTTGCCCCGTTGGTTCCCAGCCTTTTAAAACATGGGACCCCTCTGTAACAACAAAGTGTGGATCTCTATATGATGGCAATAATATTAGCTGTCTGCTTCCTTTAAATGGGATATGGGCTGAAAGAAAGAAGCCAAACACACAGCCTCTGTAGAATTAGATTAGACTTTCAATGTAGCCAGCCAAGAATGTGGAAACCTACTGAAACAAGGTGACATACAAGACGAAGTTGCAGCAATTAGAATCCCTTTGGAGTCAGGAAAATAGTGGGATTTTTGCAATACCATTGCCCTCCAGGGCTTATACAACCAGCCCTCAAACTATGTCCCAGAACTACCTAAGCACTTAAATTTAACGGAGTATTTAAAAAAATCATACTCCACTACTTTTGGGCTCACACTTGGCATCCCTCTCCAGTGGGGAGAAGGCAGAGTGTGTGGTCAGATGGGGTAATATCTTCCTCTCCTTCTCCTGTATCCTGGAAAGCCCGTTTCTCCTCTGTGCTTTATAGAACTTACCCAGGGCCAGGCAGGGCCTGCATTGAGCCCTTTTGTGCGTTATCTCACATGATCTTCACAAAAATCCCATGAGATAGACTTCATGTTTTATGCTATTAACAGATGAGGGTGCTGAGGCTTCAACAGATAAAAAGTAACCTTATTTTGGGTATCTATTGATTAAGAAAATATATAGCAACAAAATTGCTATAAATTCAGTAGTGATTTTGGATAAATGTATCTCATTCATTGCAACACCACCTATCTACTTTGGAAAATTAGTTGCAATGTCATTCACTTAATATTTAAACAGTGTTTAGAATGTCAAGGATTTGAGACCCTCTTGCAATTATCAGGCTCCTCCCAGGGGTCCTGTAGTCATGACTGACATCTTCTGATCAAACCCATATTACTTGTTCTAGATTAGAACATTGAAGTTTAAAGAGGGCCAGTTATTTGGCCAAGGGCAAAGGACTTGCTCATCACAGAGTGGAGGCGCAGACCTGGTCCTTCCACTTTTCTGTTCAAAATTTTTACTACTGTATCTTGTTCCCTTGTAAGGTAAATAGGTCATCTGTCCGAAGACCCCAGAAAAGGAAAGTGATTAAATCAGGATCTCCAGGAGAGGTGAAAATCCTACTGGTAGGAGTTGCCTGGAGAGCATTGTAGAGAAGGATCAAGAGGCCCCATCTGAATTTACTGGAAAACAATGTACTAATTGATTAATGATGTCTGCCATGAGTACATGACTAGGAGTTAAGTCACTTGTGCCATGTATTTTGATGTGAACTGGTCATGCCTTGGTGGCTTTTAGGTGAATTTAGGCTGGTTGTCCATGGTGTGGAGCTGAGCTCCACATTCTTTGTGTCTCTAAGTGCCAGGTCAAGTGCCTTTAAAAAAAAAGAGCTACAGAACTGCACTAGCTCTGGGCACTGGAGGAAGTGTTCCATCTCCTTTCTGTCCCACTCACAAGCTTATGATTTTTTTTTTCTTACAAGCAGACACTAGCTATAAAAAAGTTCCAAGCCTAGTGCACAGAAACCTTCCCTGAGAGGGAAACAGAGGTAAGGCTGAACTGAGAGAAACCGGATCATGATAACTAGGGGTCGCCCTTGACATTTATTCTGAAAGTTAAGTCGAAAAACTAAAGAGTAGCATTTAAAAATTTCTCTGCTCCCGTTTACCTCCAAACCAGCAATTGTACATCTGTGTACACAGCTGAGTTTGGAAGTAGCATTGGGAAAGCAGAATTTTCAGTAGAAAGCCTGAATCCACACACAGGGGTATTGACCAGAAATGTAAGGGCAAACTAATTCAATTACTTTCAGTGGAGTTTAACCTATAATCTTCACCCAAGCACAGGGGTACCTCAGACAAAGAGAAAGAACTCTTAAAATTGCTGGTTACCCCGAGAAAGAGCGAGCAGGAAGCTAGCCTTGTGTGCCTGAGGTTTCTTGGAGGGCCAGAAATCTGTTTCTGTCAGCACAGGAAAAACCATCATGGAGCAAGGAAAGAAATGGAAATCAAAGCGAAAGTCACTTACTCTTTTTCACATGACCTGGTATAATTATTAAAATGCTGAATTGCTTCTTTTAAAGGTTTTTCCGCTAGAGGAAAGAATGTCAGAACCACTCCCCTAAACCTACTCCCTTCTTTCAAAAACATCTGTGAGAGAAAATAAAACGAAATACATATTTATATACTTTTTTTTCTTACAAGGGACTGGTAAGCAATTTGATCTCTTTTATCTGAAAGTTTTGCCAATGTTTTCATCAGTTCCTGCAGAGATAGCTGTGATTCCACTTTTTCTTTGAACAAAAAATAAATTGGGTTTCTTTGCAGTGAAAAATAGAAGGCTTGCTAAAAGCACTGACTTCAAAATAGTGCTTATCATACATTTGTGGAGAGCATACTGAAGAAACCATGCCTGGCACCGCGTGTGCTGAGAAGCCCACTTTGGCTTCTTCTGGAAAAAAGCCTGAGCGATGTGCTCAGCTAGAGAGTGTTGGTATTTCCCTTTGACTCTCTTTCTGATTCATTCACTTGTGTCTCCATTAGCAATTTGTTTTTAATTCAATGTTCTATGGATAAAGCATCTTGCTGGAAAACAGGCACATTTTACGTGCATACGCCTGACATTTTAAAAAATGAAAGTAATGGAACTCCATGCTCAAAATAAACAGGCTGTCTTTCCCTTTCCCCACCAAACAATATTTATAAACCTCCAGGATAAATGAATTTTCTGCCATCGGTACACCTGGTCTGGCTGTGTAAGTGCTTCTCTGTATTCTTTGAAAGAACTCAGTTCTGCCCTGAACACCCAGGTGCAGGAGTCACTGGCCCTCAGGAAGGCTGACCTGGATTCAGGAGAGCAGTGCTTCAAAGCTAATCTAAGAAACTTCTTGTAGTTTACATGTTCCTAATGGACAGCCTTGTTTATTTCGCTTCATCGTAATGATCTACTTCCTCTGTGTTCTACACGTTCAGTAATAAACTCATCGATCAGTTGGCATCAAGCTTATCTGTGATGAGTCCCAATTCCACTATTCCCTGAGACCCTGGGCAAGAGACTTAACTTCTCCAAGGCAGGTTACTCATCTAGTTTAAAATCTGTGTTTAAATATATATGTATAGTGATGTTGAGCATCTTTTCCTGTGCCTCTGAGAAATGCAAATCAAAACTACAATGAGATTCACTTTGTTATAAAACAGAAACTAACACACCATTGTAAAGCAATTATACTCCAATAAAGATGTTGAAAAAAAAAACTACAATGAGGTATCACCTCATGGTGGTCAGAATGGCCATTATCAAAAAATCTAGAAACAATAAATGCTGGAGAGGGTGTGGGGAAAAGGGAACCCTCCTGCACTGTTGGTGGGAATGTAAATAGATACAGCCACTATGGAGAACAGTATGGAGGTTCCTTTAAAAACTAAAAATAGAACTACCATATGACCCAGCAGTCCCACTACTGGGCATATACCCAGAGAAAACCATAATTCAAAAGAGACATGTACCACAGTGTTCATTGCAGCACTATTTACAATAGCCAAGACATGGAAGCAACCTAAGTGTCCATCAACAGATGAATGAATGAAGAAGATGTGGCACATGTATACAATGGAATATTACTGAGCCATAAAAAGAAATGAAATTGAGTTATTTGTAGTGAGGTGGATGGACCTAGAGTCTGTCATACAGAGTGAAGCAAGTCAGAAAGAGAAAAGCAAATACCGTATGCTAACGCATATATAATGGAATCTAAAAAAAAAAAAAAGGTACTGATGAACTTACTTGCAGGGCAGGAATAAAGATGTAGACATACAGAATGGACTTGAGGACACGGGATGGGAGGGGGATGTTGGGGTGAAGTGAGAGCAGCATTGACATGTGTACTACCGAATGTAAAATAGATAGCTAGTGGGAAGCAGCAGCGTAGCACAGGGAGATCAGCTCGGTGCTTTGTGACCGCCTGGAGGGGTGGGATAGGGAGGGTGGGAGGCAGGCTCAAGAGGGAGGGGATATGGAGACATATGTATGCATATGGCTGATTCACTTTATCGTACAACAGAAACTAACACAGTATTGTGAAGCAATTATACTCCAATAAAGATCTATTAAAAATATATATGTATACACACACTTATCTTAAAAGGCTATTGTAAGGATTAAATGAGAAAATGCTTGTAAAGTGCTTAGCACAGAGCTGGGCATATTCATAATTATTAGTTGCTAAACCAATGATTAGATAACATTATTGACATTTACAAATAGCTTTGCGTTTTACAAAGGTACTATCTTGAACAACATCCGAAAAGCAATTTGGTGTCCACATTAATATCTCTCTTTCCATGTGATTGTAATACTTTAGGTGATTTGTCTGGGCTGGATTTCTTAGCCCAGGTTAAAATAGTTTGACTACAACTGAGCCTGCTTCCTCCAGGGCCCTGACCGACTGGGCAGTCGTCATGTTCTAAAGAAAATGATCTCTGCTACAGACTGGGCTTGGGTTGAGTGTTAGGGACTCAATCAATTGCAAATATATATATATATTTTTTTTTTTCTAATAATTAAAAAAAGTCTGCTAAGCAAAAAAAAGAAAGAAATTATTCATACATTCTCAAACTGAGTGATAGTGTCTCTTCATACATTCTTCTTCTGGAGCTTCTATGAACATTGATTTGGAATCTGTCCCTGTTGTCTCCTAACTGCTTTTATGTCATCTCTTTATCTGTGCTGTATTCTGAGTGGTCTCCTTAGTTCCAGTTCACCAATTCTTTTATTCAGGTGTATCTGATATGACCTGAAACTTGCTGATTATGGTCTTAAAGTTAACAACTACAGTATGTTCTGCTGCAAATATTATATTTGGTTCTCTTTTGAATCTTCATGATCCTTTAACAATAATGTCCTGTTCTTTCTCTACAGTTTCTATGCCTTCTTTATTTTTAATATTGAACACATTTATTTTAGAGTTTCAATCAGATGATTGTCTTCAGTTCTAGAGGCGTGAATTCTCCAACTTACTGTATCAGCTGATTCTCCCTCGTGGTTCTCATGCAGATCATCTTTTTTTTTTTTAATCATTGGGCTTATCACTGGTGTTGGGGTGAGGTGGGGTGGAGACTTTTTTGGAAGTCCTTTATGTCCTGGATTATAGAATTATCACCATGGAGTAGTTAAACATGGGATTCTCCTATAATTATCTTTATGTTTGTTTCTCAGCTGGGGGATCCCATGCCACATGTCAGTTTGGACCTATACCTGATCATCATGTGATGTAGGCTGTGGGTTCTGATGTCTTTGTGTGTAACTGTTTCTCCCACCTGTAACTCCGGTAGATTGCAGTTTTATATGCAGTAACCCTAGACGAACAGAGGAGTTTTTCTAGTCTTCCTCTCAGAGAAAAAAAAGTGTTTAAAGGCTCCACTATTTCTGTTGTGGGCTGAAGTCCAGCTCCCAGGCTCTCATTATCCAAAAGGTCCCCATGGCATCAGGTCTGTTCAGATTTTGCGGCCCTCTTTCTCTCTGGGGATTGCCTTTTGATTGCAAGCGCTGATATGTATGTACTTATATTTTTTGTTCTTTTTATGTTTTGTTCTTCCGTTCTTTGTGTTTTTAATAGGAGGATCCCCTTCTGTGCCCGTTTGGTGTTCTGGGTTGCCCCAACATCTTTTCTTAGAGAGCACTGCTCAGGCCTGGGTTAACTCATGAAAAGTGTCTACGCAAAGCATTGAGCCCAGAACTAATTCAGTGCTTTGATTACAACTTTGGACCTTTTGTTAAAGCTATGACACCCATTTTATTTAATTAGTCATCTTGAAATCTAGTGTGTGTGTGTGTGTGTGTGTGTGTGTGTGTGTGTGTGTGTGTAAAAACCCTAGGCATTTAATCATTAAAAGATACAAGGAGCAACTTCTCATGAGGGTACCTCCTTACCTAAAGAATGGACTAGGAAACATTCCTTTGTATAAACCAGCCCCAGATTATCTCAAAATCTAAAAGGGTAAATGAAGGCAGTTTGTTTTTCCCCTAGTACAGCCAGCCAGTGATTGTATTTTCAGCAGTAAATAGATCAAGCCACTGGTGGGCTAATGTTTTCAAAGAGTGTCTAAGTGGTATGTAAGGTATAAAATTTTTATGAAAACTTTGGCTAAAAAGACCAACACCCTTTCTTATTGACTTGGTGTTTTATTGACCCAGGCATCTCCATAGTTCTTAACCTGTAGAAACGTAATTTGGGTTCTAGAAATGTTCTATTGTAACAACAATAACCAAATGGTTTGTTCGTACAGACTCTTCTCTCTTTTAAAATCATTTCCTATGGTGTAAAATAGCCACATTTCCCTGGGGTAGAACAAGCATGAAGAACAAAAATCAGGACCTAAGGGATGGGGGTGGGGAGTAGAGGAAGAACATATGGGCCTTTCTTTCTAGCTGCTAGGACAGTAGGGCCAGAGCTGGGTCAGGAAAGTGAGATATTTACCTCGGGCACAAAATTTAGGGAGACTCCAAGAAGCTCAGTAATTAAGGTAAATTATCATTTTTATGCAATATATTAAAAAATTAAAATTGGCCAACTATGAGCCCTGGGCCATGGCCTGCTTTGGTAAATAAGGTTTTATTGGAATCAGCTCCAGGATTAGGGTGACGTGAGTGAGACATTGTTGTCTAAGTGCAGGGTCAGATACTACTCTTATTTAAAATGTTAATATTTTGCCTATCATTTTTTGCATTCATTTTTAGTTTTAAGATATTGCCTTAAAATATTATTTATCTTTATTACCCCTTTTATTTATTATTCAAGGGGAGTGCCTCACTTATGTCATCGTGGGCCTGGCTCTTAAATGGAAAGCTATCATAGAGAAATGGTAATGGCCGAGTGGTTACATTCGCATAGCTACTGATAAAACCACCAAATCAACCCTCTGGGAGGCATGATCTTCATGATGTTTTACCCTCAGTTTTGTCCTCTGCAAAATGGTGGCAACAACAGTACTTCCTTTATAGGATTACAGTGAGTATCAATGTAGGCTGTTCAAGACAGGGCCCAGCACATGGGATCAGTGAGCAGAGTAGCAGTGATGGTGAAAATAAAAGATAAGTTTAGTAATTTCTAAACAAAGGCAGATTGTTTAGGGCCTTGGTTGTCTTCCTAAGGACTTTTTTATTGGGGTAAAAGATATATAATGTACGATATACCATTTTACCCGTATTTCAGCAGACAGCTCTGTGGCATTAAGTGTGTTCACATTATTCTGCGACCATCTCCAGAGCTTCTAAAGGGTTTGAACTCTATCCTACAAGCTCGAAAGGACCTTTGAAGGCTTTGGAGCAGGACGTTGCCCTAAGGGAGCATGTGGGGAAAATGATTCTGGGAAGAGAACCTACAGTGATGTAGAGGAAGAAAAAAAACAGGAAACAGGAGGGTTCTGCAGTGGACCAAATGTGAAGTGGCCAAGGCACTGACTGAGGTGACAACAGGAGTAATAAGAAAGGGCAGAGAAAGAGGTTGGTGAACCTCTTTAGACAATGAGAGAAGGGTGGAAAGGCTTTAACGGGTGAGGCGAGATTTTGAAAGAAGATACAGCTCATCGTAAAGTTCCTTTAGGCATAAAACAGTAGAACTGTGGGTCAGACAGACGCTTGGCTCCCAAGGCGGTGTGCTGTAATCAGCTCCTAGTGGCAGAGCCAATGCTTCAGTCTTCAGGAATTTTATGAGCCAGTTGTTAAATACAACCTTAATTAAAAATTAAATAGAAATGTACAATTAAATAAATTACATTAGAAACAAAGGTTATAAAGATTCAACACCCATCACTTCCTAATTATTTTACTACATTTTAGTACTGTCGCTGCTTTTGAGGTTATTTATTCTATCTGTACAGTAAAATACTGTATAATGGTATGCCACTGAAACAGCTTTTCTCAATTCCACTTTCACTGCCATTCTGTTAGTAGCTAGAAACTGACCTTGGTGAGAGTATTTACACCAGGAAATTAGCAAAAGCTACAAACTGTGACTGGATTCATTGTTGTGTTGATTGTCTAGATCTAAGAAGGTGATGGAAAAATGTTAATAATGCAGATTACACTTAATAGTGTGTTGCGTCAGTAGCCATTATGTTAGAAATATATTTTAAATCAAGGTTGAATGGCTATGAATATAAGACTTCAGCAAATATCGAAACAGCATTCTATAACAATCAATTGGAATTTTAAAGAAGGAATATTGTATGTTTTATTGTTACTTGTAAATTGTGTGCTGCGTATCTTTTGTATCAGTAAAACTTATAATAAAATTATATTTTTATTTATGCATAATTATTTTTGGCCCATCAGTTGTTGGACATTTACCAGCACACTGCTAACCATAATCTTCTCTGATAAAGAGATTTATTTGTATAACATGTGGTAATCATTCTCTCAACCTAAGCGTGTCTTTTCGAAGGACAAATGACTTGTTCTCCAGTCAAAAGGGAAAACCGGACACATCCTGTACCTAGGACGCACCGAAATGGTTTTTCTCCAGGCAAACCACACTATTTCAGCATCTTAATTTTATACTCTCACCTCCAGCAACAGTTACCATTGTTTGAGCACCGCAGTCTACCAGCCACTATGCAATGTGCTTTATTCACATTTCCATCCTCCCTTACCTCTTCAAGGTAGGTCCTAGTGTTATCCCCATTTTATAGACAGAAAGACCAAGGTAGCTTTACTCTCCTAAGTTTGTATAATTAGTAAGTAGTGAGGGAGAGATTTGAATGCAGACCTTTCTGGTTCTTTCCAGTCTCTTGATTCTGATACCTTTTCTGCCATATTGCCTCCAAAAATTGACACGGAGATAAACGTTTCCTCTTCAACATAGATATTCTTGGCAATGGTTACTGATCACTTACTATGTCCCCCCTGAAGTGCTGGGCACCAGGAAATTTACATGAGAAGCCTATGAAGTGGCTTCTGACTCCCAGGAGTTCATCCCGTTTACCAGCTCTTATGCGAGCCAGTGTCCCGTTGTCCTCAGCAGCTCCCGCAGTTTTACAGTCAGAGGAGTCTCTTCCCAATCAAGCTGTACTCTCGTCACATCTGATTCTAGTTTGGCTTCATTTGCTCCAAGGCCGAGACATTCATTTCTTACACCTCTTCTGCTCGTCTCCTAAATCTCCCTTGATGAATTCACTTGCTGCTTCTCCCTCTCGGTGCTTTTTGAGGTAGTTGCATGCTGATGCAGAAATCCAGCAGTAGGCACCTCCAGCCAGGAGGTCCACACGGATGGTACAATTATCTTTAGTCACAGGGCCTAAGACGAGTCTCCTATCAGAACTGCGTACTGCTGTGCATGCTCTCAGCTCCGCTACCTAAGATGTGTCCAAAATAAGAAATTTCAAGGGCTGTTGAGCTCTCTCATTTCCCAAGTGGATCAGTACAAAGAGCGTTTGACATTGGAGGCCTAGCATTTGAGATACAGTGGAAGAACTTTTCAGCACTGGGTGTCCCTTTCCCCCATATTCCAAGGCTGGTCTGAGTTCACGAACACCTCAAGATTCTGGTTCTTTCCCCTTATTTCCTCTTTCTCCATGTCTTCACTTACCAAGACATTTCCCTTGCTTTCTGCTTTGAAACTAGGCCACTAATTAAGAGAGAAGTCAGAAATCATGTTGATATTGTATCTGTGATGCAAAAGGAAGCAAGGCGGAAACAAGGTCTGCTAAAGATAGAAAAGCAATCCTTCTGTTCCCCAGTGATTGAAACATAAAGATTCTAAAACATTAACAATATAAATAAACCAAACATAAGCAAACATATATATTGATATTCATATAAATGTTTAAGCATGCCCACATATCATATAATGGCATTTATTCTTTTTTTTTCTCAAGAGGAAAAAGAGAGGGTCATTCGTGAACAGGAGGGCCCACTGTCTAAGTGTCCGTGTGGGTGTGCCCTGTGTTTTGAATCATATAAGCACAGATCCTTGTCCTTGAGGGGTCTAGAGGATACATTTCCAACACTGGAAAGTACACGCTGCTTTGTGCAAGGCCTAGCACCGCCAGCAGTCATTGTTTTCTTGTGCACCTACTGGCGTGTATGTGCCAGGCACAGAGTAAGTGCTTCCGGCGCGCGGTCTGATCTGTTCCCTGTACCCATCAACACCTGAGGCGGAGGCCATCATTTCACACTCCAGGAATGGGAGGTGGAGAGCGCTTATGCTGTGCGTTCACTGTTACAGAGATGGTAATGCGGTGAGGCTAGAATTGAAATCCAAGTCGTCTGATCTGGAGGCTTGGCCCTTAGGCTCAGTGAGGGATGGGCCCAGAGACCGCACAGACCTGGGTTCAAAGCCCACCGTGCCTCCTCCTACCTTAATGTTGGGGTGGGGGTGGGGCAGATTTACTTTTCCTTCCCGAGCCTCGGCTTCCTCCACAGCGAATAGAACCAACCTTGCGGGGTATTGTGAGGATGGGAGAGAATGTGAAGGGGGAGCTTCAAACGGGGCCTGGCCAGCAGCTGACAGTAATTAGTAACCGATTTGGGTGACTAATTCTGTTGGGAAATACTGCCCAATCTTCAACAGGTAAACATTAGATGTGAGTAAAGAGAGAATTATTGTAAAAACCCAGTTCATCTGATGTTGATTCACTCTGTTTATTCCTTTGTTCATCCATTCAACAAATATTTATTAAGCATCTACTCTGGTGTGAAACATTTTCTTCAGTCCTTTATGTGTAACTTAAAAAATAATGCAACCTGAAAACCGCACTGGGCAGGAGATATAGTTTCTGAGGAATCTTTCGGCATTCACCAATCCAACCTTTTTTTTTTTTTTTTTTTGCGGTATGCGGGCCTCTCACTGCCGTGGCCTCTCCCGTTGCGAAGCACAGGCTCCGGACACGCAGGCTCAGCGGCCACGGCTCACGGGCCCAGCCGCTCCGCGGCATGTGGAATCTTCCTGGACCGGGGCACGAACCCGTGTCCCCTGCATCGGCAGGTGGACTCTCAACCACTGCGCCACCAGGGAAGCCCACCAATACAACCTTTTACATCACCTGTCGTATTGCAGGTACCAGGCTCAGCTCAAGGGTGGACTGGATACACTCCAAGCCATGTCGGGGTGAGTGTTCCTGGTCTAGCCTGAGAGCCAGCATTGCCACATTTTCAGGGGTGTAAACAGAGAATTCTGAGTGCAGAGCAGAGGCAGGGATTCAGGGTCTGGAAGACTTCACCTCTAAGACAACTTTTGAGGGTGTTGGGATGGGAGGGAGGATGCAGGCCTGGGGAACAGTGAGAAAACCAATATGGTTGAAGCATTAGGTGCAAGGCGGCTTGCAGGTGGAACATCCATTTACCCTTTGGAATACAGTCTTCCTGTTGGCATGGCAACTGCTGCAAAATTAATTCAAGGTGGTACTTCAGATGATGCCTTGGAGACTGTCCAGGAGTCATTTAAATTGCTTGTTTGTTATGTGTAAGAATTTGCCTAACCTCCAACCTGCAGTTGCGGCTTGACAATCTCTTGTTTATTGTGCTGATATTGTTTCTTGGGTCATTATCTTCCTTAAACCATTTTTTTGCATTTTATTCTTCCCATCTCGAAAATATGCCCAGGCATGGTGTTGATTTTCCCAAGCTCCCTTGAGATCCCCTCGGCCTTGCCTCTCTTGCTCTGATGGAAATGCTGCCAGGGTGGTGTTTACAGTCTTATTTCTCAGCCCTGGATCCCCGCACTCAGCTGTGGTGGATGCCACGGGGCACTCAGCCCATTCCCTACCGCTCCCCCCCCAACCCCCCGCCATGGGGTTTGTGGAATTCAGGATCCTCATAAGAGGACAGAGGTTCTCCTTCCTGGCTGAGGAATGGCAGTCAGTGCTGACACTCTAAAAGTCTGCTAGATACAGAGCTGCCCTACAGACCAAAGCCACGTGTCTGCTGTCCCTGACCAATTCTAAAAGCAGAGTTCATGAAAAGCAAATAAATGATGAAGGGTGTTCTTCCGACTGGGGTTCTAAAACCAACAAAAGTCTTCAGCTTCTTAGATCAGTGGCGGATTTGCCAAAGCAAAATAAACGTCTAAATCTCCTCTTCCTGTTTCTCCTAGGTGTGTGTGTGTGTGTGTGTGAGAGAGAGAGAGAGAGAGAGACAGACAGACAGACGCATCACAAGGACACAGGGCGGGGAGGGTGGCATTGGAAGGAGCTGGTGTGGCTTCGCCTTGTGCTGAGAGTGTTGATCGGTACACCTTTCCAGGAGAAACTGAATATAAGATCCTTAGGCACAGAAAGAACCTCTCATATGTGGACTCTCTGGGGATTCAATTCACACTCTTCCCACTTTCTTTCTCGCTGTCTCTTTTGAAATTCAGGGGAAAGCATTTCCCTAACTCTCAGATAATAAAGAGAGAGAACTAAGGGGCTTAAAGGTCACAATTTGTAAAACTGAGCAAACTGGTCTCACAGGGTTCGGATCTGGAGTGATGGATCTGCGTCAGGCTTGGTGACAGTGACGGGAGAGGGGTCAAGCAGGCAGTACACACCGCAGACTCTTCTTTAGCCTTTGGTTCCAGGCACTGTTCTGAGAGCTCTGCATGCATTAGTCGTCTTAGTCTCTCAACGATCTTAGGAGGCAATAACGTTATTGTTAGTGTTGTTTGTGTGTCCTTTTTGCAGACGGGGAGACTGATGTCTGCTAGATAAGTAATATGCCCAAGGCCTCACAGGTAATAAGCATGAGCGCCAGGATCTGAACCTCTGCATCCAACTATAGCCCAGTGGTTTTCAAACTGGGGGTACTTTTGCCCCCCATGGGACGTTTGGCCATGTCTGGAAGTCATATCTTGGTGGGGGACTGTCACTGGCATCTAGTGGATGGGAGTGAGGGATGCTGCTAAACACCCTGCCCCTCCCAACAAAAATTTACCAACCCCCAGTGTCCCGAGGGCTGAGGCTAAGGACCCCTGCTCTGGATATGCTGTACTGAGCAAGATGATGGAGGCTGAGGACCAAATAGAAAGCTTGAGATCAGACGCTCAAGCTGTGAGTAGTCTGAATCCGCCCTGGCCAGCCCAGACGCCCCACTTCTGAGTTCTCTGGTACAGGAAGCAAGGTTCTCCCGAATGACCTTCTGCTTGGCTTCTGGCTGGGTTTGGCGGGGAGCTGCTGGCTTTTTGCCTGAGTCATCACAGGAGACCTGGCTTTGGAATCTCAAGACCACATAGTAGGGAATGAGAAGAAAGCACTCGCGGCAGTTATTTTCCGTTCCTCGCCTGCCCCCCTGGAGTCTTCCATATGAGAATCTTTCTAAGTGGGGTCATTAGGAAACATAGCCTGTGATTTTACAGGAAACATCCGCAGGAGAATGGTGACCTATGAAATCCTCTGCTGGGGGACTTTTTAAGAGCATCATCATTGCAGTTTGGTTTCAGCCTTCTAGGAATCAAGCTTCCTCCCTGGGTTCCCCAAGGGTTTGCTTCCCTTGACCCAGAAAGGGTTAGTTTTAAGATTACCGTCAGGTTTGCTACGTTCAATCTGAATTTCCCATGTACTTTTGGTGAAGTGTGGTCCTTGAACCAGGGGTCATGGCATCACCTGGGAGCTTGCTAGAAAAGCATCACTTTGGGCCATGCCCCAGATCTACTGAATTAGAATGTATAGTGTAACAAGGCCCCAGGTTACTCATATACACTGGTCTGTAGAATTTTGGTTTTCACTCTGAAAATTGTTCTAAGAATTGTGGGTCCAAATAAATGGGAACTCTCCTCTCTTAAGCCTTGGATTCCACAATTATAGAATGTTTGTCAGACGGGCTCCAGGGCCCTGCTGTAGCTCAAAAATGCGATGATGTCCCAGATTGATGCAATCATGCCGTTGTTTCCAAACAATCCCACAAATGAATCAATGCAGAAATGTTTGAGCTACTTCACCAGTTATATTTCATATACTTTCAGTTGACCTTCGGGCTCTTTGCAGGAACCCCTCCCACCAAGGAGGAATATTTCCTATTAACAGCCACTCTTTTTGGTCGTGACAGGTGATCACTTATTTGATCTGACTTCTTCCATTACTCAGCAGTTTCTTAGTCCAGTTGCCATGTCGCTGAAGGGATATGAGTCGGTCTACTTCCCAGTCCTCTGTCAATGCAGCCCCCTCCCCGTCGGACTGACATTATTTCAATGTGCTCTTAAAAGTGATCCCAACTTTTTAGGTTAAGGTCTAGTTTTAAAAACCTCATTCTAGAGTTCCTAAGCCCATGTATCTACCCATCCATCTGAACGTGTGCACGTTTCCCAACTACTGTCGCGTTGGGCTTGCTCTCTTCCCTCTCAATTAAGCCGCAAGGCTGTACGCTCTGTCCCTATCAGCCGAACAGACGACTTTGTCACAGAGATCTTAACCAAGATGGCTGCTGCCCTGGTGAGAGGTTGGGTATTCAGTGGAGACGGGGTCACAAAAGCAGTGTCTGCAGGGACCATAAAAGTGAAGGGGCAGTGCCTGTTACCACAGTGCCTGGGGAGACTCTGATACCTGTGGGGCAAGTGGAGAGGTGACGTGTGACACGTGTACAGTCCCAGCTGGTTGTTTCCAGGCAGAAGAGCATCAGGGCCTTTATATGATCTGATATGTTTTTTTCAAGAGATAACACAAATTTACCTTCTGATATCTTCATATTTTTAACTATTGGTTATAATTCAGTCTCTTTTTTTCTAAAAACACTGGGTGGACAGAGGGAAGTAAACACATCTACAGATATTTTTTTATTATTTTTATTGGAGTATGGTTGCTTTACAATGTTGTGTTAGCCTCCACTACACAACACAGTGAATCAGCCATACACACAGATATCCCCTCCTTTTTGGACTTCCCTTGCATTTAGGTCACCACAGTGCATTAGGTAGAGTTCCCTGAGCCATACAGTATGTTCCCATCAGTTGTCTATTTTATACAGAGTATCAATAATGTATATATGTCAATCCCAGTCTCCCAGTTCCTCCCACCCCACCCCTTTCCCCCTTGGTATCCACAGTTGTTCTCTACGTCTGTGTCTCTATTTCTGCTTTGCACATAAGGTCATCGATACCATTTTTCTAGATTCCACATATATGTGTTATTATACGATACTTGCTTTTCTCTTTCTGACTTACTTCACTCTGTATGACACTCTCTAGGTCCATCCATGTCTCTACAAATGACCGAATTTCGTTCCTTTTTATGGCTGAGTAATATTCCATTGTATATATGTACCACATCTTATTTGTCCATTCCTCTATTACACATCTACAGATTTGAGTCAGACCTCAGGCTCCCAGTTGTAACCCTCTGGTGGAGATGAGTCACTTTTTAAATCTTCAAACTAATCCTGTGAAGAATGGCGCACTACGATCACCCCCATTTTATAGGTGAGAAAATTGAGGCACACAGAGGTGAGGAAACTTGCCCAAGGCTATACAGCTCGTAAGTGTTGAGAGCCAGAATTTGGTGCTGGTGAGCTGGGTCATGGGGTTGTAAAGCTCAAAGCCCAGCCAGGGTCAGATACAAGGTTAGCACTTGGAAATGGAGCAGGGAGGAGACTGGCCTTCATTTGGTATGCAAATCCCAGAGCTGTGCTCTTACCACCCTTTACTTCCCAAGCCCAACTAGGAACAGCCCGGAGTATGATAGCCCAAAGCGCTGGCAATAAGTTACATGGACTTCTCCTCTCCTTCCTCCCCTCCCCAGTACTGGTTCTGGAAACCAGTTGACCGAAGAATTACCGAAGGGCCAAAGAGAAGGGACCCTCAGATAGGCAGAAATTCTTGAACGTTCCCCTGAGAAATGGCAGTGCTTTGCCCGTGAGCTCACTGTGCATATTTGCTGCTCTCTGGATGGGTCCCAGTTGGGCCAACTTCTGTTCCTGGCTGTTGCAAGGTACTGGCAGCTCAGAGGTGTAATTTCTCCAAATGCCACATTCCTGCTGAGCCCGCGGGATGAATTGTGCAATTTCAGGTGAATGCATCTTTAAACCTGAGCAAGGGTCGTAGTTTCTCCCCTCCTGCTTTCACTGCAGGCCCCGCTTGGAGACTGAGGGCCTGTGGGGATGCCGGGCCCGGAACTACGGCAGGTGAGGTGCTGGGTGGAGGGCAAGGAGGGCAGGAAGACGTCTGTGGGGCAGCACTGGCAGCCCAGGCAGATGCCGGGCCCCCACTCTGAGAATTGGGGTCATTAATTTTCTGGAGTGTTCATCCATTCACTTGTAATAAATCTTTTCGGAGTATCTGCTGTGAGCCAGATACTGCTGAGTCTGGGGAATCTTAACTATCAGGAAGGCAAGTCCACCTTATTATGAGCATGTACATTGGGAGGGAGTGTTGGCTCAGTCAAAGAGGCCAGGGACACCATCTTGGAAGAACATGGGACTGGACAGCGCTAGGAAGGTCAGAAGTGGTTAATATGATAAAGAGAAGAGGGGAGAGTCTGAGGCAGAGGGAACAGCCTGTAGAAAGTCTCTGGGGCAGGTGGGAGGGCCCCTGAGTGTATGACGAGCCCACAGAAGGCCCAACTGCTCCCTGCCCCGTTGCTGAGCGCTGACTGAATGCCAGCCCTGGGGCGGCAGGCTTTGCAAACGTGTCAATGGCAATTTAGAAGGGACTTGTCTCTGCTTGTTTAATGGAGTCTCTCTGTTCTGCACAGACCCACTGACCTCCAGAGGTTGGGAACTGAAGGGCTTGAGGGTCAGTACTTTGCAGAGGTCCACACTTTTTGCAAATGGGGACATTGAGGTACGGGGAGAAGGAGTTTAGCCGGGGAGACATGGTCATTAGCCTAGATTGAAAGTCTGTCTCTTCCTTCTCTCTCCCTCCCTTCCTGGCAGTTTGGTTCTCTTTACGTATCAGACACTGTGCCAGGTGCTTTCCTGCATTATCTCTATTAATTCCTGCCAGTCACCTGTGAGGCGGGTTTTATCTTGAGTGCTCTTTTACGGGTAAGGAAGGTGAGGCTCAGAGAGGCTAAATGACTTGCCCAGAGTCTCCCAACCAGTAAGCTGTCGACCCACGTCCTCTCTCCCCCTTGAGGCTCTACAGCCTTGATGGCGGGTGGCAGGTTCTCATTCGCACAGAGAATCCTGAGGAAGAACAGGCCCCCCTCCTCCCACAGACGAAGTCAGCAGTCAGTCAGCCTGGGCACCACAGTGCCGAGCCCAGGGTATGACATGTCCTGCCCGAGGGCGTCAGCCAGCTGTGGGCAGACCAGCCCAGGTCCTCACACACCGGGCTCTCCTTGCAGCATCTGCTGGGGGTGCCACACGTGCTCACTGAAGGCCTCCTGGGAACCCGTGGAGCAGGGAGCACAGCATGGGTTTGAGGCCAGGGCTTTGTATCAGATCAAATCCCAGCTGGGCCCCTTAGAAGCAGCATCTTGGCACGAGTTTCATAATCTCTCTGCTTCTTACATTCTTTGTCTCTAAAATGGGTATCATAACAGAACTTAGTTCGTAGGTTCCAGTGAGGACTTAAATGAGGTGATCTGTACAAAACAGCACACACAGTACCTACCACTGAGGAGTGCCTTCACAAATGGTTGTTTCTTCTAATAGTATCATCTTCATCATTATCAATCATCATCATCACAGACCACATGGGCATAGGCCTTCGACAGCCCCTTAGGAAGTCACCACAGGCATGCAGTGGAGGGCTGGGGTGGCCTCACTGTGATGCTGGAGGGCTGTGGTGACGGTAGACCCTTGCTACAGAAGAATGGCACTCAACTTAAGCTCATAAGGTGCGCTTTATACCAGAATAATTAACCAAAGGCGAAGAATAAACACAGAAGGGAATGGGCACTTCCAGGATTTCCCCACAGAGAGCTCACTGGCTTATTTTTTGTCTCCACCACCAAAAGGGAAGCTTTATGAGAAAAGGAACATTGTCTTATGTCCTTCTTTATCCTGTTCTGCTAGAACAGTTTCTGAGTCATTGTAGTTACTTAATATTTCCTGAATGAATGAAGTCCTCTCTGGCCTGGTTCAAAGGTCATTTTGCTAGAGGGTCAGGAAATGGAAATGATCAATTACCCAAGAACAGCCTGAGCTTCAAATCTGCAAACTGAAATACTCAATAATACTACTTAATAAGCAAATACTTAAATAAATACTTAACACATAAATAATACTTAATAAATTATTAATAAAGGTAATTAATAATACTTAGTAATCATTGCAATTTATGGCAAGCTATGCCTGTGTACAGATGATGTACTAAGTGCTTAATGTGAATTATCTCACAATACTCAACACCTGTGATGAGGTAGGCATTATTGTCGTCCCCACTTTACAGGGAAAATGAGGTTCAGAGAGCTTCAGCCCATTCAAGATCATATGGCTGAGAAGCAGTAGATCCTGGGTTGTTTCCTGGCTCTGATTACAGAGCTTGTACTTCTAAGTACTGCCCTCTCCAGCCTTTCCCATTCCCAGATGAAGATCAAAGAAAATCTTCAATTCAGCCTCACTCTTTTTAAGGCCCAAGGATGCATTTTGGGAACGATAGACCATGTGATGTTGAGAGTCCATGTTCACTTTTCAGTCCTCTAGCCTGTATAGCTCCTCCAGCCTGCAGCAACCACATGCTCTCTTTGTAGAGCCATGTGCACCACTGCCGTGTCTCTACTCCCTGCCCCAGCTCACGTATCAAAATGTGTCTGTTCAGTGCCTCATTTCTTCCAAGTTTCTCTGTGCCCTAGTTCTCTTAGCTAATTTGAGCCAAGCTATTAAAGTGTTTCTTTTCAGACAATTCCTCCAATCTCTAGTGCATATCACCAGAAGGAATTGGAGAACCAAGGACAAGAGCTCCCAGCCTCCCACCTCTGCCTCATACACAAGGGCTCAGCTTCAAACTCATCTCAGTCCTTCCATTTGGCTTCTGCATTTAAACAAAGGATTTTAAGGAGCAAAAAAGTAAATAGATAACTTTAAATACTATTAGCTTAATGTAATCCTTAATTCAATCATTTGGAATTATTTTGGGATGCCTTCTCTGTGTTTGGCACTATTCTCAACATCAGAGGTTAGCAGAGGCAAAGTCCCTAGCCTTGTGGTACTTAAGGTGTGGTAGAGAGATGAGAATTAAACTAACAAACAATTTAATATAGAAATAAATGAGAACAATAACAGTAAGTGTTAAACAGAGGGTTAAAAGCCAACGTCTTCCCATGGTGTAGCTGAAAAAAAAAATGTCTCAGAGATTGGTTCAAGATGGCAGAGTAGAAGGATGTGTGCTCAGTTCCTCTTGTGAGAGCCTGGGAACCACAACTAACTGCTAAACAGTCATCGACAGGAAGACACTGGAACTCACCAAAAAAGATACCCCACATCCATAGACAAAGGAGAAGCTTCAATGAGATGGTAAGAGGGGCGCAATCACAATAAAATAAAATCCCAAAACTGCTGGGTGGGTGACTCACAAACTGGAGAACACTTACATCATAGAAGTCCATGCACTGGAGTGAAAGTTCTGAACCCCATGTCAGGCTTCCCAACCTGGGGGTCTGGCAACGTGAGGAGGAATTCCCAGAGAAACAGACTTTGAAGGCTAGTGGGATTTGATTGCAGGACTTCGACAGGACTGAGGGAAACAGAGACTCCACTAGTGGAGGACACACGTAAAGTAGTGTGCACATCAGGACCCAGGGGGAAGGAGCAGTAACCCCATAAGAGACTGAACCAGACCTACCTGCTAGTGTTGGAGGGTCTCCTGCTGAGGCAGGGGGTGGTTGTGGCTCACCACGGGGACAAGGACACTGGCAGCAGAAATTCTGGGAGGTATTCCTTGACGTGAGCCCTCCCAGAGTCCTCCATTAGCCACAACAAAGAGCTTGTAGCCTCCAGTGCTGGGTAGCCTCAGGCTAAACAACCAAGAGGGAGGGAAGTCAGCCCCACCCATCAGCAGACAAGCAGATTAAAGTTTTACTAGCTCTGCCCACCAGAGCAACAGCCAGCTCTACCCACCACCAGTGCCTCCCATCAGGAAACTTGCACAAGCCTCTTAGATAGCCTCATCCACCAGAGGGAAGACAGCAGAAGCAAGAAGAACTACAGTCCTGCAGTCTGTGGAACAAACACCACATTCACAGAAAGAGAGACAAAATGAAAAGGCAGAAGACTATGTACCAGATGAAGGAACAAGATAAAACCCCAGAAAAACAATTAAATGAAGTGGAGATAGGCAACCTTCCAGAAAAAGAATTCAGAATAATGAGAGTGAAGATGATCCAGGACCTCAGAAAAAGAATGGAGGCAAAGATCGGGAAGGTGCAAGAAATGTTTAACAAAGATCTAGAAGAATTAAAGAACAAACAAACAGAGATAAACAATACAATAACTGAAATGAAAACTACACTAGAAGGAATTAATAGCAGAATAAGTGAGGTGGAGGAATGGATAAGTGACCTGGAAGACAGAATGGTGGAATTCACTGCTACAGAACACAATAAAGAAAAAAGAATGAAAAGAAATGAAGACAGACTAAGAGACCTCTGGGACAACATTAAATGCACCAACATTCACGTTATAGGGGTCCCAGAAAGAGAAGAGAGGGAGAAAGGACCTGAGAAAATATTTGAAGAGATTATAGTCAAAAACTTCCCAAGTATGGGAAAGAAATAGCCAGCCAGTCCAGGAAGCACAGAGAGTCCCAGGCAGGAGAAACCCAAGGAGAAACACACTGAGACACATAGTAATCAAATTGACGAAAATTAAAAACAAAGCAAAATCATTAACAGCAACAAGAGAAAAACAACAAATAACATGCAAGGGAACTCCCATAGGTTAACAGCTGATTTCGCAGCAGAAGCTCTACAAGCCAGAAGGGAGTGGCATGATATATTTAAAGTGATGAAAGGGAAGAACCTGCAACCAACATTACTCTACCCAGCAAGGATCTCATTCATATTTAATGGAGAAATCAAAAGCTTTACAAACAAGCAAAAGCTAAGAGAATTCAGCACCACCAAACCAGCTCTACAACAAACGCTAAAGGAACTTCTCTAAATGGGAAACACAAGAGAAGAAAAGGACCTGCAAAAACAAACATAAAACAAATAAGAAAATGGTCATAGGAACATACATATTGGTAATTACCTAAAACATGAATGGATTAAATGCTGCAACCAAAACACACAGGCTCCCTGAATGGATAAAAAAAACAAGACCTGTGTATGTGCTGTCTACAAGAGACCCACTTCAGACCTAGGGACACATACAGACTGAAAGTGAGGGGAGGGAAAAAAGAGATTCCATGCAAATGGAAATCAAAAGAAAGCTGGAGTAGCAATACTCATATCAGATAAAATAGACTTTAAAATAAAGAATGTTACAAGAGACAAGGAAGGACACTACATAATGATCAAGGGATCAATCCAAGAAGAAGATATAACAATTATAAATATATATGCACCCAACATAGGAGCACCTCAATACATAAAGCAAATTGCTAACAGTTATAAAGAGGAAATCGACAGTAACACGATAATAGTGGGGGACTTTAACACTTCACTTACACCAATGGACAGATCATCCAGACAGAAAATTAATAAGGAAACACAAGCATTAAATGACCCAATATACCGGATAGACTTAATTGATATTTATAGGACATTCATCTGAAAAGAGCAGATTATGCTTTCTTCTCAAGTGCACACAGAGCATTCTCCAGGAGAGATCACATCTTGGGTCACAAATCAAGCCTCAGAAAATTTTAAAAAGTTGAAATCACATCAAGCAACTTTTCCAGCCACAACACTATGAGATTAGAAATCAATTTCAGGGAAAAAAACATAAAAACACAACACATGTAGGCTAAACAATACGTTACTAAATAACCAAGAGGTCACTGAAGAAATAAGGAGGAAATAAAAAAAATATCTAGAGACAAATGATAATGAAAACACAATGATCCAAAACCTATGGGATGCAGCAAAAGCAGTTCTAGGACAGACGTTTATAGCAATACAAGCCTATCTCAAGAAACAAGAAAAATCTCAGATAAACAATCTAACCTTACACCTAAAGGAACTAGAGAAAGAAGAACAAACAAAACCCAAAGTTAGTAAGAAGGAAAGAAATCATAAAGACCAGAGGAGAAATACATGAAATAGAAACAAAGAAAACAATAGCAAAGATCAATAAAACTAAAAGCTGGTTCTTTGAGAAGATAAACAAAATTGATAAACCTTTAGCCAGACTCATCAAGAAAAAGAGGGAGAGGACTCAATAAAATTAGAAATGAAAAAGGGCAATTTACAATGGACACTACAGAAATAAAAAGCATCATAAGAGACTACTATTAGCAACTCTATGCCAATGAAATGGACAACCTGGAAGAATTGGACAAATTCTTAGAAAGGTATAACCTTCCAAGACTGAACCAGGAAGAAATAAAAAATATGAACAGACCAATCACAAGTCATGAAGTTGAAACTGTGATTAAAAATCTTCCAACAAACAAAGCCCAGGGCCAGATGGCTTCACAGGTGAATTTTATCAAACATTTAGATGAGCGCTAACACCCATCCTTCTCAAAGTCGTCCAAAAAATTGCAGAGGAAGCAACACTCCCAAACTCATTCTAGGAGGCTACCATCACCCTGATACCAAAACCAGACAAAGATACTACAAAAAAAGAAAGTTACAGACCAATATCACTGATGAATACAGATGCAAAAATCCTCAACAAAATACTAGCAAACAGAATTCAACAACACATTAAAAGCATCATAAACCACAATCAAGTGGGATTTATCCCAGGGATGCAAGGATTATTCAGTATACACAAATCAATCAATGTGTTACACCATATTAACAAATTGAGGAATAAAAACCGTATGATCGTCTCAATAAGTCTGGGGTTAAGAGATGAATCTGGGTTGCAGATATAGATTTGGGACCCACTGACATGTAGGTAACTAAACTATGGGACTTGGTGAGATGGCATGGAGAGAAAGTGTAGCTAGAGAGATAAAGGGACCCAAAACAGGACCCTGAGGTACCAACAGGGAGACACCAGGATGATGAGGAACCAGAGAGGGAAACTGAGGCAGAATGGCATATACAGTGAGAAGGAAACAAGGACTGTGAAACCTCAGAAGCCAAGAGACTTTCTCTAAAGAGGGAGTCATCAACCGTATCAAAATAAGTTTTTCTTGCCAAGTAGCAAGAAAACTTGCATTTTTGTTGGGGAGTTAGTGTCTTAGTTCCAGCCCAGTAGGTTTCTCCTCAACTGCCATCTTGTATAATTTGTAGTGGCTCCTTAGAGTTCTGTGATAAGAAGTATTCTGGTGCCTTACTTAGCTTGGCAGGAAAGCCTACTGTGATCAGTTGGTGATACGTGTGTGAGAAGTTGGGGCGAGAGTTGTGTGTATGTTATGACCCTGCCCAATGCAAAGGAAAGACATGAGTTATGACAATCTTGGGGACTTTTGTAAGTCACAGGAGGTAAACGGTGGCTAGGGCAACCCATCAAATCACATGCCAAAAGTCAAACCCATCTTTATGTAAGAATCGTCCTTCAGTGGAAGCAGGACCGTCTCTGAAAGACGGACATGCAGAGAGCCAGAGACAAGAAGTGGGGACTATAATTTAACCACCAGTGAGGCATCAAGGGCTTTGGAGTCTGACATCTAGGTTCAACTCTCAGCTCTGCCACTTGCTAGGATGATGTGGGTAAGGTCACCTAAACTTCCTGAGCCTTATTTTCTCATCTACTCAGTGGTATTAATAGAGTTGTGAGGCTAGAGCAGTATATAAGCCCAAGTCCCCAGGGGACTCTAAGGCGCAATCTGTTTGTTGAGGGGCCAGGGTGACATCTTTTTTTAAATTTTATTTTATTTATTTATTTTTTTGCGGTAAGCGGGCCTCTCACTGTTGTGGCCTCTCCCGTTGCGGAGCACAGGCTCCGGACGCGCAGGCTCAGTGGCCATGGCTCACGGGCCCAGCCGTTCCGTGGCATGTGGGATCTTCCCAGACCGGGGCACGAACCCGTGTCCCCTGCATCAGCAGGCGGACTCTCAACCACTGCGCCACCAGGGAAGCCCCAGGGTGACATCTTTAATTTGGGTTTTCTATGACAGAGTGAGAAGCCACAGTACCCTCATATAGAAAGTCTTAGACATGACAAGTTCTCAGTAAATGATCAGACTTGGGTTGCAATGTCATTGACTTCGTGCTATCGTGACATATGTTATCAGATTTTGTTAGATAGCCATCTCTTATTAAAGGTATAACAACAAAGTATGTGACAACGATTTTCCCATACTCCTGGGTTTTTAGGCGGGCACCGTGTTGACACTAGTGGATCACTACCGGCTGTTGGATCTCTGTTGCTCAGATCAGGGTAATGGGTAGAGAGGCTGAGGTGAAGAAGCTTAAAGAAGGGGAGGCGTATTTCTCTGCATGAGGCAGCGTACAGAGCAGTACATTGTAGGGGGTGGTGTGTGGAAATTACCTAGAAAGCTGTAGAAGGGGGTTGAAGAGAAGGGGAAAGTGAGAGGTGTGGTCAGCATGGGCTGAACTGCTTGAAGACAGGAGAGATCATTGAACAGCTACCAGGAAGAAAGAGACGCTGGGAAAAGAGATGTCTAAGAAGCTGTTTTAGGAGGATTTTGCAGGGTGTGTGGTAGAAATCCTCCTTGCCACCTCAAGGGTTATTCAGCCCAATTGTACATTGCTTTTCAACACTTTTTGGAATTGTGTTTTGTGTGTGCGCGCGTGTGTGTGTAATAACTTTGTAGCGAGCCTGTCCTCAAAGCGGCCCAGTTTTGTTTAGGTTTCATGGGTGATAAGGTGCCTTCATACCTTCTGCGTTGACCTTCATATCACATACCTGTGGTAAAAATTCATCAGGTTTTAGTTTTAAATTGTTTCCCATCCGAACAAGGGGAGAGGAAGTCTTGCGCTGTGTCACTGAGTTCTTGATTGGCAAGCTGTATGCTACACTCAGGTTTCCTGACTCTCAGACCAGTGGCTTGTCTTCTGCCCTCCTTCCATCCTCCCCTTTTTTCTCTCCTTCTCTTTCCCTTTCTCCCTCTCCTCCTGCCCTCTCCTCTCCCTTTTCTCACTCTCCATGTGTTAATATTAGCAGTGAACCAAAAGCAAGAGACATTCCCTAACCTGCCTCCAAGCTCTTACTTGAAAGTTTTTAGTCCTGAAGAGTCCAAAGCAGTGTCTTCTGGGAAACAAGAAGGCCTATGTTTGGTGCTTAAAAATGTGACAACCCCAGAGGACTGGCATCCTCAGTGTCCTGGGGAAAGGCTCACGAATACCAGGCAGCCCTGATGGCGGGTGTGCATCTCGGCACTTTGCCTTTGGCAGGAAGAGGATCCAGACCACGTAGGGGTTTGAGAACTCGCCTGGGCCAAGCGGGGTTTGAATAACCCAGAGACACGGAGGCCATCTTACCGGGTCCTGTGCTGCCGCCTTACTTCGGATCACGACACCCAGGCCTGGGAGAGTGGCCTGCGCTGTCCCCCGGGCCGCACATGCCTGCTCTCGTCCCCTCTCCTTGAGCTTCTGGAAGAGCCCAGTGGTGTGTACTTTGGCTAAGAAAAATCCTGTTGTCTTCCAAGCGGATGCTTTGTTGTTTCTGTTACACAAACATCTGAAGAATCAGCATTTCCCACTCAGCATTGAGCCAGAATTGACTGCTGTCTCCATGTAATAAAGCAGCATGTTTCGCTCCCCTCTTCTAATTGGAAGACAGAAAGTCTCAACAGACAGAGAGAATGTGTTTATTGATCGAGCTTCATCCCAGAAACCAGACTGCACCACAGGAACTGAGCAGAGAGACAGCGAGCGAGCGAAAAGGCTGATTTTTTAAATACTCTGCAAATGCTCCTTAGCTGTATTAATGAGCAGGGGCCGGTGAGGTACATTAAGCCCTCGCGTGAATGGAATGCGCGAAGGCGGAGTGTAGCGTTTCATAATGACCTGCAAATTCCCTGGTATGTGGAAGGGGAAAGAACTACTCATTTCCTGAGTGGCTCATCCTCTCTTGCTGATTTCGAAACGCACTGGTTCCCCAAATGCAGAGTTAATAAAACTCTCATGAATGCAGAAATAAGCCTTGTATGCTTGCAGGGGAAACAGGAATTCTTCAATGCGATCTCGAAAGGCACTGCAGAGGGATGGAATCTGGGGCAGCACATCTGCGAAGAAGCCAAGAGGAGATTTTCCCCTGGCCCTTGACATGAAGCCTGGAAGCAAGAAGGATAAGTCTTTTCCTTATCCTGTCCTGCTCCCTTGCTGTCCTGGTCCTACCTGCTCACTGTTGCAAAGTAGGCCGGCGATTGGCTGGGCCTGGCCTCCGGGCCCCTCTGTGGCCGCTTGGCCATTTCCCCACCCAGAATGAGCTTGCAGAGGCTCGCAGGGGGCTGAGCCTTTGGCAGAGCTCACCACTGTTCCCGTCCAGCAGTTTTTGGAAAGCAGAGGCTGGCTCCTGGCCTGGGGGCTGCCGACTCCCCTCACCTGTAACAGCTGCCATCTTTTTTTTTCTTTTTCTTTTTTTTGTGGTACGCGGGCCTCTCACTGTTGTGGCCTCTCCCGTTGCGGAGCACAGGCTCCGGACGCGCAGGCTCAGCGGCCATGGCTCACGGGCCCAGCCGCTCCACGGCATGTGGGATCCTCCCGGACCGGGGCACGAACCTGCGTCCCCTGCACCGGCAGGCGGACTCTCAACCACTGCGCCACCGGGGAAGCGCAACAGCTGCCTTTTTATTCGCCGTGCCGGTACCATCAAGTTGCCATCCTCACAGACAAACCTCTGGGGTCGCTTCTCCAGCTGCAGAACAACTGCGGCAAGATCTGAGCCTTGCTCCCATCGTGAACATGAGCAGCCTTGACTGACCCTGAACTTGTCACACGAATGGTCAGCCATTGTCAAGGAGTGTCTGTCTCCTTCTGAAGCTGTCCCTGGTTCGTGAGAACAGTGTGAGAGCCAAGAATCTAAGAGAATTTGGGGGAGAGAAGGGGGGAAGAAAGAAGAAACAGCCTGAGGCGTGAAGCTGGGGGATGTAGCTTCCAATCCCAGTTTTACTGCTTGCTGCCAGCAAGTTCCCCCGACCTTCCTTAGCCCCATATCCTCAGCCATAGCATGGGGATGATACTGATTCATATCATCAGAGGAAAGATGGACTGGGACAGCGCGGAAAGTGTGGACCCTGACATGGACCACATATTAAAATCCGTTTCTTCCATCCACCCCTCACCAGAAATTTTTGATCACTGAGCACTTACTAGGCATTCTATAAGTATCTGAAAAACTGAAAGAAAAGTGATTTGAACAAATCAGTGAATGTGTAATTTAAAGACACTGAGAAATCATGCTAAATATTATAATGGGTTAAGCCCTGAACCAAAACTCAGAAGCTCTTGTTTTGAGTTCTAGCTCTGAGATCTAGCTGAGGGAAACTGTAGAAGAAATTTGATTATGTAAATATTTATCTAGCTTTCTTTTTCTTGTATTTTTTCTCGTGATATTTTTTATTGTGGCAAAATATATGTAAAGTAGCATTTACCATTTTATTTTATTTCTTCAGCAAAACCAATTGTGATAATTTATTATAAATGAAAAATTCTTTGAATTTTTTAGTCATTGAAAACTTTTGTTTTGCCTTCCAGCACATTTACCATTCTAATCATTTTAAGTGTATAATTTAGTGGCATAAAGCACATTCAGAGTGTTGTACAACCATCATCACCATCTCCTTCTAAAACTTTTTTATCACCCCCAATAGGGACTCCATTAAGCAACAGCTCCCCATTTCCCTCAGGCCCTGGTAACCTCTATTTTCTGTCTCTTTATCTACCTATTCTAGATATTTCATATACATGGAATTGTATAGCATTTGTCCTCTGTGTCTGGCTTCTTTCACTTAGCATAATGTTTTCAAGGTTCATCCATGTAGTAGCATGATTCAGAACTTCATTCCTTCTATGGCCGAAGAATATTCCCTTGTGTGTCTAGACCACATTTTGTTTATCCATTCATCTGTTTAGGACACTTTCCATTTTGACTGTTACGAATCATGCTGCATTGAACACTGGTTTACAGGTATCTGCATCCCTGCTTTCAGTTATTTTTGGATATATATGTAGGAATGGAATTCCTGGGTCTTTTGGTAATTCTACGAGTCAACTCAAAGGAGAATTCTCCCCTCTTCACTCTGGTGAGAGGCAGTGGGCTTAGGATCCTCCAGGAGATGTCTGAGGGAGAACAGCAGATACTCACAGACTGGAAGGAAGGGACGTGGAGAGGCCCTGTCCCTGCTGGTCTCTTGCGTCCCCACTCTTAATTCTTTGTACCTAGAAAGAAAATGCTCCAACTTGGGAGGAGAAGAAAAACGAGTACGAAGTTTATTTTAAAAATCCCCTTGATTAGCCTTAAGGTGAAGCAGCCTTCCTGGCAGAGCAGAAGCACTTTGGGTGTGATCAGTTCAGCGAGCCTCACTCAGTTCAGTGAGGCTGAGTCTTCCGGGTCCCAGATGACAATGACAGCCCTGGTTAGAGGGAGGGGCAGAGCACCTACTCTCACAGGCAGCAGCGGAAAATCCTCTGATTTGGCACCTTTGCAGCCAGGCAGGGGTTTGGTGGTGCAAAGAGGAGGATACGCCCTCTTACCATGACGCTGCATAGCACCAGGCCAAGGGCAGCTAGACGTCCAAAGTCCTTGAGGCAAAGTCAAGAATTTCTCCACCAGGTGCTAAAAAGGAGGCTCAGCTTAGCACGGACCTAGGCTGCTGCTCTGAGGTATCTGTAGGTGGAGGAACCTTCCTGCCAGAAAAGGCCAGAGGCCACTTGCAGTAGAAAATTGTATTTGGTATCTTCAGAAACAATAGAAGAAATTTAAGCATCGGCCTGAGAGCCCATTTGGTGAGCTCTTGGTACCAAAAAGGAGAGAGAGAGAGAGAGAGAGAGAAAGAGAGAGAGAGAGAAAGATGAGAAAGGGTAATGGAAGAGAAGCATTGGATCCCAGTCAGTCCCCTGGCTTAAAGGATGCCGTCTCTTTGCCCAAATGTGACTCCAGGCTGTACGACAGGCTCTGAGTGCCAGGAAGCTGAAGCAGTATGCTGTGTTTTTTTTTTTACCCCTCTACCTTGCCAGATGTCCTTGAAGGAAGCTCTCCCCTAACCCGTAATCAACCAAGACTAATAGAATAACTCTGGCAAACGTTGTTGGCAGAAATCTCCACCATCTCAAGTGTCAGGCCGTAAGGAGGGACCCAGTTCCCCTGTTACACAAGCAAAGTGTTGGCAGGCCACAGAGAGGAAAAAAAGCCATGGCAAAAATGTGTACTTTGTGGGGGGAATATCTCCAGTTGAGCCATATTGTTTTTATTGTCTCTGGAAAAATCTTTCTATTCTATGTTTCCAACTGGAAGACATTTGAGACGCTGTTCTTTCTACCAGAAAAACAGGGACAATCAGATCTGCTTCCTGCACGAAGGAAAACATGCTGAGAGCCAGGGAAAGGAAAGGTCGCTCTGCTCAGACCTGATCTTCCCCCAGCATTGCTGTCTGTTGGGAGCAGAGTGTAGGCCGAGCGTGTAAAGACGTCCAGGTCTTTCTTTCTCCAGGCATTGTGTCAACAGCATGTCCTCCCAGCCCTGGCGGAAGCAGTGTTCACTTAATAATGTTGGTGTATCCCCTGCCCTGTGAAGAGCACAAGTCCCTATAGCTGGCATCTAACATTAGCCATGGGGCAGCACAGGACTGTGGGTAGTGGCCCAGGCTCCAGAGGTGGACTGCCTGGGGTTGAGTGGCTCCACTACTCCCTCGCAGTGGGACTTGGGGCAAGTGACTCAACTCGCTGTGCCTTGATTTCCTTCTGCCATGACACTGTAGCCAAGTAGTTAATAGTGAAGGCTCAGAGCTAGGGTGCCTGGGTTTGAATCCTCCATTTACTGGCTGTGCAACCATGGGCAAAATTTACTTCCTTGCTCTGGGTGACATTTTCTCATCTGTAGGAAAGGGATTGTGATAGGGTGGCTGGGAGCCTCGGATGAGCTAATATAGGCGAGTGCCGAGAATGGTCTGCAGCAGAGACTGAGGGGCCAGGGCTCAAGTCCTCCTCGGCTTTGTCCGGCCCCCTCTCTCCCTGCAGTCTGGCCACTCCTGTCTCCTTCCAGCCTTGGAACAGGCTGGGGTTTCTCCTGCCTAAGGACCTTTCCCCAGGCTGTCCGCGGCACCTGTCCACTGATTTGCAACTTCACTTTTGCCTTCAGCTCTCAGCTCCCACATCACCAGGAAGGTTTTCCATGAACCCCTGGACAAGATCAGAAGCAATGCCCCCCCCATTTCATGCATTTCCCTTTATCCTGTTTATCACAGTTTTAATCGTTTAATTTGTCAATGGATTGGCCCAGCGTCAACGTTAGAATGTAAACTTGCTTCTTCACCTTTGCATCTCAGCATCTAGTACATAGCTCATGCCAGGCATTTGTGGAATGACCATGTGAGTGAGTGAGTGAGTGAATGAATGGAGAAATGTACCCTTCCCTTGAGCTGGCCTCCCACCTTCCTGTCTAAGAATGAGAATTAGGTTGTCATGAGCTAAGTGTAAACCCACTCTGATTGTTTGCAAAGACAAGTGCTAACAATGGAGTTGCTTTGGCATCAGGAAGCAGGCACCAGTGACGCTCTGAGACACACGTGGTATACTCAGGTGCTCGTGAACCCGCAGGGGACATACGGATGGTCTGGGATTCGAGGGGCCAGTGGGCTGGAGTGACTAAGAGTGCGGGCTCCTCAGTCACACTGCTTGGGCTGGAATCAGCTCCAGCCGCACTAGCTGTGTGATCTTGGTCAAATGTGTGCCTTGATTTTGTTCTCATTGATAAAATGCTTCCTGGGGTCACTGTGAATTAAAACCAAGTTCAGGTATACAAAGCACATGCTATGTCCTCCATAAACGCTACTGATTTTTTTTTTTAATTTAGGTATTATTTTTCAGATAGTCATAACCAAATCCTAGGGACAAAAAAAATCTTACTTTTCTGAATCCTGGTCTCCTTCAATGTGTTAGGGTCCTGACTCTAGCTGAGTGGAGCCATGTAAATGTCTGCGCTCAGGATAGCTTGGCGGTGTTAATCCAGGCGTTCGTGACCCCTTTACGTATGTTTACCATAGTTACTGGAAAAAATGTAAACAGGCACAGTGATTTTGAGAGGCAGGCTTTGGCGTCCACAGCCACATGGAGCAGGCAACTAAAAATTCAGCCCATCCAGGTGAATGTGCCTGGTGCCTCGAGAGCCTCATTTAAATGCATGCGTACGTCTTCAGACCGCACTTTTCCCTCCAGGGCTGCATAACTAAGCCCATTTCATCGTGATCTGCCTGGACCTTTGGCTAAAGACTGGATATTTCAAACTGTGGACCACTATGAAAAGGTGTTGTTTTCTTTCTGCCAACATCAACAGTTCTTCAGCCTATTATCAGTGGAATTATTTTCCATTGTTCCTTTACCACCATATCTGTTTTCTAGAGAGAACAGCCTAATTTACCCAATCTGCTAATGACCTGTGTGCAGCCTAAAGAGGAGGGGCCCTTTCAGTCCCTGACCTCCCAGGAACCCCGCCAGCAATGCGCTTCTTTGAGTGGAGACTGCAGGGTAGCTGGTGGTGTTCTCACCAACTAATTGCACCTCTGAGTCACCTGAGCCAAAAGAGTGTCTGGACGGTGCCTGGAAGACTAATAACGTTCATTACTGTCGTGAGTGTTCCATGTTGGTCTGCCATTGGTGGTGCGCGATCAGCAGTTTTTGATTAATTGCTCCATAAGGTGCGTCCATGTACGGATTAAATGCTGTGGCGTGGGAAGGCATTTTGATGGAGAAATTACTCAGTTTTCCCAAGCTTGCTTATTCCAAAAATATGTATTGAGTGTCAGCTATGTCCCAGGGACTGTTCTAGTCTCTGATAACTCAGTGATGGACGAGATAAGCCAGATCTCTGCTCCCAAGCAGCCTACACTCTAAACACGGACGGGGATAATAAATAAACTAATTGAAATAAATAAGCCAAAAGATCATTGCAGGTGTGGTACATGCTAAGCATTTGAAGAAACTGGATGACACAATGGGGAACCGCTGAGGTTAGGAGCAATTGCATTGGTGGTGAGAACTCTATGGCAGAAAGGGAAAGGAGGATCTGGGGAAAGAGGGTTCTAGGCAGGGGAAGAGCAAGCTCAAAGGCCTTGAAGACAAAAATGAACTTGGCCCTGTGAGAGAGACCAGGAGAGACCTTTGTGGCTGATGTCTAGTGAACAGAGGGAGGCAGGAAAGAGCTAGGTCATGCAGAGCCTAGTAGGTCCTGTTCAGGAGTTGGGATTTAATCATGAAGGTAGGGAAGTATTGTGGGTTTTGAATAAGGATGCAACATGACCTCATTGAAACCTTTAACAGACCACTCTGGCTGCTGTCATGTCCTGACAAGGGGCTCATGCACACATTCAGATCCGTTTTTTCATCCCTTATCATCTTCTAAAGAATGACATAGAAATGAACTACTTTCCCTCTTACTTTGGAATAATTATTTGGTACCCTGATATTACCCAGTCGCTATAAAGACCATGTGCTTATGCTTTCAAAGCTGCTGCGTTTTCCTGGCTTAGGTTTAGAAATATATTTGACTTCCTTTATCATTTAAAAGCCACCCCTGGATGTGGGATAATCCCATTAATTCCTGTGGGAATTTGAGGAGTTTTGTGCAAAGCATCAAGTAGAGAAAACTGATACAAGCAGTAAAGGAAAGGTCTACCTAAAATAGATCGTGCCTGCAAAGACATGTCTCAGCTAGTTCATCCTGGTGGTTCTTAGTAGAAAGGAATCAAACAAATGCAGGATCATAGTAGGACGGGTCATGAGTTTTCTCTTTCTGGAGCCCGGAGAGAATTGGGTAGAAGACAAGTGGATTTAACTCCCAACAACAAGAATGGTTTCTTATGAATGAGTGTTTTTAGAGATGATGTCTGGATAATGGACATCTGAATGTCCATTAATGGTGTCTGGATAATGGACATCTGAATGTTTGGTCACCCATAGGCTGGAAGGTCTGAGCTCCAGTGGCTCTGCCCATCTGGTCCATCACTGTGCCTAGCAGTTAATAGGTGCTCAATAAATGCCTACTGAGAATGGATGGATTTCTCTGTATTAAGTAGTTTGGCAGGAGATGATGGCAAGACCATTTGCCCTGCAGTGGTTGGAAAGAACATATATATATGTTCATATATATATATATATATATATATATATATATATATATATATATTACATATATATGTTTATATATATGAACATATATATATGAATCCTCTTCTGCTCACAGGGTCCAAGATATGACCTGTAAGTGACAGACAAATGGCACATAAAAGAGTGGCTCATTGGAGATGAAGATGTTAGACCCTGAGAGGTGGGGGTGCGGATGGGTTGCCACACAAAAAGCAGGGGTTGGACAGAGTGCAAGTCCATGAGTCAGATACCCAAATCTCTGATGCATGAGGAGGAATGACCAGCATACGACAGTGACAAGGTCGGGGTGGAGCGGGAGGGTGGCACAGTCTCGAAGGATCACAGCTTTTTGCAGCTTCTATGGGGTTGAATTGTCATGAGCTGTTTGCCAGGCTTTCTGTCCACTAGACTATAAGCTCCTTGAGGGTAGCAACAGCACCTTATCCACTGTTGCATCCCCTGTGCTTGGAATGTGATAGGCAGTCAATATGACTTTGCTGGACTAAAAAAAAAAAGTACGCCTTCCTGGTATGCTCTCCTGGAAAACTCCTTCCTGTTTCACCAACTCCTGGTCAACCCTAGCAGTGAGGTGTTCAACTCCGCATTTCTCAGTGCCTCTTTAAACAGCCCTTTCCTCACCATTTGTGGCTGCTTATTTTTGTGACTCTCCTGTAAAGCAGCAGGCCCTGGGAGCAGGGATACTGTCCCAGTCATCTCTGTAGTCCTGTGCTTAGCCCATTAAGTGGTATTTAGTAGATGTTCAGTACCTTCAGTTAAAAATAAAAGATTTTAAGGACATCCTACATGCTTCCTATCCTCTAAATTGAAAGAGTTAAGTTGACTTAAGAGTTTTTCTCTGAGAGAAAATGCGGTAAACCGATACGAAGGTGATGTAATTAACAGAATAGAAAGACATATGTTAAGTTGTGAGACACTACAATGAACAGTATTGGTACAGGAGTCATCCTTACACAGTGTGACCCGACCAATGCGTGTACAGTTCTGAAGTGTTAGGAGAGAGGGAGATCAGAGGGTGTATACAGAACCCATAAATGCAGTGAATGGATGGCGGTGGCAGTCTTGAGCTGACTTTGACAAGTGGAGAAATATGGCAGGAGTATGAGTGTGGACTGAGCTCTCCCTGGGGTTCATTGAGAGTGAATTGAGGGACATGCTCTGATAGCGGCTGAGAGCCAGGGTTCATCTTGAGTAAATCTTTTCACGGTGCCACCAGGAGATGAAAGAGCCACTAAGATCACATCTGACTGGTGTCAGTCTCAATAAGCTCACCTGCTTGACACAGAAGGGACATACTCTTCCACTGCTAGTGAATTTGGCTACGTAAACCTCCAGCTAAATACATCAGGCACCTGGAAGTACAGCCAAGAAATTGCGAGATGCCCAGGGAGGAAGGGGCTGTTGACCCTGGAGTCAGTCTGATTTCACACTAAACTGACTCCTGCCTGATTCCAGTCCCTATACTGGGATTGACAGGTCTAGTTAGGTCAGAGCCCAACCTGGTTTCTACTGGCCACCTCCGAAACTGTTCAAAAGGCCCAGCTGAGATCACCACAGCCCATTCTTACTTACTCTAGGAGATATGCCACCTTCTTTTACTCAGTTAATAAGCACACACTAAACACCCAGTACTAGCTAAGCGTTAGAACTATAGGCATCCTTGCCTGCCCTCATGATGGCGGTGCAGGGTGGGGAGACACCGACAGGTCTAACGAAGTGTCACGGGGCAGCAGTGCATGGTGGTTTTGCATTTTCACTCTGGACTGAGTTAGGCCTGGGTTTCAAATCTCCCCTTCCACCACTTACTAGCTGGGTGATTCCAGGTAATTAAAATACCCGCTCAAAGCCTCAGGCTCTCCATCTGTAGAGTGATGATAATTAGTGCCCTCTAAGGACTCAGTAAAATACTGAGCATGAAAGAATTAGCCCAGTGTCTAGTAATAGTAAATGCTCGACACATCTATCTTCGTCTCTTCCTCCCCATTTTATTATGCCCATTACTGCACCCATCCGTCCTGTAACCATTCTGATTGCTTCTGTTGTTTTACTCCCACTGCACAGAGGTGGAAGCCAAGTAGAAGAGAGAGCCTGGAGGGTGGGAAGAGAACTAGAAAGCCTTGGGATAGGCAACTATTAATTTCAGACCTCAGAGAATGAATGGAGTTTCCTTAGGAAAGGAAGGACTATGGAGGTCACCTTGGGCAGAAGAATCAGCGGGAGCTACCCACCTCTGCATCCAACCATTCACTTGTTTTTTCACTTATTCTACTCATATTTATCCCATATCTACGTACTGTTATCTGCGCAATATAACCTCCTCGAAGTCCTGTCCCGACACCCTCCAGACAGACAAACCTTATTTGAAAACAGCAGAAGGCACAATTTCTAAGGTCCAGTGCATTATGCATTAAATACGTTCTCAAAAAGTAACCTATCAATTGACTTTTCATAAATTGGACCACATTTCAAATGGTCCAGGAAAGCTTACTACAGAAATTCTACGACAGATCTTCTGGTGAAGTAGAAAGTGCTTACATAATATGAACCATCATCAGTCTTACATTCATTTGCCGCTAAATCTAAATATTGGATCCAGTCTGTCTTCTTATCCAAGGTGTGCTGAGACACACGTTTAGCCAGCTGGTTAGCTGTGCCGTGCCGAGCAGAGGAAAGATACGTTTCTACAAGGAGAATGTTGTGTAGAATATGGGGTTTTGACACTCATGTCATGCTTTTTAAATTTGGTTGGCAACATTGGTGCCAGTTTCTTAGAGCGGGCCAATGAAGGACGTTAATATGGTTCACTGTAGTTTTATAAATCTGGAAGCCTAAAGCTGGGGGAGGTCATGTGGTGCCAGTGGTGCCACACCAGCAGGGATGAACCGTGGTTCACAGCTTCTGATACGCAGCAGCCAGGACCCTGTGTGGGTGCTGTTGGGACTAAACGTTTGGGTTCGTGAAAGTTAACCGCCTGTGCTGTGAGGAAAGGAGCGTGTGTGTGTGTGTGCGCGTGCGCGCGTGCGTGTGTGTATGCAGCTAATTATAGCTCAGGTTTTCAAAGTTTAATACTGAAGAAAATGACTAGCTGGGAAAGGATAAATTAAGGGATTTTGAAACATTGAGGAGATTTCTAAAATACTTATTTTGGGCTCATATGTTAGACCATCACATAAACAAAATATATAGTCCAGATATAAATGCATATTTGTCTTTAACATTTCATAGTTTAGATTTCTCATCACTGATGTGTAATGGAATAGAATCAGAATTTCCATGCAGGAGTATGTAGGGAAGGAGCCCTTTTTGCTGTGTTTCTACTTCGGCCCATAGAAGAATCTTGAGAAAGACAAGGTGATAATTTACCCGTAGGAGTCTTTGGAGAATTTATTAATAAATAGTCATAAAATGGTGTTGATGATCACTTAATCAATAATAGCACATGCCATGATTATTTCAGAGTGTTATGTTTATGTATTAAAATATTATATTGCAGGTTTCTTGCCCAGTGGGGATCGAGAGTAATCTAGTCTCTCAGGCGGGCTTAACATCTTTAATAATTAGGATACCTCACAATTACGTGGCCCTTCATGGCTTATACGGGACTTAGAACCATATTATTTTATTTATCCCTCATACCAGTCTGTGGCTGGTTAGTTATTACCGTCATTATTTCATAAGTAAGTCTGAAGCTCACACAGGTTAAACCATCCAATCAAGGTAGCAGAATAATAAGTGCAGCGTTGCTGGCTGAGCTGTGTCCTCATTTCCAATATCTAAATGGGAAGCTAATTTATGAAAAAAAACCAAAGACATGCCTTATTCACTTCATCCTCAAACTTCGGCCCAACCTGGCATTTCGCTTCTTCTGTGAACCACTTAGATCTTCCTGTGCCTCAGAAGGGGAGCTCTGCTCCTCTTAGACACAGAGCTCTTCCACCAAATTAAAAGTCACTTTGAAAGAGCAAAGCGACAGAGCTGACACATCTGCTGTTACCATGTTACTTCTCTCAGCTTTGAACCTGGTGATGGACGCCTCGCCCGTGTTCCCTCCCGTTCACTGTTAGTCGCTTTCCCTCATTTGTGCGCATTTATTAGTGAAGATTGGAGGCAGCGGCGGATGCCTGTGTTAAATGAGAGCAGACTGAGGTTGGGTTTTCATTTTTATTTAAAATCCAAGCCGAGTTTATTAAAGATAATTAGGTTTTTGGAATAGTGAAATCACAATCGCCACAGGCCTCTTGCCAACTTAGGTGAGCACGTGTTTCCAGTTACAGAGAGGCAGTGAGCATCTAAAAGGAGCAGGACATCTCCAGCCACGCCGGGCCTCCTCTCTGTTTTCTGAGCACATTACGTTCCTTCAACTCAGCTGTTCCCTCTGCCTGGAACATTCTCCACCTGGAAATTAAAACAGGCGCTTCCTCGTCAGCCACATCCGGAGTGAAATGTCACCTCAAAGAGAACTTCACTGTCCAAGTAATCTAAAGCAGCCAGCCAGTCATGTTTAAAATCCTATCATGATAGAGTAGCATTTGTTGGTTATTTTCGTTGTTGATGTCTTTATTCCTTGTCTTTCCGTCATTAGACAGAGGTCTGTAAGAGCAGGGCCTTCGTCTCTCTTGTTCTTCGCTGGGTCCCCAGAACCTCCCTTTATGCCTGGCATTAAATGTTGAATGAAGGGAGGACCTTGAGGATATAGGCCAGATCCATCCTCTTTGATTGCCTGATGTGTTAATTATTGAGTTTTTAATATGTAACAAACTCCCTGGAAACTCAGTGGCTTAGGAGGACAACCGTTTATCGTTATTCACGCAGTGTACAGGTTGAGTCATCAGTGAGTCAGCTGATCTAGGTTGGGCTCGCCCGGGGCAGCAGCTCTGCTGACACCTGCAGGGCAGCTGGGCTTGGGTGATAGACGCTGGGCCCAGCAGATGCGGCTGTACTTGACACTGTAGGGCTGAGGGTGCAGGTCTGCTGCACAAGTTGCCCATCCAACTTGGATGAGCAGGCTACCTGGGACATGTTTTTCTCAATGTAATGGCAGAGGCACAAGAGAGCAAGCAGAAACATATGAGGCCTCTTAAAGCCAGGCTCAGAACTGGCCCACTGGCACTCTTGCACACATTGCCGTTGGTCTGAGCAAGACAGATGGCCACGTGCAAAGTCAAGGGATGGGAAGGTGCACTCTGTCCATGATGAAGCTATGGCACAGGTATGGATGGAGGGAAGGCTGAAGAATGAGGGCCAGTAATGCAACCCACCACACTCAAAGATACAAAATATCACACGTGCATAATAAAAAAAATAAAAAAAAAAACCCACACACAATGGGATTGTGCCTAGTAGAAAAGCCCTGGCATTCTCTTTATCCTCATCTCAGTCTCATTATGCAACATCTTTCTGTGTGTCTCCTTTTTCTCTGTCTCGCTTTCATTGCATGTGCTTTTCCTGAACTTTGCTAGCATTTTCTTCTTTCTATCTTCTTAACATTTTTATATCTTCTCAAATAAAATGGTATTTTTATTTTTAATGGTATTTACTGCATAGTTTTAAAGTCCTTGTTACAAAATTTAAGAGATGAGTGAAACAGATACACTAAATTCAGCTACTTTTTATTTAATGTAGCCTTGTATTGTTTTTTTCTATACGTTATTTATACTCTATATAAAACTACCTCTTCATCTGACACAGATACATGCGCCTTAAATAAAATGCTTTTCTTCTTCCATACATTGTCGATGAGAATATAAATTGTAAACCCTCTCAGGTGGGCAATTTGGCAGTCGATGTCAAAATTTAAAACACAGGTACACATGTGCTCTAGGGCGTTCTCGATGAGGACAGACCATCTGAACTGCCCTTGAGAGCTGCACTTTCTGACAAGTGAGCATAGCATGAATCAAGGACCATGTGACTGGCGCTGAGTGCACAGCACCATCGTGGGTGGCGCAGAGCTCATGCCCCTTCGTCTGAGCCTCTCTGCTTGTGGCAGTCCCCCTCCACTAGGAGAATGGACAGCAGATGCTGGGACATCCGCCTGCCTGGCTCTCATTCTGAGAATCTGGGGCTGAACGCCTCGAATAGCTTCCTCATGCTCCCCCTACATACGTACAAATCCCATGCCAGCTCCACATCCCACCTTCCTTGGTTAAGACTCTAGGTTGAACCCACTCCAGAATAATGCAGACAAAAAGGGAAGTTTGGCATAAGGAAACAGGGTATCTCTGGGAACCTAAGAGCTGAGAGGGATTCGATTTAAGGTGTGGGAAGCTCTGGACCCAAGGCTGACCCTCTCTTTATCTTCAAGACCTTATACACTCTCATCTGTTTACTTCCTGTGTGTTCTCAGTCTTGACCCACTGGCTTCCTTTGTTATCCCCTCAATCTTGAGTTTGCTTGTCCCCCTACAAACAGGTCAGGCTGAGGTTATAATCTATTGATCCAATGCCAAATACGGTACAAGAGATCATCTGATTGGCCCACCTCATGGCAGTCAACTGAGGTCCAGGCCAGTGATCATGTAGCATAAATCTGGCTTCCAGGGACCCAAGCCAGGTGTGTGTGTGTGTGCGTGTGTGTGTGTGTGTAAAATATTACTCTACCTCAGCGTTTAGCTAGAAAGGGTCAGAAACTGGGCGCTCCACTTTTTAAAACTTACCAATCTTTACAAGATCAGATTAATGTCTATAGGCCTTCATGAATGCATGCTTGAATTCCATTTAATTATGTACAGTCTTTGGTATGGACTTCGGCCAACGTACCCCTGGCCCCGGTATAAGCTGTGTGGCAATTAAAAAAAAAACAAAACAGGAGGCTTCCTCCTCTCTTAAAAAAGGCCCAAAAATACAATTTTAAAAGAATGTTTTACTATTTTATTATAGCTTCGATTTGGGGGGCTATAAATTCCTGGTGATCTTCTGGATTTCACATAGACACGTGTGAGATCAACTTGAAATTTTGGAGTTTTTCTCCTAGAATAGGTTTTTAGCCATTTGAACTGTTCTGTTAGTTTTGAGGTTTGAGGACAGTGGAGAAGGCTGGCATTTTTAATTAATCGTTTTCATGATGGCCTAATCCGTCTTCTCGACTGTGAACTCCTTGGGGTCAAGAGTCAGTCCATAGGGCACTGCATCCTGAATATATCAAATAAACACTTAATTGATCAAATGTTAAACAGTCCCTTTAAAAGCCCAACATTTACCTGCAGTTGCAAGTTATGGCAATGCTCTGAGATTAGATGGATTTCTCCTTAAGGAAATTGACTTGAAAAAGATTCAAGGTTATAAAACTTATTATTTAGACTAATTATTAGATAATGCTGTCCAAATATGGTGCAAGCCACATATTGAATTTTAGATATTTTAGTAGTAGCCATATTAGAAAGAGTGAAAAATAAAAAAAACAGGGAAAACTGATTTTAATAATATATCTCTGGGGGCTTCCCTGGTGGTGCAGTGGTTGAGAGTCCGCCTGCCAATGCAGGGGACACAGGTTCGTGCCCCGGTCCAGGAGGATCCCACATGCCGCGGAGTGGCTGGGCCCGTGAGCCATGGCTGCTGAGCCTGCACGTCCGGAGGCTGTGCTCCACAACGGGAGAGGCCACAACAGTGAGAGGCCCACATACCGCAAAAATAATAATAATATATCTCATTTAACTTAGTATATCCCAAATATCATTATTCAATATGTAATCAATATAAAAATTTTAATGAGATATTTTACACACTTTCTGGTGCGTATTTTATTCTTAAAGTGCATCTCAGTCTGGACAAGCTGCATGTCAAGTACTCAGTGGGCACATGTGGGTAGTGGGTACCCCATGAGTCAGTGTAGATGTAGCAGTTGATTGCATTTGAGCAATTATTTATCATACGTTTGGTAGTGTATATATGTTCATGCCACTCTCTCACTTTGTCCCAGATTACCCTTCCCCCTCCCTGTATCCTCAAGTCCATTCTCTAGTAGGTCTGTGTCTTTATTCCCGTCTTGCCCCTAGGTTCTTCATGACAATTTTTTTTTTTAAGATTCCATATATATGTGTTAGCATACGGTATTTGTTTTTCTCTTTCTGACTTACTTCACTCTGTATGACGGACTCTAGGTCCATCCACCTCACTACTATAACTCAATTTTGTTTCCTTTTATGGCTGAGTAATATTCCATTGTATATATGTGCCACATCTTCTTTATCCATTCATCTGTTGATGGACACTTAGGTTGCTTCCATGTGTCCTGGCTATTGTAAATAGAGCTGCAGTGAACATTTTGGTATATGGCTCTTTTTGAATTATGGTTTTCTCTGGGTATATGCCCAGTAGTGGGATTGCTGTGTCATATGGTAGTTCTATTTTTAGGTTTTTAAGGAATCTCTGTACTGTTTTCCACAGTGACTATATCAATTTACATTCCCACCAACAGTGCAAGAGGGTTCCCTTTTCTCCACACCCTCTCCAGCATTTATTGTTTGTAGATTTTTTGATGATGGCCATTCTGACTGGTGTGAGATGATATCTCGTTGTAGTTTTGATTTGCATTTCTCTAATGATTAATGATGTTGAGCAGTCTTTCATGTGTTTGTTGGCAATCTGTATATCTTCTTTGGAGAAATGTCTATTTAGGTCTTCTGCCCACTTTTGGATTGGGTTGTTTGTTTTTTTAATATTGAGCTGCATGAGCTGCTTGTAAATTTTGGAGATTAATCCTTTGTCAATTGCTTCATTTGCAAATATTTTCTCGCATTCTTAGGGTTGTCTTTTCATCTTGTTTATGGTTTCCTTTGCTGTCTGAAAGCTTTTAAGTTTCATTGAGTCCCATTTGTTTACTTTTGTTTTCATTTCCATTTCTCTAGGAGGTGGGTCAAAAGGATCTTGCTGTGATCTATGTCATAGAGTGTTCTGCCTATGTCTTCCTCTAAGAGTTTAATAGTGTCTGGCCTTACATTTAGGTCTTTTATCCATTTTGAGTTTATTTTTGTGTATGGTGTTAGGGAATGTTCTAATTTCATTCTTTTACATGTAGCTGTCCAGTTTTCCCAGCACCACTTATTGAAGAGGCTGTCTTTTCTCCACTGTATATTCTTGCCTCCTTTATCAAAGATAAGGTGACCATGGGTGTATGGGTTTATCTCTGGGCTTTCTATCCTGTTCCATTGATCTATATTTCTGGTTTTGTGCCAGTACCATACTGTCTTGATTACTGTAGCTTTGTAGTATAGTCTGAAGTCAGGGAGCCTGATTCCTCCAGCTCCATTTTTCTTTCTCAAGATTGCTTTGGCTGTTTGGGGTCCTTTGTGTTTCCGTACAAATTGTGTGGGAAGCAGCCGCATAGCACAGGAAGATCAGCTTGGTGCTTTGTGACCACCTAGGGGGTGGGATAGGGAGGGTGGGAGGGAGGGGACACAAGAGGGAAGAGATATGGGGACATATGTATATGTATAACTGATTCACTTTGTTATAAAGCAGAAACTGACACACCATTGTAAAGCAATTATACTCCAATGAAGATGTTAAAAAAATTATCATAAGATCCTTCTAAACCAAGTGCTCTTTTAGAGCATTTAAAATAAAATTCAAGTCACAAAGATGAGATTTACATTATAGCCTTTTAGGAATGACTCCATTTCATAGGAGGAGGTAAACTTAAAGTGGAATAATTATGGAATGGAGCTAAAAGCTCACCTTTCGTGTGGATTACTGATAACCACATCGCCTCTGAAGGAAAACTAAATAAAGTATTTTAAACAAGCCTCAGCCATTATAGAGCACTCCCAGGAAGCACCTTGCTGGTGGTGAAATAACATTTCTGAGAACAAAGACCTCGAGGTATGGGGAGAGCTCGGAATCTTTGCAGCACGTGTGTGAGAAGGGTCTGGAACCACGTCTTCTCTGGTCCTGTAATGGGCAGCCTCTCAGCAGCACTTCACCCGCTTCAAAGCCAGAAATGAGAAATTTCAAGGGCTGTTGAACACTTAGGGAGTTTTCACAGCAGAGCAGGCAGGGTTATTTAGTGCAGGAGTTGTGTAAATCATCGTGCACCGGGAAAAGTCTCAGTGCCTGGTGGCCTTAGACCCCCCTGCTCGGTGAGTGAGTGGCGAGCAGTGTTCATGTGGTGGATGGGGACAGGTGGCCCTTGAAACCGCCGTTGGCCCCCAGGCTCCCATTCTGCAGTGGACGTTCCCCCACCGTGCAGTGTCATGGCAGGACCTTGGACTTTGAGCTGGAAGAGCTAGCACCAAGCTCTTGCCCTGCCACTCTTACTGTGAGGGCGCAAACAAGCCATTGAAACTCTCTCCACTTTAGGTGCTGTATTAGTCAGAGATAGAGACAGAGAGATAGAGACAGAGAGATAGAGAGAGATTTATTATAAGGTATTGGCTCGTGTGATTAAGGAGGCTGAGAAGTCCCCGAGTCTGCCATCTGCAGGCTGGAGACACAGGGAGAGCAGTGGTGTAGCTCGAAGGTCTGAGAGTGGGAGAGCCAGTGATGAAGATTCCAGTCCCAGTCTGAAGGCCCGAGAGCCAGGCACCGAGGGCAGAAGCTCCATGTCTCAGCTCCACATTCAGGCAGAAAGTGAATTCCAACTTCCTCTGCCTTTTTGTTATGTTCAGGCCCTCAGTGGACTGGATGATGCCCACCCACCTCGGGGAGGGCCATCTGCTTTATACCCAGCCCACCAATTCAAATGCTAACGTCTTCCAGAAACACCCTCACAGACACACCCCAGCATCATGTTTAATCAGATATCTGTGCATCCTCAGCCTAGTCAAATGGACCCACAAAACTAATCATCACAAGTGCCTTATCTCTAAAACAGACCTCCAAGGTCTGGCATTTCCAACATTTTATGATTCTGTGATCCCAAGGGAATTGTGTTAGCAGATGTGGGCATTTGAATGTGTGTGTAGCAAAATATGTGAAGTATTAGCTCCTGATATGAACAAAGAGCAGTTAAACAAAAGGCAAACAACTCAGTTTAGGCAATGATGTAGGTTCAGGAGAGCTCAGAAAAAATTAAAATGCTCTTTTTTGTCTTTTAAAAAATTTATGTTAGTAATATATGAATAATTCTGAATAAATATATATGAATAAATATATGTGAATAAAAATATATATGAATAAAAATATATATGAATAAATATATATGACAAACAATGAAAGTTTTCCTTCAACTTTTCCTACTTCATCTCTGCTTCCCAGAGGTAACCTCTGTCATTGGTTTAGGGTGCATTTTTCCAGTCCCCTTTCTATGCACTTCACCATATATTTAGACATTATCCATACATTCTTTTTGACTATAAATGGCATCATATTATATGTTATCCTGTAACTTGCTTTTATTTCACCAATAGTATGTCTTAGAGATCTTTTTGTCAGTATATATAGGTCTACTTCATTCTTTTGAAGAGATTCCATAGAATTAATGTACCATAATTTATTTAAACATTCTCCTAAATAATGAGTATGTAGGTTGCTTCCAGGTTTTCCTATTATAACATTACTATGAATACCCCTGGGATCCCATTTTTTATGCACATGTGTACGTATTTCAGGAGATAAAGTTCAAGAGATGGGAATGCTGAGTCTAAGGTCTGTCCATTTTTACTTTTGATGAATACTGCTAAATTACCTTCTACAAAGGCTCCATCCATTTATGCTCTTACCAACTGTGTATTAAAAGGCCTGTTTCTCCACAGAAGAACTAACACACTACACTCAATCTTTTTAGAAAAATTTGCTCATCTTATTGTCTTATTTTACAATTCCCTAACTTCTGGAGAGCTTGGGATCTCTTCAGATATTTTTTGGATTTCTGCATTTTTCTGTGAAATGTTCGTTGATATTCTCTTCACATGTTTCTAAGGAGTTATTTATTCCTTATTGATTCACAGGAACACTAGTCATATTCTGGACATTAGTGGTGTCCTTTGTCTTTCAAGTATGCTGCATAAATTCTTCCAGTATATATACATATATATATATATTTTAACTTTATGGTATACTTTGCCATATAGAAATCTTTAATCTTTATATATTTCGTTTTTGGCTCTTGCTAAGTTCAAGATTACTTTGCAGCAATCCTCTCAAACTTTTGAGAAGGTAAACATACATATACTGATGTATATTATGCTGGTGTCAAAATAGTGTTAAAGAGTCTTCAAAATAGGCATTGTTATGGATGTTTCTGAAGATCTCCTGTCGGTGGGAGTGTACTGTTCTTTGCATCCCCTTCCCATCCTTCCTCCACGGGGTATTCCTGGCAGCTTTCTTTCACTGGCACAGAAGAAGCCTGTGCCCAGGATGAACGGACCTGTCAGGGGTTAAAACTCGTTCTCCAGTCCGTTTCCCAGCAGTGTCGGCAGCTGCATTTACTCCAGCTTCTCCTGGCCTTTTGTTTCCATAACCAGCATACGCTAGCTTCCATCTTCCCAAAGACCTTTTCTCCCCTCCCTCTGTCCCTCCATTCAACCCTCCTTCTCTTCTTTCCTCTCCCTCTTTCTTTCTTTTCTTTTTTCCTTCACTTCTCTCTCTCTCCTTCCTTCTCCCCCACCCCTGCCTCCCTCCCTCTCTCTCTCTCACACACACACATACACACACGCGCGCACACACACGCACTGAGTGAGCATCCTCAGTGTGTTAGGTGCCCCAGGTGCTCTGAGGACACAACAATGAACAAGGCAGGCAAGTCCTGCCCTTGTGGAGCTCACGTTCGGTGTTAGCGGTACTACTCTATTTAACAGGCTTGCAGTCTTCAGAGCTCACGTTCATACACACCACAAAGGTGGTGAAGAGCGTGGATTTTAGCGTCCGAGTGACCTGGGTTTAGATTCTGCCTCTTAAAATCTGTGTGACTTTTGTCAAGTTGCTTCAGCTTTTCCTGTCTCAGTTTGCCCTTTGGTGCTATTTGTGCTATATGATGGAACATGTTTAATATGTTATAAAGCCCTATATCAAGATCTTGAATTTTAAGAGTTAAGTACTATTCTTAACCCCCTATTTTACAGATGAGGAAACTGAGGTTCAGAGAAATCAAGCTATGTGCTTATGATCATATAGCTACTGAGTGACAGAGCTAAGATTCTAATCTACTTCTGCAGCAATTGTTGTTGGAATGAAAATATCCTGCTGAAGGAAGCAGGTGCCTAAGCTGTGCGATGGGCTTTCAGGTTGTGAGCCCTTCCCCCATCCCACACAGAGGCTGAATGACATGTTTCAGAGGCGTGATAGAATCATGATTGCTTGGTTAGATGAATTCTAACCCCCTTCCATTTTCAAATCCGTTGAATCTAGTCTTCAGAAGATGCCACCTTCTGTTCTCTCAGTGTGCTAGCGCGAGGGGTGATTCTTCCATGCCCCTGGGGTATTCAGACCATCCCTGCAAAGGCAGCTTACCTTCCTGGCTGAGCCACCGGCCTGGGCTGGCGCACAGCATAAAAGCAGCCCCCGAGAGGCTTTCTCTTCCAGCCCGTGGTAGCAGCCGTAGATGCTGGAGGAAAGCAAAAGGACTGTTGAGCCCAAGAGAATATGGAAGGCCTGGGTAGACTTTTTCTTTTAATTATCCCTTTCAAAGTCCCCTTTATCTTGCTGCCTCCACTCAAATGGGCTTTTGAGGGAAGGGCATTCATATGTCTTTTCATGCCTAACTGGACCGATAAGAAAACTTTGCCAACCTGGAATGCGGTTGCAGACCGAGTCGGGGGAGAAGTTCTTTAATTTCCCCTCTAATGTTTCCCCCAAGAGCGAGACAGGCCCTGTAAGAGTCCTTGCTGAGGTAATGACATGGAGCATAATTAAAGAATAATTAAAACACTGTTGAATCATTTTTTCATCTCTGCCTGTTCATTCCCTGAAGCAGAGTAGGGGGACCTGCCCTGCATGGTGAGTGAACGGCACTGCCCCGGAGCGCGTGGCCAGGGGAGGTGGCAAGGGCAGCTGGGTGGGCAGAGCCTGTCCAGTCCCGTGCATCGCCCCCTCCATGCAGGCCTCACAGGCCCCTGTGGTGCGTGGGGAGGTGGCGGGCCTCAGAAAAAGAAACCGCGTCTCCCACCTGGCCATTCTCTTCAAATGATCCTATCCTCTTACTCAGATCAATTCATTTTTCCATCCACTTATATAAAACCCAGTTTTGTGAACAAAATAAGCCCAACAGACATTTGCTTAAAAATCCACAATAAGCACAGTTCATGTTTCTGTTGAAGGTTTCTAAGCTTTGGAACTCGGTCCTCGTTCCTCATCTGATTTCAGCCCTCCGTGTAACGCTATTCCCGTCTGTTGCTCCTGCTATCCCTTCTTTTTGCTGTGTTTAAGCTTTCTCATTCTTAATCAAGGAGATTATCTTCCAGAATATAGCAAAAAAAATGCCTAACAGATGAGCTAGAGCTATTGCTGTGTGCCTTTGTGCAAACTCACAAAGTATGTCCCTGCCCCTAGACGCAGGAAGCCATGTGCCGGGATCCATGTCTTGAAGAACAGAGGAGGGGGTGGGGCTACAGCCCCCAGCCCTTTTCAGAAGGTACCCTTGTCCAGGGGCAACCAGCATGAGCCCTTGTCTTGATTCATCAAAGGCCCAATAGAACTGAACGAGGATGGGGCCTGGGAGCCCACCTTCTCCACTGAGGGCAAAACTGTTTTCTCAAGTGGGTTCTTTGGTGGTGTAGACATGTAGATTCTAGAGTAGTGCAATGGATTTCAAACTGGCCTTTGAAGACCCCTTCACATTCCAAAGAGAAACCTCAGGGGCTGATATAAGGAATGAGGTAGGAGGTCAAGAGCAAGTCTTTTGAATCAGGGCAGCTCAAACTTTACGACCAGCACAGCATTGAGCGCTGGAATTAAAATGGTGGAGAGAGGGGATCCTGAGGCTAAAAACAGTAGACTGAAGATGATTAGTCTGTACTTCAGATCAAGCTGTCTAGTCAGCGGGAATCTTCTGCATGCGAATTACTTGTGTCTGGGAAAGGCTGTGTGGTCCTATCACTTACACTCAATATAGGTACAGAGCAGGAGATTGTTTACCATCTTATTTTCTGGTCATGATGGTCATTGGCAAGTTTCCAGGTGTTTCTAGATGGGGAGGAAGGGAAGAGTTTCTGGATGCTCCAGAGTTTTATGCATCCTGAGGTGGTTTGAGGGCTTGAGTGTATATGGCAGCTGGTCCCCTATCTGGTGTTCATCCAGTGGACCTGGTTATGACCAAGGAGGAGTCATGCCAGAGCCAATCCGGACTCTGAATCAGGGCTGGACTGACTCTACTGCTCGTTACTGCCTGTGTGAGATGTACTGCACGTGCCACCTAATAAAATGTCATCACTGTTAACTATCCCAAGAGCTGGGAAGTGGAACTTGATGCGTATTTGCTTGTCTTCATGTGGCAAGTGTCCCAGAGCAAAGAGGTTGCTCCGGAAAGTCCAAAGGTAAAATAGGGGGCCTGGGTCACTCCTCCTGGAATAACAAAGATTCTCTCGGAGCCCAGAGGACAACTCAATTGGGTTCTGTTTTCACAGACAATTGAATTGCACTTCCTGTTCTGAGCACTCAATCCAATCACCGATGACATGTGACTGACTCTGAAAAGGAGACCTAAGCTCCAGTGGGGAATGTGCTCTTCTGCCCACTCAGCTGTGGGACATCCATCTTGGCCTTAATCACTCAGCCCACAAGCAGCCCCATGGGGAAAAGCCTGCTGAGCAGCTGAGAGATGAAGGCTGGTTTGTGGCTCAGATTGTCCGGTGTAGAAGCTGTCCTTGCGCTTAACCCAGGTGGAGCTGGAGCTTTCTCAGTTGTACCTGATAAAACGTACAATAATCTCAGTCTACAGTGTCTCAGATTCAATAATTCCTCAGGTTTCTACGAGACCTTTAGACTTACTCTCTTATAAAATTTTGAATACAGAGAAGCTTACTTTCATAGCTTTAGGGTATTATACACCAGGAAGAAAAGAGGGGACGAGGAAAAAAGGAGAAATAAAAGACAAGGAAGGAAACTGGTTAGTGGGCATGACTTTGCAACTCTTGAGAATGTGTCTCCCTATCCTCTCTAGAAATCATAATAATAGTAAAATCTTATCACAACCAACTATTTATTGAGTGTTTACTGTGACTACCTTTTGCAGGGTGCCTCACAAACATTATCTTAATTAATCTAATAATTTATTCATTCAACGAGCTTTGAGTTTATTATAACCTGAGTACTGTGCTAGCAACTGGGGGTTCATAGCATGCAAAAATATCCAGAGTTCCACCTTCATGGAAGTCACATTTCTGGAAGGGAAACTGACAGTCAAATAACTTCTCAAAGATAAAGGAAATTGCAAATCAGGAAGGCACTATAAAAAAAGGGGTGAGATAGGATTGGAGCTTCATGGGGACACTTATCCTGTTCTTGGGGTGTAGTTGAGCTGGGATCCAAATGGTGAAATGGCCATTAACCAAGGAAGATGATAAGCAAACCACCTGGTGGTTTGTGGGCTCATAGTTAGGAAGCAGCAGAAACAGATGTACTGAAAGCGACACAGGGTAGAACGTGATGAATACTCTGGGATTCAGAAGAGGGGAACGTTCTCTTCCAGCTGTATGGGACAGTGAAAATTCCCCTGCAGAAGGGGCATCGAAAGGGACCTTGACTGCCCAAAGAAAGAGCGGCTCTGCCCATGTGTAACTGCTACATGAGACACTTGGGTGGGCTTCTGCTGTGTATGGGTTTTGGCACCTTGAGCAATCCCACAGTCCCCTAAGGCAGCAGTTCTCAACAGGACAATTTTCTCTCCAGGAGGCATTTGGCCAGATCGGAAGGCATTTTTGGTTGTCACATCTGGCCTGGGGGCAGGTGTCTCTCAAGGCATCTAGTGGGTAGAGGCCAGGGATGCTGCTAAACATCCTATAAGGCAGAGGCCATCTCCCCACAACAGAGTTATTGGACCCAAAATGTCAGTATTGACCAGAGTGGGAAACTCTGCCCAGTGACTTTAGCAGGTCATGGGATGGGCACTTAGGAACTAATGTCCCTGGTCTCTGAAGTACCCCTCAGAGACTTAACCAGTTTCAATATCTTTTCCCCTAGACGCTGCTTTCCTTTATCAGCAACTTTACGTTGATAGTTATTGGAATGTTTGTAACTGAAACCTATATTATTCATCTCTCTAGCCCCTACCATAGGACCTTACATGAGAGAAGAAGGGAATGATAGAACCAGTAAGTGGACGAATGAATGAATGAACCACTCTTCCTTGTGTTCTTAGAATGTATGTACCTCTTTAGGTTTTCCAAAGACCACTGGAAACATGAAAATCCTGGCCGGAACTCTTTCTTAGCATGGAGGAGTTTCAGATCAACTTCAGGTGGTCTTAGGATCAGCTTAGACACCTCTCTTTCCCTTACTCCCTACATCCAATGTATCAAAAACTCCTGTGGGTTCTATTTAAAAATATATTTCAAATCTGATCACGCAATATCTCTATCCCCTCTACCCTACCATCTGGTCAGAGCCAACATCCATTCTCACCTGGATTTCCTGTTCCTTTTCTTGCCCCCCTTCCCTACAATGTTTACTTATCTGCCCATTTCTTATCTTCAGCCCTGATTACTCAGCTCCAGACCACTAGCCTCCTTTCTGCTTCTGGAACATACATACCATTGGAAGAAGAATATCTTTTAAAAATCTATAGGCCTCTTGTTCATCATAGAACAAGACAGACCTTCATTGATCTGCACAATCATATGAGAAATGGACAAGCACATTTTGTGTCGGGGGCCATTAGTGGTTTCCAGAACACATTAAGAGCAAGATCCTTGAACATGGAGTCAAATAAACATGAAATATCAACGATGGTATTTTACAAGTTTTAAAAACTACTTGGTAGCAGTGGTACTTCCACTTCTACACAAGAGCCTCACTATAAGCTTAAGTGGACAGGAGAGTTTATGCCCATAATACAAGTCAGGAAACTGAGACCCAAGGAACATTAAATCTCTACGAAAAATAGCAGAGATGAGTTCCTAGTCCTAATTGAGGTGGTCTTTCATTATTTCAATATTCTAGGACTTCCTAAGTAATTTGACCATGAAGATCCCCTTTTAGAGATGAGAAATTTCTGGAAACCCTGAGCAGGATGATACATAAACATTTTATGTATATTAAGAACATACACAATGACAAAAACCCACTGTGAATTCTGTGATGTTTTAAAGTCAGTTTATATTTTGTTAATCATAGCTATGCCTGTGTGCTTAAAAAGTGGTCATGCAAACAAGTCACGATATATGTATTAATTCTGAGGAAAATATTGAATGCATATACGGATTCATGGGTGTCCAGATAATCTAAGGGTCAAGGATCAGAAAGCACAGTTCGAGAACATTTGCAGAGCCTGTGGTTTGTAGTCTTCCTTCAGATTTCCCGCAGAGGCTCTCAGAGAATAGGTGTCATACTCCAGCCTTCCGTGAGCAGTGCCAGCTCACTACTTATTAGCTCTCCAACTCGGTACGGTAGAGAGCTGGTGTTCCCGTCTGCCTCCTGTTCATGCCCCACTGCAAACAGCACCAGATTTCACTTTGAAGAACTCCTTTGCCCTCTTCTTAGCTCACATCATACTATGGGGCTGACTTCACCCCACCTAGGGGCTGCCAAGCAGAATGTTCCATCTCCTGGGCACAGACACAGGTGCAAGTCTGGGCAAAAGAACCAGACTGGGACAAATAATAGTCTTAGGGGTTCGTATAAAATAGTTGGGAACTAGTTCTGCTGGGGAGATGTCTTTCTGCTGGGGTTGCTAAGCTGGTAGGACACAGCCTGGAGTTGTAGTGGCCACTCCATAGTGTATGGAAAGAATCTGCTAGGAGCAAAGCTAACAAAGAGAAAACAGAGCCCAGACATGGAGGGCGAGGCTGACAGTATCACCCGAGCACCTGGATTCATCCGTGCCTGAAACTAGCCCTACCTTTGGACTTACGCAAGTTTATAAATTTCCTTTTTTGCTTAAGCAAGATGTATGTGTTCTTCTGGATTTGCAGCCAAAGAAGTTGCTGGGCATCTGGGGGACCCAAGGTTTTGGAACACATGCCTTCTCAGAAGCATGCCAGTGACGGGCTAGCCTTTGCACTTGCTTTTTCCCCTGCACGCGATGCCCTTGCAGCCTCCCCTCCCTGTTCTGCTGCTTCCTACTCATCCTCTGAGGCCTGACACATATGCTGACCCTTCTGTGACACCTTCCTCAGGCCTTTCTCCTCCACAGTGCCGCAACTTTTTTGAGCTTGTTCAGGACCTAGAACCGACCTTGAATTCAATCACTGTGTTGTCGCCATGCGTGTGCGTACTGGTCTTCCCACTGGACCGAGAGTGAGGGTAATATGGGTGCCCTACTTACTTCTAGTATATCCCTTGCATATGGCTTCATGCCCGCCGCAGATGAACTGCAATGTAAGGGTGTGTAAAACTAAACAAAGACATTAGCCATTCATAAATGTTGAGTGAATTTTGACGCAACATTTAAGTATCTGCATTTCATTTCTTTCCGTAGAGCATTCAGAGCACAACAAAAGGATAAGGAAGTACCAAACAAATCCATAGGGTTTCATTGCTGTCCACCTTTTATGATGGAGAAAAAACAATAGATGACAACATAGGTACTCACTGAGGTTCTGTAACGTGCCCAAGGTCACAGTATGGAACAAATATTTGAACTTGGATCTGCCTAACTCCAAAAATTGTGCTCTTAATCATGACATTATCCTGTCTCCAGCTCTCTGACCATATTGGGAGACTAAAGCCTTAAGATCTGGAATCTATTCTGAAAGACACTCCAAGCTGAGTGGGGCAAAAAAGCTCACAGCAACTCATCCATTTTTCACAAGTGCCCTACTGTAAATGGGTTCTCTTTGATGGCTTACAGGGGAAAAAAAGAAACCCATTAGAGCAATTCTAAATGAGATGAGCCATCCCTATCTGCCATGCCTCTTTATGTTGCAAGGGGGTCTTGCTGGAGATGGGTGGGAATAATAGTTTTAAAAGGATGATAAATGTGCCATTCTTTGAATGGACACAAAGCATAAACAAAGCCTTTGATCATCAAATCAGCACACATGAAATTAAGTTAAAGTAGACTTGGAAATGATAAAGTTATGATTATACAGATTTTAATTAAATCGATATTGACAGTGTCGGAGGCTAAAGTCAAAGGGAAGCTGGCCCCTGCTCCCTGACAGAAGGTAAGGCCACCTTGAGCAGAGTGACATTTGGGATGGGGATACAGCCTGTGGGTGACATGTACCGAGATTGCCAAGTAGGCCCCGACGGCCCTCGTACTTTTGCTGTCAGTTAAGGGCAACCGCACCTGCCCTCATGCAGAAGCTCAGCAGTCTCACAGCCCCGTGAAGCTTCTTCAGAGATATTCTGACCCATTCCCTTATTTTACTGCCCACTGCCAGACCCGAACTGATGTCTTCCATCTTTCTTATACTTCAGTTTTCTGTTTCCTTTCCTCTTACGGGATAACATTCAGAAAAGTGGACACATCCTAAGTACATTCGTGATGACTTTTCACAACTGAACACATTTGTATATCTAGCACCCAGTTCAAGAAAGAGAACATCGACTAATCCCCAGAGGCACGCTCTGTGGTCCCTTTTCAGTTACTAACCCCCTCCCAAGGATAAGCTCAACCTGACTTCTAACAGCACAGATATGTTTCATTTGTTTCTTCAGTCCATCTAAATGAACTGATTTTCCATCTGGTGTCTTTTTGTCAACATCGCATTTGCAAGATTTATCCATTTTGTTGTGTGGAGAGATAGACGGTGCACTTTTTATTGTTGCATAGTATTCCTGTGTGTGCGTGTGTGTGTGTGTGTGTGTGTGTGTGTGTGTGTGTGTATGTCTGGGTGTATGTGTACATATCTATCACAGTCTGTTTTATTCGTGGGTATTTGCTTGGTTTCCAGTCTGGGACATTTCCTAAAAGCACTGCTATTAATATTCTGTTATTGGTCTCTGGGTTGTACATATGTGCATTTCTTTTTGGCCACAGAGAATGCATAAGCTCAGCTTTAGTAGACACTGCCAACAGTTTCCCAAAGCAGGTGTACCGCTGTGCATTCCCATGCTTGCTGACGTTTGGTGTTTTCTGCCTCTCTAATTCTAGCCATTCTAGTGGATGTACGTGCTTTTCATTCGCAATTTGCATTGTGGTTTTAATTTGCATTTTCACGTTGAGTAATGAAGTGGAAACAATCTTTCATATGTTTATTGGCCATTTAGACATCCTCTTTTGTGGGCACTTATTCAAATACTTTGCTTATTTTTTATTTGGGTTACTGTCTGTTTTCTATTGGCTTGTGGGTAGTAGTACACCATTTTGCTGTGCCTGTTTCATCAATGGGGAAATTTTTTAAGTTTTAATATTCATTTCTGATATAAAATCATTTAAATAGCTCCCAATCCTCATGTTATTTCATTAATTATCCATTATTAAGACAGAGCATTTATTGAGCACCCTATCTTTGCAAGGACAGTGCTAGCTATTACGTGTACAATGGTGAATAAAACAGATGCTGTCCTCACCCATCTGGCACTTACCACCTAATGGGAGAGAAAGACAGTAAACAAATATATATGTCACTGAAAGTTGTGGCCAGTTACAAAAGTACCATGAAGGATTCCAACAGGGTGGAAGGATAGAATGGATAGGCTTCTTTTCAGTTCCAAAGACTTCTCTGTCATTTAGTCTGAGATCTGAAGGCTAATAAAAATGCAATGTAAAACATAAGGGAAGATTATTCTGGGCAGACAGAAGAGGCTATGCTATTCCCTGAGGAGGGAAAACATTCTGCATGTTCTAAGACTTAAAAGGATGTAGTGTGTCTAGAGCATGGGTCAGCAAACTTCTGTAAAGGGTAAAATAGGAAATACCTTGGGCTTTGCAGACCAGATGGTCTCTGTTGCAACTATTCAACTCTGCTGTTGAAGCATAAAAGCAGCTAAAGACAAGATGTAAACAAATGAGCATGGTTGTGTTCCAATAAAACTTATTTACCAAAAACAGGCAATGAACCAGATTTGATCCATAGGCCATAGTTTGCCACCCCTAGTGTAGACAATGGAGAAAAATGTCAGTCACTTTCCTGGACTACCTTCGTAGGCTCCCAGCTAGCCTTCCAGCTTCTACTCTTACTCCCCTACAATCCACTCCCTGAACAGTATCCAGAGCAAATGTTTGACAGTCTTAAATTAGATGATACTCTTCTCTGACTAAAACTTTCTGGAAGCTTCCTGTTAAACACAGACCAAAATATAAAGCTGAGATGGGCTTGGACTAGATGGGGCAGGGATTTGTAGCCATTGATTCACAGTCGTGATTTCAGAGTGTAACACAAAACCTGGCCTTGCACCTCTGTGCTTGGGATCTGTGGTGACTGTGGGCATGGAAGGGAAGGGAGGGGATGTGATATAATGTATGGTCTCAACTGTTCCTCAGCTCAGAGCAACCTTTCCCTCTTCCAAAAACCCACACATACCTTGCTCTGTGCGCTTCTCATTGTCTACCTTCTATTGTTCATTAATATGAGAAGCCCTCTAGTTGCTGACTTTTGTCCAGTCTGCCTGTATCCACGGTCCAGCAGCAGAAATGTGGTACTTGAATGAATGATGGATATTACTTCTGCTCTAGCCCCTTCATGCATAGTGAATAAATCATTGAATAAAAGAGTGAGTAGATTGGCTTTTGCAGAAGAGAGAAGTACCAAAGATGATCCTGGAGTTTTAGGCCTGAGGGACAGGGATGGGTTGGGTCTGTCATAACCGGAAATCAGGAAGTCAGGTGAAGGTCCTGGCTTGTCAAGTGTCAGACATGATGGATATCTGGTGTGGGCCATCAGCAGTGTCCAGGGGCCAGGTAGAAATGAGGTCTGGAGCTTGGGAGGGAGATCTCGGCCAGATCTATAGGTCAGGAAGAATCTATTTCGGTAAAAGAATTGCATCTAAGACTGTATTAAATGCTGAGATATAGAAAGAAAAGTGGTCCAAAGACAAAAACTATGTTAAAAGCTAAGAGGTGAAGAATAGAAAATTTTCCATGAATGGTAAAACTGAATGACCATAATATTTCTAGGCTTCCAAATAATGAAGTTATTCAATAGGAATGAAAAACTGATTAGTCCCTCAAGGTCAATGCTACAATTATTCATTTACTTTGTTATGAAGTTACATTCAAATTCATGAAATAGCAAGAGAAGTCATTAATCTAGATTCTTAACAAGCTACTTTTTTTTTAACATCTTTATTGGAGTATAATTGCTTTACAATGGTGTGTTAGATTCTGCTGTATAACAAAGTGAATCAGTTATACATATACATATGTTCCCATATCTCTTCCCTCTTGCGTCTCCCTCCCTCCCACTCTCCCTATCCCACCCCTCTAGGTGGACACAAAGCACCGAGCTGATCTCCCTGTGCTATGCGGCTGCTTCCCACTAGCTATCTACCTTACGTTTGGTAGTGTAAATATGTCCATGCCTCTCTCTCGCTTTGTCACAGCTCACTTTTTTAAATTAAAAAATCAGCCGTCTCTTCTTCTTTCTATACTAGAGTACTGTGAAAGAGCACAGAATACTACATTCTTAAAAAAACTAGGTTTAGAGTCAAGTGGGGCTTGATCAAGTTCTGATTCTACTACTCACAGCCTACTTGACTTTAAAAAATATCTTCACTGCTTTAAGCTTCAGTTTCTTCTTCTTTAAAGTGGGATGATTATAGTGCTTTCCTCAGAGCATTGGTTGTAAAGGCTGGATGAGATGATCTGTATAAAAGGCCCTGGAACCAGCAGGGCACAAAGAAATAGATGTTAGCAACTATGACTTAGAATCCATCTTCATCATCATGGTAATGAACTCTGTCTCTGGAAGTTCTTGATTAAAACAGCACAAACAGCATAAGGGTATCCTTAACAGCGGGGTAACCTGGATACTTAACCTAATCCCTCAGTTTCCCCACCTGTAAATGGAGCAAATAATAGCATTTCCTTCCCAAGAATTAAAGAGTTAATAACATTCAAGTCTCTTAAAATAGTCCCTGTCACATAAAAAGTTCTTCATACGTATTGTTTTATAATCAGTTTCATCATTACTATTATTATTGATAGATATGTAGTCATTTTAAATCAAGACACAATGCAACTTTTATTTAGTTACTATCTGATGTCATCTTAGGAGTACACCCATAAGGGTGGTCATAACATGCAGCATCTGAAACTCAACAAATGATTTCTGACATCTCTTCTTAAAAGTCCATAAATTTGCCCCGAGGTAGCCAGGTTAATAGGAAATCATAACGGACCAGCTGCAGTAGGAAGGAGCTCCCAGGTCTGTGCCTCAGTTCTCATCTCCGGCTTTGAGACCCCCTCTCATCCCCTTCTCTCCACCCCCAGCGTCCCTAGTGGACACAGCTGCCTTATACTCTGGAGAGAGATTTGGACCATAGCCCACAGGGAGCTTGTTCTGGTTAGAGCTAAAGAGCTAAAGATTCCACCCTAGGCAGCAGGGAGCTGGCAGGGCATCGCAGGAACAAGGCAGGGCTCATGGGCCAGTAGAACACTGAGGATTGAGGGGACCCAGAAATGAGCCCCCAAATTGAGAGCATTATAAGGAAAAAGTTATCCCTGAGCAGGGAGCTTTGCGGATCTCGACAAAAGTAGTCGATGAGGAATTGCAGAGAAGCAGCCTGGGAGGGTGTCAGGAAAGACGAATTCCCACATCCTGCCTGGGAGTGAACTACAGACCCAATTCAGTGATGAGACCACCGAGCCCTGGCAGGGCTGCAGAGCAGCATCGGGGGTCCCAAGATGCCTTCCTGTATCTCACCTGCTGCAGCGAAAATCAGAGACAGTCCCAGCTCCAGGCTTGTCTCTGCTGCTTCCCTGCTGTGAAGACGCCTCTGGGCCTCAGTCTTTCACATGTGAATTGGGAATCATAGTAGGATCCACCTTATAGGATGATTGGTGGGCTACATACATGAAAAGTGTGTAGAAGCGAGCCTGGCACATGTGTTTGCTATCACCATCATCGTCACATCATTATTACAAGGGCAAGTCTTCAGGAGAAGCTTTGGTTCTAGAAGAGTCACGTGGCGAGGAGAAGCTTTGGGAAGACAGAACAGTATGTTGGTTTAGAGCAAGGGCCTTGGACTCAGGCAGAGCTGTGCCCAGATCCGGCCTCTCACACTTTTTACCACCTGGATAACACCGGACAGGTTATTTGTCTCTTGAGGCCAGTTTCCTGATCTGAACAATGGGAGTGGTAGTCATCCCTGCCTCACACTATTGAGAGGATTAAATGACAGGAAGCATGAAAAGCACCTAGCACAGGTCCTATGTATATCAAGTGATCCGTAAATAATAGTCATTATAAAAACGGAGACCCAAAACATCATTCCCAGCTGTAATGCGAACTCCAAATGGGAAGGCAGAGGCATGGAGCTGAGCGCGGGTCCCGGAGTCGGACTCACACAAGGCAAGGCTTGGAAAAGGCCGTCCCATGCTGCAGTGGTTTCCAACCATTGCCTCTACTGCAAAAGGCTCTTGGCCCTCCCCTCTGGGCTGTCAAAAGATCAGTAGCTAAAATGAATGTAAGTCCTATGGGGAATCATGCGGGCTGTGGGGGTGCATATTATTGCCACCCGAGGGGAGGGAAAAGAGGGGAGGGCGGGGCAGGGAGAGCAGACTGCTTCCAGGGCCACCCAGGAGGCAGTGGTTATTCTTGGAGGGGGTCATGGCTTCTATCTTTGCCAACACAAAACACTTTGCCTTCACTGCTGGAAAAAAAAAAAAAAAAGAAAGATTCATAAGGGAATTAATGAATAAGGGAAAGAAAATTCTCGTCTGCCTTTTAATTATAGAAGAGTGATTGCTATGCTAATCATAATCAGCGTCAAGGTCAAAAGTTTCCACCGCCCCGGAATGAACATTTAGAAAATCAATTAACCAGAATATCAATGCTATTTCTGAACTCCCAGCTCACATGGGTTCGAAATAGAATGCTGTATCTTTTAAGAGGAGCCATGTAACGTTCATACACTGATTGCATAAAAGTCACTCCGAAGCCGCTGACGCCCAAGGCACAGGGGAACCATTCGAAGGCCGACGAATCAGCACGATGGCTTAGACCGCTAAGGTGAGGGCTGGTAATGTGTTGGTCTGGCTTCACCCTTGGTGGGTGTTACTAGACAATGTGTTGAACATGCTTACATCTCTGGGAGATATGGGTGATGAAATATACATGTATTTGGAGAATTCTAATTGTTTTTCATTACCCCCTGGATGTTGGTCTCTACGATACAATAAAATAACCTTTTAATGTCTGTGGTTTTCTAAAGTTAAAGGCCTACCTTACCTCACACACAAAAACAGATTCCGATGGTGAAACAAAGCAAAACAAAAGTTTAAGAATGTTATTGATTCAATGAAATACTATTCAGCCATAAAAAGGAACGGAGTCCTGGTAACATGATACAAACTAGACGAACCTTGAAAACATTATGCTGAATAAGAGAAGCCAGACCCCTGAGGTCGCAGATATATTTACAGTTCCATTCACGTGAAACATGCAGAACAGGCAAGTCCATACCCATGTAAAAAGGCAAACAGCAAACAAACCCAGAGCAAGTGCCAGGAGACAGAAAAAGGCGCAGTGCGGCCGCTCATCAAAAAACTCCTTCAAGTCCGTAAGAAGAAAAGACAAGCCCAGAGAAAAAATTGGAAAATGATACAAATAAGCAGTTCACGGACAGTGACATATAAATGACAATAAACACTTCGAAAGATGTTCAATTTGTAGCCAAGGGAAAACAAAAAGAGAAAGAGTGATAATTTCTCGCCCATCCATTTGGCCAAATTTAAAGAGGAAACTGTGTTTTTGACGATGTAGGGAAAGGGCAAAATCAAACCTTGCTGATAGAGGTGTGACAGGCCAAAACATGCTTGGGAAATAATCTCATAGGATATACACAAATTTATATATGCCTGCCTTTAAGCCAGCAATTCTATTCTTAGAAATCTACTCCAAGAATAAGAATATAAGTATAGTTTAAAAGATTTTTGTACTATAGCATTATTATTATTTTATTTTTGCGGTACACGGGCCTCTCACTATTGTGGCCTCTCCCGTTGTGGAGCACAGGCTCCGGACGCGCAGGCTCAGCGGCCATGGCTCACGGGCCCAGCCGCTCCGCGGCATGTGGGATCTTCCCGGACCGGGGCACGAACCCGTGTCCCCTGCATCGGCAGGCAGACTCAACCACTGCGCCACCAGGGAAGGCCACTATAGCATTATTGATGGTACAATAACAAGAAACTACCTGAATGTCCATCCATCAGTGAACAGTTAAGTAAATCTATACCTACTTATATCTATGCCATGGAATATTAAGCAACTATTAAAAAGAATGTGTTAGAAACATACTTATAGATGTGGAAAGCTGTTATATTGTTAAGTTTAAAAAAAGTAAGTTTCAGAGTAATATTTTTTAAAAATATGAGAAAAAAGAAAATAAATGTGTGTGTGTGTGTGTGTGTGTGTGTGTGTGTATATATATATATTCTTTTGGGTTTTTTTCCTCTGAAGAAGAGTCCCAGTCTTCCCCACTGGTGTGTTAGAAAATCCAGCAGGTACAATGAATTTCACAGGGGTACAGGGGTACATGGCTACACATTGGTAGCAGGCCAGGCCGTGTGTCCACGCTCACACCCGCTCATATGTGCCTGGATCAAAGAGGGGAGGTAAACATTCCCAGTGGCAGTGGGCAGAGGAAGAGAAGAGTATTCATTTTTTGGTATACACTCTGTACTCTTTTTTCTGTACTCTGTTTAGTGAGTATGTATTATTTTTGCAATTCAAGCAAAAAAAACCCTCCAAATAATATGTAAATAATAACTCTGATTTATACCTTCCACAATTATCATTTACAAGCTGCAGACACTTTTAATGGCCAGTATTTACCTGTGATTACTTAGAATTTCTTTAAAAGAACATAAAAATAGCAAATATTACATTTTACCTAATATTTTTCCCTTGGCCACCAGAGAGAATGGCCTGAATGAAGAAACCGAGGCTCTGGGAGACTTTCCGGTTTAGCTGAGGGCTCAGAGGTCACCCTGCCCCACACCTGACCTGATGCTTAAAGCCCTGCTTCCCTGTCCAGGATCTATGGGATGCGTTCCATCCTGGGAGCTTCTCCCTTCTCCGGATGGCCTGTTGCAGATTTAAAACGCTCTGCCCTCTGGACAATTCTTTCTTAGGTTGAGTCAGATCTTCCTGCCTTAGGGTCCCCATAGCTGAAATGGTTTAGAGCACAGGCCTTGCAGTCAGGCCCAGGGTTGTGCCCAGGCTCCACCACTTAGCACTGTGTGACCTTGTGCAGGTTGCTTAACTACTCTGTTCCTCCATTTCTTCATGTGTAGAAGAGGGCCACGTGTCCCTCACTGGCATAGTCAGGAGGGTTAGATTAGATCTTGTCTGCCAAATGCCCAGCCCAGAGCTTGGCATGTTGTAGGCTTTCAGTAAATGGTGGCTACCCTGGTTAGTCCTGGAACCACAGGTAGAAGATGGCTTCTGTCTGTCTTAACACACGGCTCAGAACTAGCGCTTTCATTCAATAATTCATCTGTTCGTTTGTTCATTCATTCATTCATCAATTCAATAAATATCCAGAGGTCATGCCGTGCCTACAGGATCCTATACAATCAGGCCGCACACCCTCAATCTCCCTGTTAAACCCCTTACCTCCCACCCTTCTCTCTCCTTACTCTTCCACTTTGGCCACACTGGCCTCCTTGCTGTTCCTTAAACATGTTCAACAGCTCCTGCTTCAGGGCCTTTGCTATGACTGTTGGTTCTTCCTAAAACACTCTTCTCACCTGTCGGTCACTTCATTCACGTATCTGCTCACGTCATTCAAAGAGAGAAGCTGTCCTAGACCACAGCACCACTGCCTGCCATTCTCAGTTCTCCTTGTTCTGCTTTCTTTTTCTTCAAAGCACTGACACCTATCTTTGTTTTTGTCTCTCTCCCTCAATTAGAATGTAAGCCTCACAATCACGAGGACACTTTTCTCCTTTGCGTCCCCAATGCCTTCAGAAGAACCTGGCACCTAATAGGCATTCAGTAATAATTGCTGGGTGAATGTGTTTTCCAAAATATGTGAGTACTTCCTGTGAGCCAGACATGCTTGTACAGAGGGGATCAAAAACAGCAAGGTGCTTTCTGCTTCGGTTATAACAATCCTGTCCTGACACAACATGGTTTTAACAAGCCAGCTAGCAGACTGTCGTAGTAAATGTTGTTTATGTACAAGGCATCTTTATGCGTAGGGTAATAAAAGAGCACTGCGGTGCCAGCTCCTCAAGTTGAGTGACTGGTGAGCTGTTAGACCATAAATAATTTGAGTTGGTGAGAAATATTTTCACTTCAGCATGTGGTGGTACGCTGTCACTTCTCTGGATCCCATCTGACACAGAATATTACAGACTAAACACGCAGCCCTACGTGGACTGTGGCCTAGCATTGTGGGCCTGAGACAAAGGAGGGAGGACCCTGACAAATGAGGGGTTTGGGGCTGTACCCACAGCCAAGCTCATGAGCTGTGTTCACTGTGTGCATTTGTGCAGGCCACGACATGAGACCACAATTTTGTCCCAGTCAGTGGGCCCTGAGGACGCTGGGATGGAAGGGTCAGTGCCTGTCCTCCAGGACTGGAAGCAACTCACCGCTCTGTCCTGCTAATACTTGGGCAGCCTCTTTACACCAAGACCATTGACCTGACCATGAATGTTTCATGTACTCAGCACTTTGAGCAGTTCAGAGTTGGAGCACGACAGACCCGGATGTAGGAAATCAGGCTCAGCTAATTTCTAGCCCCGTGACCTTGAGCAAGTTAGTTGACCTTTCTGAGCCTCAGTTTCTACAAGTCTAAAATAGGATGAAAGCAATTATGATTTCATAAGTAAGGAGTGAACATGATACTGCACATCGAGCATTTGGTAGCGTGCCTGGCAGATTGCCAGGGCCCAGCCCTCGGAGTCATGCTTGTTCACATGAGCTTTAATATCTGATTTAAGAATCCCCTCCCATCTCCTAAATGAACGGTTGCTTGTATGTCACATAAGACAAGCATGAAACAAACATAAGACAGACATGGAAATGTTTCTCTGACTCCTAACGTCATTGACATAGTCTCCAAGAGTGTACCCACGGGGCAGAGAATCCCTGTGGGGTAGATATGATTCAGGAATGCCCCAGGTCACATCTGAACCAACCAGTTCATTTAGAGCTTCAACCATGTTAACTTAGTGATTCACATAATGTGTGGACATGTTATAGCAAGAGACACAGCTGAGAGGTTGGGGTAAGGGCTCTATATGACCACTGTATGGCCTTGGGAGGTCCCTTCCCCTGGGAGCCTGCATTTCTTTTTTTTTTTTTAATAAATTTATTTTATTTATTTTTATTTGTGGCTGCTTTGTGTCTTCATTGTTGTGTGCGGACTTTCTCCAGTTGCGGCAAGAGGGGGCTACTCTTCGTTGCGGTGCGCGGGCTTCTCATTGCGGCGGCTTCTCTTGTTGCGGACCATGGGCTCTAGGCACGCAGGTTCAGTAGTTGTGGCACAAGGGCTCAGTAGTTGTGGCTCGCAGGCTCTAGAGCGCAGGCTCAGTAGCTGTGGCTCACGGGCTTAGCTGTTCCACGGCATGTGGGATCTTCCTGGACCAGGGCTCAAACACGTGTCCCCTGCATTGGCAGGTGGATTCTTAACCACTGTGCCACCAGGGAAGCCTGAGCCTGGATTTCTTAATTGTGCATTAAAGATGTGTCATCCAGGTTGGTTGTTTGGCCTGAGGCGACCCAACACTGGAGCTTACCCGCCTCTTTGGTAGGGCTGATGGCGGACTCTGGGAGGGCTCACACCAGGGAGTGCTTCCTGGAACTTCTGCTGCCAGTGTCCTTGTCCTCTTGGTGAGCCACAGCCATCCTCCTGCCTCTGCAGCAGACCCTCCACTAACAGGGCAAGTCTGCTGGTGATGTATCCCCTCAAGGTATTTGTGTGAGAAAGTCTATTTCTCCTGTATTTTTCAAGGACAGCTTCTCTGGACATAGAATTAAAGGTTCTCTCTGGATGCCATGTTGATTAGAGACTGCAGGAGAGTAAGGACAAGCCCCAGAAGCCCAATAGGTGATTCAAAGAAGTGATTTACTCAGACATGTGCCTCCTCCTCAGGACGCAGAGCAGGGATTGGTGAATCATGGCCACAGATCAAATCAGGCACTCAGCCCGGATCTGTGGGACTGTGAGCTAATAATGGTTCTCACGTTTAGAAAGCGTGTTGAAGAAGAAAGAGGAGGAGAAGCTACAGGAACTGTATGTGGCCCACAAAGCCTAAGATATTTAAAATCCAGAAAATGCTTTCCAACACCTGATGTAAAGCATGTGGCTGGTAGCAGGTCCTCAACAGACTTTGGAAGAGGAATACATGAGTAAATTAGTTACTGAAAACATTGTAAAGTGATAGGTGTCAAGAAACATTTATGCCTTCACCCTTAACCTTCACAAATGATGCCATTTCCATTGAGCTATTGGAAAGTATAATCTGGCTTTCAAAACAATAAGCCAGAAGGCATTTTCTCACATAAGCAAGGTCACAAACAACTGTCAAGTAAAGTTGAAATAGCAACAAGTCAAATAATAACAAAAAACATTTGTGTAGATTTTTAAACCTTACAAAGCATTTTCATGTTCATTATCGAATCTTCAAATCAACTCCATGAGATAGTTATTATTTTCCCATTAGAAATGACCACATATTAAATCCTTAGTGATTGCTCAAGAAAAGCTGAAATCTTGAGTGCTACTTCTGTTAATGTCAAGGTTGGTTTTTTTTTTTTTCCATGGGAACATTGGGTGCTAAAATCAACAGGGATTTTCAGCTCAAGATGGCAGACTAGGAAACATATTTACTTTCTGTTCCTCCTGAAACCTATTTAAATAAAAGTGTAGAAATACCAAAATTAATAAACCAATAAAAGCCAGAAGATTGTGGAAGTCATCAACCACAGAAAGATTTCAACACATTTTGAAAAGGCAAACAATGAAATGGAGGAGAGATGAATAAAATAATTAAGAAAAGACGACCCTAAGTAGGGTCTGCACAAAGCCAGTCAGCTTTTGCTGAGCTCTGGTTATAGTAAAGGGCAGAGGAAAGAAGAGGGGCTGAAAACAAGGAGACAAAAGTCATTTTAGGAAAAAAAGTTCATTTAATGAGCTCCAGGGAACACTCAGCCTGCTGCCATACCAACTCACGAATTACAGTGGATCGTTGGTAAGCAAGACAAGAAAACAGGGAACCAACAAAACAAACAAAAATCAAGAGATTGTTTCCTACTGAACTCTTCTCAAATGAGGTCAAGGAATTATGGTTAAATGCCACAGCTGTAAATCATTTCTGCTCCTGGAGAGGTTAGAAAGGGCTTATAATAGTTACCCTTTTTTTTTCAGACAGAATTTAGGTCTGAGCAAAACCTTTTGTGTCTTCCAACCTCCAAGTTTCTTGGGGATGGAAGTCCAAATTTGCTTTGACATACCGTAAAACCAATCCCATGAGCAGAGAGCCAAACTACTTTTGTAATATATGAATTATGCCCAGTGTTATTTTAAACTAAACTATATAAATAAATTTTTACTGATCTATATGATTCTGGGTTCTGAAACTTCTACATGTCACATGCGTGATACATAACACACAATGTCAGCCCCAGGAGAGAGAAAACACTCCAATGAAGCAAGCCAAAGAAACAAGTTTTAAACAAGGTCAAGTGATGTGTAGACCAGGATTGTTCAATTCTTTCCTGTCATGCTGAAGCTTCCAGCTCCTGAATAACAACACATGTTTCCCTTGTCCTAGACACCCAAGAGTATGTCTCCTCTCTTGGGCATAAGAATCTCTAGAGTTACATATGTGTAGTAAAGAGTGGACCCAGCTGGCATACTCACAATGACCAAATTGTGCTGATCATACTTTAAACCAATACATCGCTCCATGATGAAGTTGCGATAAATGATATATTTGCTTTCTGGACACGAATGAGATGCCTTACTGGATATACTCCAGGAAGGCCAGAGAAACTGGCTTCTAATCCATACGGAATAATTCACTGGTGAATTTCTTTCAGGATAGGCCATGATTTATCTAGAATATAATCTTTACATATCTGGAACCTTCAAACTAGACCAAAGGGAAAATTAAGGCTAATTGAGGCTGCAAGCCTCAATTAGAAATGTGGGATGGTGCTATGCTGACAACTGGTGGTCCCTGACCTATATCTTCTGAGACTAGAACCCAGTGTGGTGGATGACCAATTCACGCGTTGAACAAAAGAACACCTCCTGCAGGGCAGTGTATGTGTTCACTGCAGGTATGGCACTCAGGGCTAAGTACCATAAGGACTACAAGGAAAAAAGCAAAACAAGTAACACATGAAGCATATACGATAAGGAGGCACCAGAGCCCAGAGCACGAGCTCTGGAATCACACAGGCTTGGTTCGAATCCCGGCTAAGCCACTACCATCTGTATACCCTGAAGAACAGTTGAAGGTTTAAATGTTTTACCAAATTTCAAAAAAGAAGAAAGAACCTACCTGCCAGGAAGGGACATTGTGGGGTGCAGCATCCAGTCGGGTCAGGGCTCTGCGTCCCCTGCTCAGAAGGCTCTGCCTCCTGGCTTATGGTGATGCTGGCAGCTCAGCAGCCCTGGAGAAGGCGCTCCTGTCTCCAGGCCTCGCAGAGAAGCTGGGGAGGTCCCTGGAGGAGGCGGCCACACCCTGGAAGCTCTGCGTGCCTCCTGCACTCAGCTCTGAGCAGGCTCTGGCCTCTGGGCCCCGTCGGGGGGGAAGGGCTAGCCAATACATACCCGGGGCTGAGGGGCCTGCAGAGCCGGTGCCCAGGCAGGGTGAGCTCTGGAGGAGAAGGCTTCCACAGTCCTGAACAGTCTCCGCATGGTGGCCCCTCCGGTGCCAAACACCTGCCACCCACAGGGAGAAGTCCCAGCTATTAGAACGTCCAGAAGGGGTCGGGCCCTTGGGCCGGGTTTCTCCACGGGCTGGGCTTGCTGTGCCCCCCATCCCTATCCCCACCCCGCCTGCCCTTTCTCTGTGACACATACGATGGAAGGTCACAAGCGCCAGGCTGAGCCATCCAGCGTCCAGTGTGTGCTAGACCTCGAGAGGAGTTAGAAGCTAGGGAGAAGCTCTCCCAGTTTCACACTCTATTCTCGGATCGCTTGGCGCACAACCGGTTCTACGTGAGCAATTTGCTTTGTGAATTTCGTACCTGACTCCGCCGCCGCTGGCCCCGCTGCCGGCCCCGCCGTGGGGCCCCGGTGGGCTGTCACCCATTGGGTTTGCCCTTCCGGGAGGCTGCCACGTCTGACCGGGACCACCCCGCTGCTCCATCGCCTGCCTTCTGCCCTGGCGCAGGCTGTCCCACCGGGATCGAGTGCCTTTATCGTCTGCCTTTTACATCGCGCCAAAAAGGCAGGATCCCTGGGGCTTCCCTGGTGGCGCAGTGGTTGAGAGTCCACCTGCCAATGCAGGGGACACGGGTTCGTGCCCCGGTCCGGGAAGATCCCACATGCCGCGGAGCGGCTGGGCCCGTGAGCCATGGCCACTGAGCCTGCGCGTCCGGAGCCTTTGCTCCGCAAGAGGAGAGCCCACAGCAGTGAGATGCCCGCGTAGCGCAAAAAAAAAAAAAAAAAAAAAAAGTCAGGATCCCATCCAGCAGGCCAGGTACTCCTGCCTGGAGATTCTTCCCTTGGTGAACTGAAGGGACTCGCCAAAGAAGCCCGTAATTGCTGTCTGCTCGTAATTCCATGATGTTCGGCCACTCGAGAACCATCAAGATTCCTCCACCGGTGCAAATTTACCCTCCTGCATTCACCACCTGAGCCGGGTAGACAAGATTAGGAAGCTGGTACCATCCAGTCACTTCCCAGTTCCTTGCCGAAAGGAGAGTGAGGTGAAGGTCCAAGAAGAGCCCCGAAGACGCATGGCAAAGACGGAGGATCACACAGAGACTGAAGGAGAGGACGATCGGAAGAGGGGCCACCGTAGCAGTGGGGGTATACCATTGACATCTAGGCCCCAGGAGACCAGTGGAGTCCTCACTTCCCTCAAGTGCGATCCTGAGCCTCTGGACCTCCTTCCCGAGCACCCAGAAGACAACTTGAGTGAGAACGCCCAGATGTCTCCAGGGAGCTCCTCCTCAGAAAGCCATGTCGTCTGCTCAGATGGAGAGCCTGGAGATGTCCTGCCTCCTTGGAAGCCTGAGTCCCATGCCATGGTGTTCTCTGTCCCAGCCGCACGCTGCTCTCTGCTGCTGGAGAGGCCAAGTGCTGGGTGAAGACCACCGGCCCAGCTCACCAAGCTCACTGACATCTGAGAAGGAACTTCAGCGTGAAAAATCTTCAGACAGCCCACCAAGAAGCTCCCCTGCCCTGGTGTCTACCAGCAGTAGCCCCTGCGAGCAGAAGATTCCTCTGCCACTTTTTCTGCCACTGCCGGGGCTGAGGTCGCCCCTGCCACTGACATGGGATCGAGGTGAGCTCCCCACTCGTCCTAAGCTTCCGTGCTTAGCTCTTGCCCAAAACCCAGGCACCTTGGAGAAGAACACTGAGTGTCAGTGGATCAAGATCCTGAATAATATAAGGAAGGTCAGGGAAGACTGCAGTGCCCCTCAGCCTGCCCCTTCTCTCTCCCCACCGTCCTCACAGACTGCAGACTCCCTGCCCCCGGCCACTCACACTTTGCAGGTCCCTGCTACTACCACCGACTTGGCCGACCTGTATTCCAGGTCCCCCAATGGTACATCCACTGTGCCATCCCTGGTTTGGCTGTTAACTTGGCCACCCAAGCTCCCGGCCAGTTTTCCCTAGACTTGGAACTGGCAGGATGCCCACTGCTGTTTTCAGAGCTTCCTCTCCCCCTATGCATTTGCCTCAATGTTCCCAGTTTTATGTATATATATATATATATATATATATGTCAATAAAACCTTGTTCATATTAAAAAAAAATGTGTCATTCCAGAAGTTTTACTTTTGAGCCGTCCTAGAACACCACGGACCCAGAACCCCCTTTATGAGATGCAGATTCACTATCTGAATCAATCCTTGTAGCAAACAGATGTATAACATGTATTATTATCATTGAGGATTGAGATTAAATAGGATTAAATATTATATATGTATTATTAAAACTATTAAATAGGAACTGTATTCAAATAGGATTCATCAAATGGTAGCAGCGGGAACACCAGAATTTTCTGTTCATCCCTTATGCACCTCTGGAGAACTGATAGTTTTCCTAAAGGTGGAACTATTTGAAAACTCCCACATCTGCCTATAAACTTTGATTTTGTTCTTATCTTCAGCTTGGTGATCCCCAAACTGTAGCTTATATCAGATTTGCTACACATGGTTGGTAATATAAAATAAGCATTTTCTACTTCATGGGTATTTAAGGGATTTTTCATGGTATTTTGCCCATGTACGATTTTCCTCTTACTTTAGACTGTAGCCTCAGTAGCACAGGGTTCCACAATGAAAAAATACAAAACAAAACACTGAACCAGATAATTTCTGCTGTTTCTTCTCTGCCCAGAAAATAAAGGTAATAGTAATGGCTATTTTAGCATAAGATACTGAAAATCAAATTAGGTCACATTCCTAAAACCTCCTGGCACACTGTCTCATAGGAATGTTTGTTGCTGGAACGGCCTGGGGGTGGGTTGTAACACAGGTATTTTTGAAGCATCTGAGCCACACCCCAGATCTGCCTGCTAGAATGGGAGCGTGACCTGGATAGGGCTGGCTCTGAAAATCCTGATGCAGGAGGAGCAGTGGAGGGAGGCGGGGCTGTCAGCCTATAGAGCAGAAGTGGGAAAGGAGGCTGGGGTTTAAATGCTGCCTCAGGAAGCAAAGGGCAGGGCTCGTGGAAGCCCCAGAGGGTTAGGAACTTGGAGGGAGAGGGAGTGTGGGAGAGGCTTCAAGAATCCAATCCAAAACCTGGATGTGTGGCTCCCAGGCATCTTATGGACATGTCTCCCGTGATGACCGTCCTTTCCTCCTGCCTTGAAGAACCCCCAGGTTCAATCACAGGCCTGGTCACTTGTCAAGGGAGGACCTCAGCCAGTGGCTCTGTAGGTAGCTGCACCTTAGAGGGCCTTTGGCTGTAAGGGACTCAGCAGCCAGGCCCTCAGGCTCTGGACACTTGGGCCAGATTGTTGGGGTGAGTCCCCAGAGGGCTCTAGGCAATGCCTTGGCAGGTCTTCTAATATGAGTTCAAATCCCGGCTCTGCTTCCTCCCTCTGTCACACAGAGGTGTGAACGACAGCATGCAGCTGTGGTGGCAATGAGGCTTTCAGCAAGCTTTTCAGCAGTTTGAAAAAGCTTGAGGCAGGGATACCATTCAGGATGAAGCGGAGGCTTCTCTGAGACAGAGTTTGGTTCAAAGACACAGACCTACTAGAGAACGGACTTGAGGATATGGGGAGGGGGAAGGGTAAGCTGGAACAGGGCGAGAGAGAGGCATGGACATATAAACACTAACAAACGTAAGGTAGATAGCTAGTGGGAAGCAGCCGCATAGCACAGGGAGATCAGCTTGGTGCTTTGTGACCGCCCGGAGGGGTGGGATAGGGAGGAAGGGAGGGAGGGAGACGCAAGAGGGAAGAGATATGGGAACGTATGTATATGTATAACTGATTCACTGTGTTATAAGGCAGAGACTAACACACCATTGTAAAGCAATTATACTCCAATAAAGATGTAAAAAAAAACAAAAAACAAAAAACCCCAGCAGCGTCTGATGTTTATACACATTCCTGCAAATGGAAATGCAGAGAATGTTAAACACTTTCTGAAATTGCACTGAATTTAGAAGGGCTGTGGCATAGCAAGATGGAGCTCCTGGGATGCAGCAAGTCCCCATCTTCCCTGGACAACAGTGAGCCGCTACCTGTCCTGTGAGGGGTACAGCTGCCCCTCCTCCTAACCTTACAGGGTATGTGTGTGTGTGTGTGTGTGTGTGTGTGTGTATAGATGGGGCATTTCTTCATGTTGATCTGAAGCCCAGCAGAAACCTTATACTCACTCCATGGGTTGATGTGAAAACTAGATGAAACCATGAATAGAAAGCATTTGGCACAATCTCTGGAATATATTAAGTGTCTAATTAATGGAAGTCGTCGCTGTTGTCCTTATTTCGTCTGGTGGGATTTGCCGGGAGGGGAGGGGAGAGGGAGTCTCAGGAGGATGAAGCTACCCAGTTAAGGGTCCAATTCCTCCTTTACGATCAAATTCCTGTCTGTCCACTTTGTGTAGAATAAGGCTCCAGTTCAAGATTCCCTGTCTTCCCTCAACGTGTGGCCTCTCCTCATCTTGAAAGATGTTTAGGGGAGAGATGAGCAAAGTCACCCCCCACAAATCCCAAAGAGCGGACACCTCCTTCATGCGGGACTGGCTCTATCTCACACGTTCCGGCACTTGTCACCCTGTTTGTGAGACATGAACGTCTTTCCCCTCATCCCGGGACTTTGGGGATTCCTTTCATAGTTCAGTGCCTGCATGCTTGACAGAAAATGGTGTCAACTCTTGCCATCATCTTTTAGTTTTGCTGAAAAAAAACAAACACAGACTGGACCCCAGGCCCATGAGTTCCTTGCTGGCCTATCAGGATGTGCTCTCTCCTCGGTCTGAGCTGACGGTGTGAAAGGTTTTGCCCTTGTCCATTTTCTGGGTCAGTGTCTGACAGCCAGTACTTTGTTCCCAGGCTACGACAATGGGAAGTGACAAGGACGTTTTCTTGGCAGTGCAGGTCATAGCGGAAGAGGGAGCTGACATGAATGCATACAGACCCCAGACAGGTCCGACCCCCAGGTGACAGGTACGAGGCCCGCCAGACTCATAGGAAATGCCTTCCTTTTTATCTTGTCTATGTTGTGTTTGAATTTGGTTGTAAGCAACAGAGCCCAAGTGAGGCTGATCTATGCAAAAGGTTAGCATTGCCTGGAAGGAGAGGTGAGCAGCTCACAGAATCAAGGAGAGGGTGGACAGCAAGGCCTCAGAAAGGACAGACTGGAACACGCAGAGGATCGAGTTAGCAGAAAGGCCACCATGAGGGTTTATCTGCCCCAGGCTGCACGTGAGCCACATTTCCTGGAGATAGGTTGATTGACCCACTGTGGCCCCAGGCCCAGTGGAAAGTGGAGTAATTCCCCACAGAAAATCTAAGTACTGATACCACAGAGGCAGTGAAGGGCTGGTCAGAAAAGGCAGTGGTGCCCACTGAAAGGACAGCAACTAGCCTTCCCTCTGAGACTCTCTAGCGCCTTTCAGCATTGGTCCTCCAGACCAGGTCAACGAGGGCAAGAAGAGGGATCATTTCAGGGCTGCCATCCACCAGAGAAGTTAAAGACATTCCATGGGGCCTGACCCCTCCCCCACCCCACATTCTGAAGACTGTCAAGAGCTAGGTTCAAAAGGAGCATCTAAACTTCTGCACATTCCACAATCACTCCCACACACTCGGCAGGACGTGAATCTTGTTACTGTTAATTTCTATCTAACCTCAAGCTCTTTGCCTGCTGAGTAAAAACTTTCTTATAAAACATGATCTGGGGCTTCCCTGGTGGCGCAGTGGTTGAGAGTCCGCCTGCCGATGCAGGGGATGCGGGTTCGTGCCCCAGTCCGGGAGGATCCCACATGCCACGGAGCGGCTGGGCCCGTGAGCCATGGCCGCTGAGCCTGCGCGTCCGGAGCCTGTGCTCCGCAACGGGAGAGGCCACAACAGTGAGAGGCCCGTGTACCGCAAAAAAAAAAAAAACCCAAGAAAAACAAAACAAGCAAACAAAAAAACATGATTTGCAGGGCAGTGTGGAATAAGGAGAAGGAATCTTGTATTTAGAGCCAGAGGCCTGCCTCTCTCCTGAGCCTCAGTTTTCTGCTCTGTGAAATGGAGCAGAATGGTCATTTCCTGTGCCACCTTACAGGAAGGAGGAGAGAATGAGTGTTCTTGAAAGTTCTTTACAAACTGTGGTATGTGTAAAGAGAAAACCTGATCAATATCCGGGAACAGCAGTGAGTGTGGACGTACTTCATCAAATGACAGGCTGCCTGGAAAACAGTGGAGGGACAAAGCGGCAGGTGTCACACATACCCGAACATCAAATTTCAAGAATTCTTGAGAGACTCAAGCTAATACTGGAAAACAAAAGAGTGGGGGGCACCAAAAGAAATTAATTTGAGAGTAAAGAGCTATGGAGATTAGATGTCTTTCATCCATTTATTAGTCTATTCACCAAATAAACAAAGTGTCTGCTACTTGATAGACATTTTACTGACTGCCGGGGTTACGAGGTACATGAAACATAATCTAACAGTCCAAGAGGGAAGTTGGGAGTTTTGTCCCTAAGGAATATTTTTAGGGTTTGCTAAAATAGAAGCAGTCTTCTTGATGTCTTTTTTAAAAAGCTAGGGGGGAAAAAAGAGACGATACATAGTGCTGAATACCTTGTGCCTTGGCTTCCCTGGGTTGGGCCTCTGAGGCAGAACCTGGGGCCCCGGCCCAGAGGAGGACCCCCGTGGGATCTCTTTAATTCACTAGGAATTACCATGTTTCCACAAAGTCGGGGGGAAGTCATTCCAGCTACAGAAGCAGAATGAAAATTTGGACGATGAATTGCCCATTTCTCTCTCTTCTTTGAAACTAAAGTTCCCTAACCTTTGGAATCAACTAGAAGTTTAACACCTACATCCAGTGTCTAGTTATAGCGGGGTGGCTGATGTAAAATGTATGAGCTAGTGGATATCTTTCAGTAAACCATTCTTTTTCGGGTTTGGACTTAATTTTATTTTGATGTATCTGAAGAAAGAAATTGGAAGCCCAAGCTAGTCTTCTGCAGGTCCCATCCTTTTTAGTAGAGAGGATTCAACTAAGAGAGATGATTTTAATTTCCATGTTGTTAGGGAAATACTTGGGGTTATTACATACTTATCAGAAGCAGTTAACAATTGGCAATCACTGTAATTGTTCAGCCACTTTCTGAGGATGAATTCAATTGCCTCTCTAATACCTTTGATCATGCCATTCTCTAAGAATGGAGATGACTGATTATTCTATTGACTGACCAAAACCATGACAGGCAGTGACATATATGTGCCTTTATAGTCTCTGGACTAATGAAAAGTATAATTAAATTAAAAGGGAACTTTTCCAAATGAGTGATTCAGGACTGATATAGAAAATGTAGAGACGTGTGTGTGTGTGTGTGTGTGTGTGTGTGTGTGTGTGTGTGTGTGTGTGTGTTTAACTAAAGAGATTTGGACCAGGTGAAGAATCCCTTGACAGTGTTAAACCACAAAATAAATTATAGTGAGCTTCTTCTGCAGCTTCTTGTGAGTGATATGAGCATACTGACAGTGGAACTGAGCCCATGGGAAGTGAATGTGATAACAGGACTCCTTACAGTAAGAACTTGTGGTTGTAACATTTTAAATAAAATGTTTAATTACCTTTGGCTCTCTCCCTTTCCTAATCTCCCCCTCTCTTTTGCCCCAATAGAAGAATTTTGGAACAAAATGAAGAATATTCCAGAAAAGAGGAAACAAATAAATGCCCTTTTAAAAAAAACAAATAAATTAGCACATGAATGTTCCAAATACAATAATGCCCATTCTCCTTTTTCATTTAAAGGTAGTTTGCCTCTTATTTGACTCCCATTTCATCACAGATAATCTCCTCAGTCTGGTACCTTTTGTGCTCTTCAATTCATTGCAAATAAAATCCAACCTAAAATTTTAAGTAAATCCAAATTCCATCAGCTTGCGGAGAGTGTGGTCTCATTTAGCGTAAATGAAATTTGGTTTTAAGCAACATCGTGGATGTTCCCATTTGCTAGTTTAGTCACTTTAAGTGGCAGTGAAAGCCCAAGGACTTGAACGTAAAGCAAATCAAACATGGCAGTTTTTGCCATGCCTTATACTGATGTTAAAAGTCTCAAAATAATATCCGTTAAATTTCGGCAAAAACAATTCTCATGAGAACCTTGCTGTGCACATACAAAGGCAGCTGACCTTTCTGGGATATTCACTCTCAGTATTTGAGCAAGCAACATATAACACAAGAATACCCACGGCTATCCCACTATCATCCCCTGCAAATTCCCCTTCAGAGACTTTCCAGATCATAAAGGGAGGCAGTGGTGCTGAAATTCAGTGATGAGAAAGCTCCTTGAGCCTCTGAGTCTCACCAACTTAGAAACATGGCTGTTTCCTCCAGTTGTAGATGTGCAAGTGATAGCAGTTCTTCTCCATCTTGAGCAGAATAGGATAGTGATGACCGCTGGAAATCACATTCATCAATTGCTGTTATGAGCTCAGAGTATTTACAGCATTTCAACACCCAGCTTTGTGAAGAAGTTACCCATTTCCACCTTCATCAGCCATGGGTCCAGCCCTTCCCACAAATGGAAGTGAAAGATGATTTGGGAGGGAAATAAAAGCTGGCCCCAGGGGTGTTTCAAAGAAGACATGGAGAGCATGAACTTTGCGATGCACCCTAGAAAGTCTTAGATTGACATTCCTGTGGCATGTTCACAATCTGTTGCTCAAAGGTCTCTTTGCCGCTGTTGACTTTTCTTGATAAGGTAATAGAAGTGAAGCCACTCAGCACTCTTATTTGTCCGGACTCCTGGCTAACGTTAAGATCAAAATTTCCAAGTCTCTTCCTGTTTCTGAAGTTGCCTTAAGTCCGGTTTTAAGAGAGGTAATATGCTGTAGCCTGGCCCCCAAGCCCCATTCCCGGAGGAATGTAAGGTAGGTTTACACGTGCGATCTGCCTTCTCATAAGGGGTATTTCAGTAAGAGGGATGGTGGGGTGGAAGGGCTTGGAAATGGCTGTGGGGTTGAGACCAAGCTTTGCCACTTCCTAATTTTGTGACTTTGGGTCTCTTCTTCCTCCCACGTAAGGTAAATCAGTGAGATGCCATGGAAGCATGAGGCAACTGTTGCTATCTTAGAGGAGAAAGAGTAGCTGTTGTGCTGGGCTGGGCGACAGGAAGCCTAGACTTCACTTCGGCCCCAGAGAACTCACTCTGGGTCTTGGGAACCCGCTTTACCTCTCTGGACTTTTTTGCTTCATTTTCAAAATGAGAGGCTAGGGCCCGGGCCACCCTGCTCGTCGTTAACTTCACCCAACCTGTTTGAGAAGTAAAGTTGTTTTCCAGTGGGTGGGGATGGAGGCGGTAGAGCAGCACAGGTGCTGGAATCAGTAACATGTGAGTTCAAGCTCTAGCTTCCCTACTTGTAGCAATACGGCAGTGGGTAGATACCTAGCTAGCATCTCCGTGCCTTCATTTCCTCCTTTGTAAAATGGAGATCATGGGAATGTCTTCCTGTAAGGCTGATGTGAGGGTGTAAAGGCAAAGTGCTTAGCACAGCCTGGCACATAGTAAATGCTTCTAGTACTTCCCCAAGGCTGCCTTAACAGATTATGACAAAGTTGGAGGTTTAAAACAACACACATGTATCATCTCACAGTTCTGTAGGTTAGGCATATGACCTGGGTCTCGCTGGGCTAGAATCAAAGTATTAGCAGGGCAGTGTTCTCTTCTGGAAACTTTTATGGGCTGAACTGTGTTCCCCAACATTTATTTGTTGAAGTCCTAATCTCTGGTACCTCAGAACATAATTTTATTTGGAGATAAATACGACCCTTAGGGTAGATCCTAATTTCTAATCCAGTCTGACTGGTATCCTTAGAAGAGAAAGAAATTTGGATGTACAGAGACACTCCAGGGATGCGTGTGCACAGAGGAATGCCTTGACTATATGAGGACAGGGCAAGCAGGTCACAACTACAGGCTCAGAAGAGGGGCCTCAGGAGAAACCAAACCTGCTGACACCTTGATCCTGGACTTTAGCCTTCAAACTGCGAGCAAACAGACATCTGTTGTTTAAACCACCCAGTCTGTGGAATTGTATTATGGCAGCCCTAGCAAAGTAATGTAGAACCTCTCGGGGGAGAACGTGTTTCTTTGCTCTTTCCAGCTTCTCCAGTTTGCTTGCATTGCTTAGCTTCTGGCTCTCTTGCTCCACCTTCAAGGCCAGCAACAGTGGGTCAAGTTCATCTCATACTGCATCACTCTGACACCTTCTGCCTCCCTCTCCCACTTTTAAGGACCTTTGTGATTACGTTGTGCACACCTGTCTCTTTCTCAAGGTCAGTGATTAGCAGCTTCAGTTCTATTTGCAAACTTAATTCTTCCTTGCCTTGTAATATAACATATTCACACGCTTTTGGATTAGCATGTGGACATTTTTGGGGGACCATTATTCTACCTTCCACAGTGTTCAGTCAGTTTTAGCTATTGTATGGAATAGAACTTTGACACCAGTTTAGCTTGCTTTACTGACTCCAGTACTGGAATGGAAATAACGAGACAAAAAATTAAATTTCACTGAGTAGAAACTGGGGAATCATATTCATTCTGTAGTTTGTCTTTGCTTTCTCCAGTACAGCATGAGCTCCTGCTGACAGAGGATTCCTAGTACACAGAATACATGATGTTCCAGTGAGCTGAAGTTTCAGCATACTGATTCAGCTGATATTTCTAGCAAATTGTTGACCTAGTATTCTTTGTTTTTTTAAAATAAATTTATTTATTTATTTATTTTTGGCTGTTTTGGGTCTTTGTTGCCGCACGCAGGCTTTCTCTGGTTGTGGCTACTCTTCGTTACAGTGCCTGGACTTCTTATTGAGGTGGCTTCTCTCGTTGCAGAGCATGGGCTCTAGGCACGCGGGCTTCAGTACTTGCGACACATGGGCTCAGTAGTTGTGGCTAGCAGGCTCTAGAGCACAGGCTCAGTAGTTGTGGCGCACAGGCTTAGTTGCTCCACGGCATGTGGGATCTTCCCGGACCAGGGCTCGAACCCGTGTCCCCTGCACTGGCAGGTGGATTCTTAACCACAGCACCACCAGGGAAGCCCCCTAGTATTGTCTATTTAGGGGTTTTCTGGTCTCAGTAGAATGGTAGTTCAAGCTGAGATTTGTCAGACCACTTCTAACAGATCTGCTTGTTTACCTTTAGAAAAGAAAGTTTCAGTGTTCATAGGGGGACCGAGGTTGTGTAGATTCCACTGCATATTTGGCTTCGTGTGTCCAGAGAAACAAAAAGCTTAGAGCAGAAAACCTGATAACTGTATTCTTCAAACATATCTTTCAGGCATAATAACAGAAACCCAACTAAAAGAACCGTAAAATGAAATGGGAATTTATTAGTTTGTGCAACGACAACACCTTGGAGTAGATCTGACACTGAGTTTGGCTCAATCCAGGGATTCCACAATATCCTGAGGACTGGGAATCTCTCCTCTCGTATCTATGCTTTGCTTTCATCCACATTGACCTCACTCCAGGGAGGGACTTCATTCCAAGGGGGGACCTCTCAGTACAGTGGGCCCTGGCAACTGCGGGCTTAGATGAGCCTTACGGCCAGCAAGCCCATTGCAAAGAGAGCTCTTCCACATTTAAAACCCAAGAGGGGTTCCCTGGTGGCGCAGCGGTTAAGAATCCGCCTGCCAGTGCACGGGACATGGGTTCGAGCCTTGGTCCAGGAAGATCCCACATGCCACGAGCAGCTAAGCCCATGCACCACAACTACTGAGCCCATGAGCTGCAACTACTGAAGCCCGTGCGCCTAGAGCCTGTGCTCCACAACAAGAGAAACCACCGCAATGAGAAGCCCGCCCACCGCAACGAAGGGTAGCCCCCGTTCTCTGCAAATAGAGAAAGCCAACGAAGACCCAACACAGCCAAAAATAAGTAAATAAAATAAAATAAATAAATACATTGGTATTAAAAAAAAAAAAAAAAAAAAAAAAGCCCAAGAAGATCTCCAGGGTTAGTTTCCCTGGATCAGTTTGGGTCATGGTCCTTCCCTGAACCAATCAGTCTGGCCAGAAGACATAATGCAAGGATTGGCCAGGCTGAGGTCAAGGCCACCCTGGAGCCCTGTGACAAAGGGAGGCATCAGCCTCAGCCCAAACACAGGGATGGAGAATAAGGAGGAATGGTTCCCAAGGAAAATCAAGGTGGGATTTCCAGAAGAAGGAGCAATGGATACATGCACACGACAATAACCAGCCTCCACTCTCAGGTGAGGTTATATCGTTACTGTGGAGAATGGAGCTTCTTATGGCTGTCTTCTGTCTTATTTGGGCACCAGGCACCCCTTGCTGGATGCTGGGTGAGCCCACCCACCCTAAAATTTATAGATGCAGGGATACAAGACACATAGCACCAGTGGATTTGAAATCAAGTTTATTAATTATATATAAACGGCCAAAGGATTGCCTGAGAGGGCTCAGGTTCTGTTCAGAGTTAAGTAAGCAGAGGGGCAGGGAAGGATCAGGTGGCCTCAGGTGTTCATAGTGCATAGTGGATGGGCCAGGGTTAGGGTTCCCCTTAAGGCTGGGTTTCCAGTGGCTTGAACTTCCCTGTGAGGCCCAAGGGAGGGAGTGCCCAGATGTAGGGCAAGTCGTAACGGGGAAACATGGGGCTTAAAGGTAATCAGCAGTCCAACCTCAAAAATGGACTTAGACTCTTTTTTTTTAAATAAATAAATTTATTTAAAAAAAAATAAGAATATGGGGCGTCGCTAGGATCCTCAGCCATGCTACCCAGGCTTCCAGGATAGAAACGGAGAAACAACTTCCATTTCATTTGTTAAATCTTAGCAGTTCCACCTCAGCAAAGTCTCACCTCCTCTGCTCTTTGCAATCCTCAACCGTATCACTTCTTTTTTTTTTTTTTAACATCTTTATTGGGGTATAATTGTTTTACAATGGTGTGTTAGTTTCTGCTGTATAACAAAGTGAATCAGTTATACATATACATATGTTCCCATATCTCTTCCCTCTTGCGTCTTTCTCCCTCCCACCCTCCGTATCCCACCCCTCCAGGCGGTCACAAAGCACCGAGCTGATCTCCCTGTGCTATGCGGCTGCTTCCCACTAGCTATCTACCTTACCTTACCTGGTAGTGTATATATGTCCATGCCTCTCGCTTTGTCACAGTTTACCCTTCCCCCTCCCCATATCCTCAAGTCCATTCTCTAGTAGGTCTGTGTCTTTATTCCTGTTTCACCCCTAGGTTTTTCATGACATTTTTTTTTCTTAAATTCCGTATATATGTGTTAGCATACGGTATTTGCCTTTCTCTTTCTGACTTACTTCGCTCTGTATGACAGACTCTAGGTCTATCCACCTCATTACAAATAGCTCAATTTTGTTTCTTTTTATGGCTGAGTAATATTCCATTGTATATATGTGCCACATCTTCTTTATCCATTCATCCGAATATGGGCACTTAAGTTGTTTCCATCTCCGGGCTATTGTAAATAGAGCTGCAATGAACATTTTGGTACATGACTCTTTTTGAATTTTGGTTTTCTCAGGGTATATGCCCAGTAGTGGGATTGCTGGGTCATATGGTAGTTCTATCTGTAGTTTTTTAAGGAACCTCCATACTGTTCTCCATAGTGGCTGTACCAATTCACATTCCCACCAGCAGTGCAAGAGTGTCCTCTTTTCTCCACACCCTCTGCAGCATTTATTGTTTCTAGATTTTTTGATGATGGCCATTCTGACTGGTGTGAGATGATATCTCATTGTAGTTTTGATTTGCATTTCTCTAATGATTAATGATGTTGAGCATTCTTTCATGTGTTTGTTGGCAGTCTGTATATCTTCTTTGGAGAAATGTCTATTTAGGACTTCTGCCCATTTTTGGATTGGGTTGTTTGTTTTTTTGTTATTGAGCTGCATGAGCTGCTTGTAAATTTTGGAAATTAATCCTTTGTCAGTTGCTTCATTTGCAAATATTTTCTCCCATTCTGAGGGTTGTCTTTTGGTCTTGTTTATGGTTTCCTTTGCTGTGCAAAAGCTTTGAAGTTTCATTAGGTCCCATTTGTTTATTTTTGTTTTTATTTCCATTTCTCTAGGAGGTGGCTCAAAAAGGCTCTTGCTGTGATTTATGTCATAGAGTGTTCTGCCTATGTTTTCCTCTAAGAGTTTGATAGTTTCTGGCCTTACATTTAGGTCCTTAATCTATTTTGAGCTTATTTTAGTGTATGGTGTTAGGGAGTGATCTAATCTCATACTTTTACATGTATCTGTCCAGTTTTCCCAGCACCACTTATCGAAGAGGCTGTCCTTTCTCCACTGTACATTCCTGCCTCCTTTATCAAAGATAACGTGACCATATGTGTGTGGGTTTATCTCTGGGCTTTCTATCCTGTTCCATTGATCTATCTTTCTGTTTTTGTGCCAGTACCATACTGTCTTGATTACTGTAGCTTTGTAGTATAGTCTGAAGTCAGGGAGCCTGATTGCTCCAGCTCTGTTTTTCGTTCTCAAGATTGCTTTGGCTATTCGGGGTCTTTTGTGTTTCCATACAAATTGTGAAATTTTTTGTTCTAGTTCTGTGAAAAATGCCAGTGGTAGTTTGATAGGGATTGCATTGAATCTGTAGCTTGCTTTGGGTAGTAGAGTCATTTTTACAATGTTGATTCTTCCAATCCAAGAACATGGTATATCTCTCCATCTATTTGTATCATCTTTAATTTCTTTCATCAGTGTCTTATAATTTTCTGCATACAGGTGTTTTGTCTCCTTAGGTAGGTTTATTCCTAGATATTTTATTCTTTTTGTTGCAATGGTAAATGGAAGTGTTTTCTTGATTTCACTTTCAGATTTTTCATCATTAGTGTATAGGAATGCCAGAGATTTCTGTGCATTAATTTTGTATCCTGCAACTTTACCATATTCATTGATTAGCTCTAGTAGTTTTCTGGTAGCATCTTTAGGATTCTCTATGTATAGTATCATGTCATCGGCAAACAGTGACAGCTTTACTTCTTCTTTTCTATTTTGGATTCCTTTTATTTCCTTTTCTTCTCTGATTGCTGTGGCTAAAACTTCCAAAACTATGTTGAATAAGAGTGGTGAGAATGGGCAACCTTGTCTTGTTCCTGATCTTAGTGGAAATGCTTTCAGTTTTTCACCATTGAGGATGATGTTGGCTGTGGGTTTGTCATATATGGCCTTTATTATGTTGAGGAAAGTTCCCTCTATGCTTACTTTCTGCAGGGTTTTTATTATAAATGGGTGTTGAATTTTGTCAAAAGCTTTCTCTGCATCTATTGAGATGATCATATGGTTTTTCTCCTTCAATTTGTTAATATGGTTTATCACATTGATAGATTTGCATATATTGAAGAATCCTTGCATTCCTGGAATAAACCCCACTTGATCATGGTGTATGATCCTTTTAGTGTGCTGTTGGATTCTGTTTGCTAGTATTTTGTTGAGGATTTTTGCATCTATGTTCATCAGTGATATTGGCCTGTAGTTTTCTTTCTTTGTGACATCCTTGTCTGGTTTTGGTGTCAAAACCAGATACCATGGTGGCCTTGTAGAATGAATTTGGGAGTGTTCCTCCCTCTGCTATATTTTGGAAGAGTTTGAGAAGGATAGGTGTTAACTCTTCTCTAAATGTTTGATAGAATTCGCCTGTGAAGCCATCTGGTCCTGGGCTCTTGTTTGTTGGAAGATTTAATCGCAGTTTCAATTTCAGTGCTTGTGATTGGTCTGTTCATATTTCTATTTCTTCCTGGTTCAGTCTTGGCAGGTTGTTCATTTCTAAGAATTTGTCCATTTCTTCCAGATTGTCCATCTTTATTGGCATCTTCATTCCTCAGCCCTGCACCGCCGAGCGGGAGGGGCAGAGGAGCTGAGCTGCAGAGGTCGTGGTCTGTGCCCCATGGGCCATCCCACGCTGCCCTTCCAGTGGCTTGTTCTGCCTGCAGAGCTCACAGCCTGGCCCAGCCCTGCGTGGCCGTGAGGCAGATGTGGGGACTGCGAGGTTGCTGTACCAGCTTTGGGGACTGGAGGCTCGCTTCGGTGCCAGGGTGAGCAGGTGAAGTATTTCACTTGTGCCCACTGGGCGTCGCATTTCACAAACATGTGTTAACTAAAAGTCTCCCCGGTTGTGCTGCACTGAGCTGCTGCCGTCAGCTGTGGCGTGTGCACACATGCATGTGTATTTGGCTGTATGTGTGAGGGAATTATACCAAGCTATTGGCTCTGTCTCCCCACATCTTTGGGACTCAGAAGACAGTATTACAACCAGCCTGTACAGAGAATTCCAGCAACTAATATAACAGCGAAACCTGTGGCAGTGGGTTCCCGAGTGCCATGTTTATCTCTACTGAGAATAGGATAGTACTTGCCTGGTTAATAGCAGGAAACGCACATATTTCTCTATGCCTTTTGGATGGTTCTTTCGTGTCACACAGAGTGACTCTGCTCTCTACTTTCCCTTTGCCCAAAGATCAGGGCAAACTGGTTAGGACTCAGGGCTGTAGGGACAATCGGAACACCAGCTCCACTTCATACAAGCTAGTAACCATGGCAGGTTGCTTCCGCATATACAGAGAGTGTCTGAAAGAGGATGCTTTCATTCTTCCAAACCCAAAAAACAATGTCAGATCTTTCAAGAACCTCCAAGATCATCTGGTCCCATTTCCACATTTTACAGGGGGAGAAATTCAGCCAAGGACAGAGGTGAGTAGGCAGATGGCCAGGAGAGAAGGGGGTGGCCATTCCAACTGTATGGGCGACTGTCAACGCAAGGTTGCCTGATCATGAAAAAAGCCTTCCCATCAGGAGCGTTTCCAGTAGATGATTAAGAGCTATGATACGGTAATCATTTGAACAACTATGGTTATTAGTCTTATTTGCAGACACAGTGTTCAGTTATGCAGAGCACTCTAGTGCAGTAGTCCCTTGGAAATTTCTCAGCCATCAGTGCAGAGAGTCTATTTTAAATGAATATATTCAGCACTTTCCTCAGACCTACTTATTATACACAGGAGACCAACCACCCATGGAAAATCAGTTCGCTACAAGGGGAGGCATGGGAGCTTTAAAACAGTCCTTATTGCATAGTAGCCAACTAATTTCTTGAAAAAAAAAAAAAACAGACTTACCTTCTTGCCTATGGGGCTGTCCAGAAGACTGTATTCAAATCTCCAAGTAAGCAGAGGTTAGTTTCTTGGCCTTGTTCTAGGGAACATCCCTACACAGAGAAATCAATAACTCACCGTCCGTGGAGCCCTCCTAATGCTCAGAAGCTGGTTTTATGTATTTATTTGCAATGTGAAGGGAAGCTGGCTTAAAATAAGCAGCTGTAACAAGACCACAACACACCACGCACATACACCCAATTCAGTAACGGCATCCTGTGGAAACGCTTCTGGAAATCTCAGAACCCAAACCACTGTGTGGGATTCCAAACAACGGTCAGAGCCACTGCTCTCACTATTGGAGCAATAAACTATGTTTACCAAAGTCTTCCTTTTTCTGGCTGAGTTGTCCCACATCTCTGCCACAGACTGTGAGCCAGCTAGCGCCTCTCTGAGGAGTCTTGAGCTAAACCTCTGCCCATTGGGAGCTTGTCAGAGTTGAGGGAGGTTTGACCATAGAAGAAACTGAACTGTGCATCCTACTTAGGACCGGGGCATTTTTTTTTTTTTTTTTCAAAACCGCTTCCATAAAAGTGGCCCAAGTGGTATTAAGGGGTGGGGGACAGGGCTAGGGCTTGACCTCTCAGGTGGATAAAACGCACTCCATTGGTGAGTATGGCTGCAATGGAAGTCCCGAAAGCAAAGTTCTGGGGTTGACTTTGTGCCCTGGAGTGAAGGGTCTTAGCTCCCTGGGCCCAGAGCCTGGAATGGTAAGCTTTCTAGCCTGTGCTCTCAGCTAACGAAAAGGCAGCGCTTCCAGAACAGAGTAATTAAGCGGAACCTTTTCTGCAGCTTCCTTTAAGCTTAGAAAGGATTCAGTTCAGTAAGAAGTCCATGAATAGGACCTCTGGAGACACCTCTGGAGTAGATCTGGATAGGCACATGGCTTGTCCTTTGGATGAGCCCGGTAGGAAGTTTTAGAACCACCTTTACCATAAAGATCACCTTTATGATCTTTTTCTATCCTCACCTTCTCCCTCTGTCAGCCTTGCTCCTTGGTCTGCCCATTGCGTTCGGGATCCTTGAGTTTCCTTAGCAAGTGAAGGATGATTGATAGGGTATCTCCCATTGCCCAGGAGTTTGTCCACTCTGTGGATATCCTACTGAGTTTGGATGCATTGATGTAGTGAAAGTCAGTCCTAGGGAAACGCAAGGGAGCACTCGTTATTCTAAGGACATTTTTTCAGTTCCAGCAAGCACTTGCTGCGTCCCGTGGAAGAAGTCCTGTGCTCAGTGTCTGAGTCCCGCTTAACGTGTGAAGGCAGCTGTGGGATAATGGATGAGAACGCTGCACTGCTGTTAGATTATCGGCTCTTCACTTACTTGTTTATCCAGTCAGCATATTCTTATTCAGAATTTCCGACGTGCCCCTTTGCTAGGTGCTGTGGATATAGCATGAATAAGAGGGTCAATTCCTTGCCCTTGTAAGCGAGGGAGACAGGGTAGGCAAATACACATGATGTTTTCTGAGTGTGATACGAGGGAGGGATGAAACAAACAAGAGGATGACGCTGGGAGTCCTGGGGAGGAACCTCAGCAGAGCGTGGGCAGAGAAGGCGTCTTGGAGGAGGCGGTATTTGAGCCGAGACCTGAACCTTGAGGGAAAACCACCTAAGACTAGAGTCAGGAAAAGAACAGTCCAGGCAGAGGAAAGAGCAAATATCAAGGTACTCGGGCAGGAGAGATCTTGATATACCTGAGGTTATAAAAATGAACATCCACGTAGTAAAGGGGGACCTTGCGGAGGATAAATGAGAGCACAGTCAGAGAGGTGGGCAGGGGCAGGGCCTAGGGGAGCTTGGAGGCCAGGGACGGGCATTCAGGATTTAGTCTGTGTGCAGTAGGGACCCTTATGCGCTTTCAAGTAGGAAATGGTGGGCTCTGGTTGACACCTTCTAGGGAGACTCTGGCTGGTGTGTGGAGAATAAATTAGAAGGAGATTAGAAGCTGGGAGAAGGGGCTGGGAGGCCGTCACCAAAGTCAGACCAGAGGGGACAGTGGTTCGGCCTCGGGCAGTGGTAGAGGAGCAAGAAGAGAGACAGAGAGATGGAGGGACAGACTCCAAGTCGGGCTGCGCTGAAGGGAGCTGATGGATTTGTGCGGGAGGGCGCCCCCCATGCCGGCGTAGGGGGTGGTATGGAATAGGTGCTCAACCCAGGTTTCATCTGCACTGAACCACCATTGAAGTTTTAGGCTCAAATTCAATCTTTGCCTCCTATGCACCTTTACACTGTAGGGGAAGAAAAATAATTTTCTCTCTATCCTTCCAGGTTGTTGGCTGAGACCCACCTATAATAAAAAGGCAGATTAACATGAGGAAAAAAAAATAGAATTACATATGTACCTATGGGAGCCCCAAAGATCTGACACTCAAAGGCAGCCGGACAATTGAGGCTGGTGTACTATCCTGAGCGAAGGAAAGGGATAGGGGTCTGGGCTTCACAGGGGGGCAGGCAGTTCACAGGAAGGTGAGAGGGGGAGATGTTTGGTAAACAAGGGTCCTCCTGGCAGGCAGGTAAGTGTCTTGAGTGAAAAAGTGATCTCTGGCAATAGCTCTCTTCCTGGTACAGGCCCCCAATCTAAATTCTTCTAGGCAGTTAAAAGGTTTTTCCTGAGTCTGCTGGGTCTTGATTGTCTTCAGCTCCACGTGCCAGAGTTACATATTTTGGGGTGACAACTTCTGCTACCCTGCAGGGCAAATCCTCTAATCTCTCTCAGCAAGGGGTGGCAGGTCTGCAAGTCCTTTGTAAGTGGCCAGCCACCCAGATACAGGGGATGGACATTTCTAGAGATGTCTGTGCCCATACACATTTGACCAGAGGCTCTTGGTGTTCACCCCCCAGGGCTTAAGTGCAGGTGACTGGGAAAACTTTGCATTTTATTTCCACTCGTAACCTGACTTTGAGCTTAACTCCCCGTGGGCCCCTCCTACAGCAGGAAAACAGATAACTCTCCTTGACCTTCCGTTATTGACTTTGGATGAATTTGTCCAGAACCTTGTCAACTCAGATGCTCCTTTTGCTGGTGGACAAGAAGCTTTGGGAACCAGGCTGCTACTACAGACCCATCTCAGGAAAGTCAAACAGCAGCCTGGGGGCTTTGGGGGCTCATTCATCACGGAGAGCATTTGGATGTGTGGCTAACTATATGCTTTATTATGGATACTAGTTTATGCTGGAAGCTGCTACCGTTGAGTGTTAGCATTTAGCTCTAGTTAATGAAGTTGAGTTGAGCATTCAGTGTATCACTGAGCTCACAATCTCTCCTCTTGGCTAGCACAAGTTGGTACGGGAAACTGAGGGGTGCTAGTGTTGGGGAGAACACATTCACACAGTGAGTTTCTTCCCTGTAACTCTGGGCTGTCACCCATGTTGCATTGTGCTTGTGCCGTGTTGATGTGAGATTATGCTCAGTGGGATAAAACCCTGGGCTGTGTTAAGAGAGAAGTATCGGATTGTTGTGATGATTTATCAGCGCAATCACAAAGAGCCCCTGTGTGGACTCCAGTGAAGCCAGCTGGAGACCTGTGGTTTCTTTCAAGACAGTCTTCATGTTTTAAGAAGAAGAAAAGGAAGCTGGCGTAAAAATGCATTCAGCGTGTCCCACTCAGCTCATCCCTTAGTTTAATCATCACTGATGACTTGCAAATACAGAGGATAAATACACTTACTTTTCACCTTTGCAATAAAGAAAATCAGCTATTTGCTCTGCTCTCATTGGTATTAAGAGGAGTTACACATGTGAATCCCTAATACATCAATGAGATGATAGACTCCTGGGGGAGCCATTTAATTTTTTACAGACTTTTTTTTTTTTTTTTTAACGTTGGGCTGAAAGAAGGAGAAAAAAAACCTCGAAGGTCCTGTATAAAGAACAACTTAGACTGACCTTGATTCTTAGGTATTCTTTCTCAGAGCCCAGCTCCAGAGACTGGGCAGCCAGGAAGGCCTGGCAGGGAAGGGGTTGAGTTGCCCCAATGGGGCCAGTCCCGAGAGTCCCACACCTGTTTTGCCGAAAACCTTAATGTTGGTTTCAAGCTTCGTAGGATTCTCTGGCAAAATAACCACCCTACACTCAGTTAAACAAGAATTTAGAGAGAGTTTATTGAATTAACAAAGATTACAGTATACTAATTAAGAATAGTATAACTAACTAAGAAAGAATAGTAAAGACAGAGGTTTATACGTCACTGAATTGGGGAAGCACCTCCACCCAGATGCAAGCAACGCTGGGAAGTCCCTTGAGCAGCAAGCTGGAGTCCCAGCTGGAGGTCCCGGCTGGTGCGTCCACCCCACAGGTGAGACTTCACTTTGCCGCTCGAAGGAGCCCAGCGTTCAGCACCAGGCCGCAGGCTAATAACAGTCAGCCTGCCTGCAAGTTTGCAGCTCTGCTTATGGTCACAAATGCCTTGGGCTTAACTCATAAGTCTTGGAATGTTCTTGATTCCTGGGGGCTGGCCAGACCCTCCGAGTGCAAGAAGTCCCATGACTTCCCCTCTGTCTTACCTAGTGGTCTACGATGTGTGCTGGCCTGGGTGTAGCTCAGCGGTTTGGCATGCAGCCGGCCTTCACATCCTTGTCCGACCCGAGGCCTAGTGCCGCCTCTGAAGCCTGAACGAGACGGCTTCACTAGCTTCCCCAGCACATACCTTCCGGAATGGCTGGTTTGATAGTTTGCCTGAGTCCTCACCCTTTACCCCCACCCAGGGCCTCAGTCCTGCTCTCTGCCCGCTAATGGGAGTTGGCACACATGCCTGCTGCATTGGGGTGTTCTACAGTCCTGTGTGGCAAGTGAGAGGCTGTCTTTCCTTACATACCTGCTAAGCATGCTAGGTGCTTGAAATGCAGAGTTTCAGTTCTCACTATGGCCTCCCTCAGGCCAGCGATCCTGGGAGCCCCAAGTCTCAGGTGAGAACAGCTGGAAAACACAGCTGACAAGGGGAAGCGACTTGAGTCAGACTGATCCCCAAGTTCAGCGTCCTCAGCCAGGCTGGCAAACCTTTTCTTTTAAGGGCACTTAGTACCTGTGTCTGGCTCTGCGGGCCACAAGTTCTTTGTCCAACTCACTTCCGTGCTTGTAGAGGGAATGTACCATTGACAATATGTAAATGACAGGTATAGTCATGTTGTGCTAAAATTTTTCTACGAAAAGATTGGTAGCCGGATTCAACCAGTGAGCCATAGTTTGCTGACTCCTGTCCCTAAATGCTTGCGCGTTTTTGCTGCTCCAGGCTTTTGGGTGCCGGTCTTAGGCTTTGGAGTCCCATAGAGCCAGGCTCACATCCAGCCTCTGCCACTTGTTTGCTTTGTTATGTCAGAGAAATCACTTAACCCCTGTGAGCTTGGTTTTCCTCATTTGTGAAAGGATAACCTAAGAGGGTAGTTGCATGAGAGTACGTGTGCGAAGCATCGGACACAGAGTTCAGCCTTGGGATGGCTGCTGACTGTGGCCTCAGACCCTTGGAGATGTTCTGCTGGTCCAGCTCCTGACTCCCAGGAGAAAGAGTCAACCTAGGCTTGTTGTCTACGGCAGCTGCGCATTCAGACCAGGCCGGGAATGTTCTGGGTCCATGGGCCAGCTTTCAATCCCGTTTCTGTCTCCAAAAGAACAATTTGGCATCAGGGAACAAAAGTCAGAAGGTTACAATGGGAATTCATGCCCCTAAGATCCCAGGGAACGTGGGGTCCAATATTAAAGCATAAAGGAGGAAAGCAAGACATTTTAAAAAATCTTTTTAGAGATGGTAAGAGGCACAAAGAGCCCCTCACTGTTTTACACTTGTAAGGAGACCCCTGCTGGGCTCCCAGTTCTAATCTGCAGTAAAAAGCCACAGGGCATCTGGTTCCATTGACTCACTTCCTTTTTGCGCCATAGCCTGTGGCAGGAAAACTCGAACCAGCGAGGCACTTTAGAACTGGCTTCAGCAGGGACTTTTCTGTCAATCAGCTGCTGATACTGGAAACATAAAGACGGCGACATGATACAATTTCTGTTTTTATTTCTTTACTTTTGATGCGGTCATCCTTGAGGAACCACAGTCATCAGCTGTGTACTCACGGCCCCCTGGGGTACAGAACCCTGGACGGTTAAGCCACAGAATTAGATTGAAGTAATGGCGTTGGTGGTGATGAGAACACAGAGGGCCTGCCTCACAGAGGCAGGGTAAGTGGGATTAGGCGATTTTATTTATGGTGTTATGCACGTTGATCTGTTTATTCCTTTGTCTGTTTTACCGATTTATTCCTTTCTCTCCTATACCTGCTTAGTAGCTGTTTAAGTGAATTTCTTAGCTCACATAATTTGAAAGTCCAAGAGTCTGTTGGCATCATGTACAGCTAGATCCAGGAAGCTCAAACCATGTCATTAGAGCTAAGTCTCTCTCTCCCTCCCTCTCTCTCTGTTTCCTCTCCTCCCTCCTTTTCTACCCGTATCTCTCACTCACTTAGTCATGAAATAGATGAAAAAAGTTGAAAGGCCCCAGTGACAGTGACATGTCACAGCTGAGGTGCAGAGTTAGGTGGAGGTGGTCCAAGAAGATGTGCTGCAGGAGGAAACATCTGAATTTGGGATTATACCCCCAAGGAGGGGAGAGATCTAAAGCAGCGTTGGTCAGCCTGTGCTCTCTGAACACCCACAGAAGAGTCTCCTGGGCTTGGCTGTCATGGTGCAGTTTCCTGGGCCTTATCGCAGACCGACAGAATGAGATTCCCAGGGGAAGGCCCTGGGTTGTGCGTTTCTTTAGCAAGTTCCCTCTGGAACGTGTGCATTCCAATTTAAAGCAATCTCAGGTGGAGCAGCTTCTCATTCTGTACAATTAAACAGTAAAAAGTAATCCGAGTCTGTACACTGAAGCTAGATCAGGAAACATAAAATGTATAGGGTGGATGCTTTGAAGAGTTTCCGGAACACTAATTCTGGAAGCCTGTTGGATCCCCCTACTCTCCAAACCTTCCTGAGTCGTGTACACAGACAGCCCTGACTTAGGGGTGAGTTCTGCTGTAGACAGACAGCCTCCCTGAGACCCTAAAAGATGGCATTCTCTTCTTCATGCAGCAGTGCAGAAAGCATGGAAATCTGGTGAAGGGCTCATCTCTAGCTGGTCTTTGCTCTGCATGACTCGCCTAGAAAAAGGCCTAGTAGGTATGAAGTGCCCAGGAAGTTTCCATGAGTTCCTTTCATCCATCATTGCAAGTTTGGAAAAGGAAAGTGCAATGTCCCTAACTCATGTGCTCCTTGATCTTCCTGTTCTGCGAGATCCTAGTGTGGGCTCTGAGAAGAGTTGCTGGGTTCACCGTTCCTGCTCTGCCCCTTCTAGGCTGAGTGACCTTGAATAAGTTATTAACATCCCTGAGCCTCAGTTTTCTCATGGGCAACACCTGTCCCACAAGGTGGTGGGTGAGGATTAAGAGAGAGAATGCATGGGAGGCGTTTAGCATGATGTCTGACATCTGATAAGTACTCAGTAAACCTCAACTACTATGATTTGATTGGCCTTATTCGTACTTGATCTGTAATATGCACAGAGAGGAGAAATAAGATTTTAATCTGAGAAAGCTATCAGCCTCCTACGTCTTTTGCAAACTAACACTGGGTCAGTAGAGCCTCAGGGAAGGGTTTGGCTTCTATTAGTTTCTCTGTTAAAATTAATTGTAGATAATTATATGGAAATGATAATGAATATTTAGTTCATTTCCATCAGAGACTCAACAGAGCATGGTAGTTAAGACCAAGACTTTTGGGCAAAACAGACATAGGTGTGAGCCGGATTCTGTCACTTACTAACTCTATGACCTCGGGCAAGTTATTGAACTTCTCCAGCCTCAATTTCCTAGTCTGTACAATGGGAAGAATAACAGGATTCATCTCACTGGGTTGCTGTGAGGATTCACTGGTTGTTGGATGTAAAGCACCTGTTTGCTCCACGGAAAGAGCTTTACCATCACCACCACCATCATGTCAAACGACTGTCAATAGGGGTGTCCGGGGTGCTCCATGTACCATATGGGAAGAGAGTTTTGCTGGGTCTGACATTTTTCTTATTTAAAATGGCCATACAGTAAGGTTTTTTTTTTGTTTTTTTGTTTTTGCAGTACGCGGGCCTCTCACTGTTGTGGCCTTTCCTGTTGCGGAGCACAGGCTCCGGACGCGCAGGCTCAGCGGCCATGGCTCACGGGCCTAGACGCTCCGCGGCATGTGGGATCTTCCCGGACCGGGGCACGAACCCGTGTCCCCTGCATCGGCAGGAGGACTCTCAACCACTGCGCCACCAGGGAAGCCCTATGCAGTAAGTTTTTAAAGCTTATTACTATCTACATTCTTTACATGACCAAAAAGGGACTCTATCAGCCAGAGAAGAGAAGCCTGGCTTAGAAGAATGGGAGGAGGGGGATGTAGTGACTTTCTCAGGTTACCTAAGACAAGAGTGTTCGAGGATCTTTGGATTTGGGGGAGGGGGAGGGGTGAGGCATGGTACCAGACCCTCTTGCCGGATTTATTCCTCTTCCTCCCCTCCCCTCCCCTTTTCTTTCCTTAAATGGAAATAGAGATTTAGAGATCTTTCCCCCCTGAAACTGGGTCATCACTTTAGATTCTGGTAAAATACAAAAGTGCCCATTTGTTTCTTCCTGCTTATTCATTCTTGCAACAAAATACCAGGAGAACAGAGGAAAGCGCTATCAAAGGCATTTCTGTTCAAAGGAAACACTCCTCAGTGATCACTATCACCTGGGAAGTTTCTTCTGCTTCTTTGACAGTGTACTCATTTTTCTTGCCCTGATTTTTGTGCCTGTTTCCCTGAGGCACCTGAACCTGAGATAGTTTCCCCCGATTCAGGATGTGCCCCGTACATAGGAAGCTGCAGAGGAGCCTCATTTTGGCCGATAGGGCTCAGCCAGGCCACTCGCAGCTGGGTCTGAGTTGCCCGCAGTGGGAGGCAGAGCTCTGCTGAGGCAGCAGACGATTTTCAGGGGTCAGCGAACAAAACATCCAAAAAACCATCCAGTCACAAGGTGAGAAGTTATTCTCTTTCCATTTCCCTCTCAGTCCTCAAGGACCAGGACTCTGTCTGCTGCTAGTGTGTTTTCACAGCTCTCTAACACTTCCTAACGTCCCTTTGTAATGAAGTGAGAAGGCAGGCCTCAGAGGCAGGGCTCTCAGCAGCTGATTGTATGCAGGTAGAATTTAATAACTTTATATTCACCCTTGTGGTTAGCTTCTATTTATGGCAAGGGATACTGGTTTTCCACTTGCTGCTGTGATTGTTAAGTTTCCTTGAACACGTGTAAGTAACAGAGAACTGAGTAAACGAAAATATATTAGGGAGATAACATAGGTATCATGTAGCTACGGCAAAAATGTTGAAGGCTAGGAAGGTTGTGAAGGAGTGAAGTTTGGGGAAATTGCGCTTGGTGCAATGACATCCCTTCCCTCTTTGGGGCTGACTTCCAACGTGGAGCCACTGTCTCCTGAAGCCAGCTGGCCCCATGCATCAGTTGGTGAGAGTCGTTAGGAATACACAAAGCCCAGCTCTCCAGAGGGAGAAAGAGGTGGTGCTGCGGAATATTGTTGTGTTGGTCTTTAGTTGTGAATGAAATAGTCCCACCAGGCTCTTTCCCTGGGATAAGAGTCAGGGCAGTGGGGAGATGGGACTTCAGAGTTTGGTTGCCTTGGGTTTGCCTCTCAGGCAGGGATGTGTCATCATAGATTCTGGATTCACACCATCTGGGTTCAAATGCAAATCCGAGATCTGGCACTTACTAACCGGGTAACCACAGGCAAGTTGCACATCCTTGTGCTGCAGTTTTCCTATCTGTAAAATGGGATAATAATGGAACTTACTGATAGGGTTGTTGTGAAGACTGAGTTAAAAATATAGAATACCCAGAAAAAAATGCCCAGAACATAATCTCATGGTAAGTGCTTAATAAATATTAAGTGCTATGATTGCTACTGTCGTCGTCATCGTCACCATCATCATCATCATCATCTCTCCTTGTTTGTAAAACCAGGCTAGTATTGCCTGCCTCAAAAGGTCAGTGGTCCATGGCTGATGCACAGGGAATGCTGAATCCCTGCCCCATCCCTTCTCCTGAAAACGTGAGACTGGTAGGCTGATAACAAACTTCCAAAGCTACAGATATATGTGGCTTTTACACCTTACTTGATTTTGAACGGTAACACGACCACAATGGGGTTTTTGAGGTAGCTGCTTCCCATACACCAAGCCACTGGGTTGCTGGATATACACAGTTCTGGGAGGTTGATGTGACTGTCACTCATTTAAAATGGTACCCATGCCTTATGATGGAGTTCTCTGACCAAGCAAGCCAAGCAGGGTCACCCATTTGTAAGAGTCCTTTTGCATAAGCACATTCCAGCTATAGCAGGAGTGAGCTCCTTTTCCCTTAAGATAGAAACAATGACAACACTGATGTCAGCAGCGAAGCCCAGTTTTAAACCCATGCTGCTCCTCTCGGTTGAAGTTAGCACCATTTTATTAAGTTGGTAGTGAGCTGTAGCTGCCCCACATTCGCTTTGTTCATCTACTATCCATCTAAACTAATCACGTAATGAGCCCGGGCAAGAAGTCTTCTGCGGTGTTAAATAACTCTAAAAACCTACTGGAGATGCTTTTGAGTAGCCTGATTGGCTTTAACTTGAAGTTCGTTACCTCTGGACTAGGATATGTTAAATGCAGGGCCTGGAAAACAAGCTGAATTCTGCACTGAGATCAAATTCTGTTTATTTGTAGGGAAAAAAAAAAAAAAATCATCCCTTTAGGCCAGCGGTTTTCAAAGTGTGGGCCCTGACCTGCCAGTAGCAGCTTTATCTGGGAATGTGTCAGGCCCCGCTCTAGACCTGCTGAATCACTGAATCAGAAACTCTGCAGGTAAAGCCTCGCAATCAGTTCTAGAAGCCCTCTCGGTGACACTGATGGAGGTTAAAGCTTGAAACCAGTGCTTTACACTGTGCCTTCAGATTATAAACTTGTTTTGTTTTCTGGCAGAGAGAAGAAAAAAAGGAAAGGATGAAAAAGGGAAAAAGAGGGGAGGGGCAGGAGAGAAAATCAGAAAGATGGGTAAATAAGACCTGAGCAGTCCGGATGGGAAGGCTGTTTACTAAAGTATGACCAGCAGCATGGGGCTCGTTTAGGATCTGGGAGTATTATTCCAGAGCCTTCCTGAGGAACAGTGCGGCAGAGGGATATGTTGACCCCCGGCCAGGGTGACTGGGCAGAATACACAGAGAGCGGCCAAACTGCTGCTATCTTGTCCAACATGTGAGAGGACAGTGGGGCGTTTCCAGGTGGAATAAGAGTACAGGAAAGCCCCAGTTGCTCTCAGGGTCCCCCAGGATGGACACACAGAGGATACTTAGTAAATGCTCTTTGACTTGACAAAGATGGAACCTTAGTAGCCTACACTGAGTGTCCCCAGCTCATACTGATCTGGAGAAAGTAGGTGGGTTTACTGGGCCTGGTCTGCGGGGAAGAGCAGGACATGGTCTTAGGGCATCCGCTGTGGCCCCTCCCCCTGACTGCTGCGAGACAGCTCGGCTCAGGGGAAGGAGCCCCAGGCTTCAGTACAGGGACACCCGTTCTTACTAGTGTGTGGCCTTAAGCCAGTCACGAACTCTCTAACCTTCAGGCTCACTCCTCCTCTGTAGAAAGAGGATCACAGTTCCTTCCAGATGTTTCTGCTCAGCATTGTCGCACCTGCACCTATACATACAATACTCGGCACACAATAGGTGTCAAATAAGTATTTTTTAAGTAAAAATAAAAAGGAAGGGGGGGGCTTCCCTGGTGGCGCAGTGGTTGAGAGTCCGCCTGCCGATGCAGGGGACATGGGTTCGTGCCCCGGTCTGGGAAGATCCCATATGCCGCGGAGCAGCTGGGTCCGTGAGCCATGGCCGCTGAGCCTGCGCGTCCGGAGCCTGTGCTCCGCAATGGGAGAGGCCACAGCAGTGAGAGGCCCGCGTACCGCAAAAAAAAAAAAAAGAAGGGAGGAAGGAAAGAAGGAAGATCGGTTGATTTTTGTGAGGCTTATATGAAATAACGCTTTGAGAATGCCTAGCATAACATTGTTGGTACAAAGATGTACTGTTAAGCGGCGTCTATCACAATGAGGAGGAAGAGAAAGAAAAATCGATTCAGAAAGAAGCCTTCTAGGTGCCTCGAATTGGGCCTGTGTCCTTGCTGAGCATCTGGCCCTGCCCCTCCCACTCTTCTCTCTGCACCTACACTTGCTCCACCTTCCAGCTTTACCTTAGGGACCACCCCACTTGGGGCGCTGAGTCCATAGCCTTCAAGTCCCATGCGTAGTAGGCGGTCAAAATGACCTTAGAACTGAAATGAACTGCAAGTGTGTGGCCAGACTTGGTGGCGGGGGGGGGGGGGGGTGGTTCCAAGTGGGACTGACACATTTTCGATCCCTGTAACTAAGGAATTACATGTCAATTATTTTAGGTTGTTTTATTTCTACGATAGGTAATCATTGACCTTTTGGTTAACACACGTCCCGCATAGTCATAGTAAGCGTTTTTAGTAATACCCTTCCCACGTGTTGTTAAGTTATGGAAATGCCATTAGCTGCCTTCATTTATATGATTAAAGGGATGCTCTCATCTTGAGAATGTTTGGATATCCCCTGCCTTCCCTTAAATACCCCTCCCCCTGCCCCTTTGAACATCAGTACAAAGGACCAACCTGCCAACTCAAGAAAGGAGAGAAACTGGAAATGGTATTTATTACATTTGCTGAAAGTCCTTGGTTATCATTTCTTCTCCAAAGAGCATAGGTTTTGGGAATCAGACTTGAGTTGATCCCAAACCCACCTACTATCAACTTCGTGACCCTGAGCAAGTTACCTAACCTTTCTGAGCCTAAATTTGCATCTATATTCTATAGGGATCTTGTTTGGATTAAATAGCCTCTGCAAGTATATCTACAATAAACACACACCAAAAGTTAGTTTCCTTCTTTCACCAGTAAGTCGTGCAAGCACACCCAACAAATATAGACCATCGGAAAAAGTAAGTTCTTGCCCAGACCTCGGTTGCAAGCTTGGACACAGAGAAGGACGGACGGGAGAGGTTTATGTTCATTCAATGAGACACACAGCTCCTTCTTACCATCTGAAAGAACTGATGGGGTCTGAGAAGTATTTTTCTATAGTTTGGGGTCAGCTGCGGTAAAGGCAATCATGGGGAAAGGTCCTTTCAAGCTCCTTGCCAAAAACAGAGTATCATTCTCTTCCACCTTTTGGATTTTTTTTTCTTTTTTTGCGGTATGCGGGCCTCTCACTGTTGCGGCCTCTCCCGTTGCGGAGCACAGGCTCTGGACGCGCAGGCTCAGCGGCCATGGCTCACAGGCCCAGCCGTTCCACGGCATGTGGGATCTTCCCGGACCGGGACACGAACCCGTGTCCCCTGCATCGGCAGGCGGACTCTCAACCACTGCACCACCAGGGAAGCCCCACCTTTTGGATTTTGATGGCAGGTGGAACAGTAAAGATAAGGAATGGGCTTAGACTTTGGAAAGTGAGTACTCAGGGGTCATCAGAAGATGCCTTCCTTTGGAATGCTGTCAACGTAGAGAGTGCCTGCCGCACTGACAAGCACAGCACTGGAAATGGACCCCATACACACACGCAGTGATCCACTGTTTACTGTAAAACGAGCAACTCTCTAGCTCTTGAGCAAAACAGCAGCAGCCTAGTGGGTGTTTGTGCCCAAGAAGAAATCAGAGAGAAAAAGAAGGCTACCGCCAGGGACACTGTTCTGACCTAAGCATTGTTCTCCATCGCCTTTTGGAGAGTCATAATCGGTTTTTCCCTATTAGTATCGGTAGGCTTTGTTAGTTCTTGAAACACCTCTTAAAAGGCACTGTAAACAGTCCCTGTTGGGTTATTGTGCCTTCCAGCTAAGCTTGGGCTCCTGGGGCTGGCTTGGAGGTCAAGCTTGAGGGCTGCCCTTCTCACCCGTGGCCTCCACAGCCTCCCAACCGTGGCAGGGTTACAGGAGGACACTGAACTGAGGAGATCCATGGGAGGACAGGCAGAAATGAGGCTCCTGTAGGGTTTTAGCTGCACAACGGAAAACAAAACTGCAAGTAGGCTTCCAGTAGGACTCAGCTAACTGTCTCATCAGTGACTGTTTATTTACTTCTTTGACCAAAAGCCAATGAGTGAAATGTGGAATTAGCCCTGAAGGCAGGGGCCAGGGCTTCTGGTGACATTTGCTATTGAAACTGAGCTGGAATCAGTCTTTGACCTGCTGGGGATAAAAAGAAATTGGTATTTTTAGGGCTCTTCTTTGGACCGTAAATCGGCAACCCTTGAGCTGGGGGGAATTACCAGTATTTGCCACCTTCCCTCACTGGCATTTTATCTTCTGAACACATCCAGTTCAGACTGCAGTGCTTTTTACTTTCAGCTAGCCTTGGGAACCGGAAGGGTCTCAAGAAGGCATTGCAAACAATGAATAATTCAGGCTTTGGCAAGGACACACAAGAAGACTGGAAACCAGATGCAGTTCAGTCACGCTCAGTCTGCTGGCATATCCCGTATCGGAAAAACAGTCAAAGCAGTGGGTTGAATGGTGGCCCCTCCGTAAAAGCTATGTCCACGTCAAACCCCTAGAATCTGTAAGTGGTATCTTGGATGTGGATTATCTGATTGGGCCCTAAATCCAATAACAAGTGTCCTTGTAAGGGATGCACAGAGGAGAGACACACAGAGAGAAAAGCAGGAGTGTGAAGCGAGAGGCCGAGATTAGGGTGAGGCTAAAGAACTCCAGGACTGCCAGTAGCCCCCAGCAGCGAGGAGAGATCCCCCCAGAGCCTCTGCAGGGGGCCCAGCCCGGCAGGATTGTGGACGTCTGGCCTCCAGAAGCGGGAGAGGACACATTTCTGTTGTTTTAAGCCACCTAGTTTGTGGTGACTTGTTACAGCAGTCACGGGAAACTAACACACCATATGCTGGAGATGGTGCTGGGGTCAGGGAGTAGCCCGTAAGCCAACAGAGATTCTCAAGGAGGCTTTTTGTGAAAAGGAGAAGTCCTGCTCTGGGCTCTTTGTAGCAGTGCGCTTGGCGTGTTTTACTTTTTCCTCTATAAACTCGAATCCCCTGTTTTATTAATCTACTAGAGGAAAGAAAGAGCCTACTTCTGTCATCCTTCCTTAAAGAAATTGACCGTTACGGGCAAGGGGCACGTTTCCTCAACCAATTTTGAGAGCTGCCCCATTCTTTTCCTTACATTCCTACCACTCCAGCAGCCCAGAACGGTGTCTAGCCAGCATATTACATGTTTATTAGTTTCCTGAAGCTAATTTTGCCATCTTAAGCTCTTTCAGATCTGCCTCTCTGCACCCAAGGCAGGAGGAGAATATAACTGAGGAAAAGGTGGACATTTCTTACTCTATTATCTTACCTACCACGAAGGAAACTCTGTAAATCTTCTCTCAGCCTTAACAAACCTTTGGTTTACAGGAAGCACAGGAGATTTGATCTATCCTCAGTCGTGCCTTTCAGAGGACCCCAAATGTCAATTTTTAAGTTAGCCAACATGCAAGCTAAATATTTTAACTATCATTTTATTTCCATCCAGGCCAAGGGACAACTTAGAAAAGGTTCTATTCTAAGTACATAGCCAACGAAGCGTGGAAGGGCCACGGGTGCCGTTGTTTTGAAGGCAGCCTGTCAGTCATTGTGATTGAAACATAACCCCAATTGCTTCCACAAGCATAATAAGATGCTTTGCAAAAGGCTGTCGAATTGTAGGATGTAATAAAGTCTGCTTAGCTTCAGTTTCAGTGCCGCAGGGTCCTAAAGCACGAGCCCCATTTCCTTATGCCTTGGGACTTGTTTGAGTTCCTTTGGTGCCTGGAAATGACAGAACATAAACCAGACATTTAGTTAGAACAAACAGCATTTTTTTTGAACCATGGCAATAAACAAAATGTAAATTTGCTTACTGCCCATCTCTTAGATTGCCATTAACACGTTACACGAAGCCATATAGATGTGGGCCGGTGGCGTGACATAGGTGGATTCCAGCCCTGCAGATGCCCGTACTCCCTGGATCTCCACCTGTTCTGTGGCTTCTGCCCACAGCCTAGGCCCCAGAGGTCAACCGCATGGTCTCTTAATCTGCTTTAAGGACGCAAGTCTTATATACAAAATGAAGCCAATTCAGACCTTGAATTAGATAAGAATAGATTCTCAAATATAGACATTATCAGAAGTACCTGGCAAGCTTGTAAGAAAAACACAGATTTCTCCAGCCTGTCCTCCACGTTCTGAATTAGCTGGTGTGGAGAGAAGGCCAAGAATCTGTGCTTGTTAACAAGCGTCCCTACGATCATAGTCTGAGGCACCCGCCGCTGGATCGGGGGAATTCTTGAGCTAGTATGTAGCAAGCAGAATCAGCTTTGCTTCAAGGCCAAGTTACCTGAAGGATTTAGGCCAGGCCTAAAACAAAGGATTTCTACTTATAAAATAGGAAAGTGGGGGAAGCCCTTTAATCTTATTTGCGGAAAAAAAAAAAGATAATTCCTAGCTCATAGAAATGTATTTCATAGCTCTGATACCCTCTCTTTACCCCAAAGGAGAAGCTGTCGGATACTTGGCTTCTGGGCCTTACTCACTGGGATTAGTAACGTGGGTGTGGTCAGGAGCTGGATTAGCCGGGGCTGACTTGCTTGGGGGACATTCCAAGGGCAGACCATTCCAGGAAAGGGAAAATTAAATAGGAGGGGGCGAAAGAGCAGAATTTTACAGGCTAGATTTCATACAATTTGGGGGAGGTTGAAAGAAAAGGCTCTTAGGAGATATTAGGGGCAGCTACCATGGGTGTGATATACGAAGAGATTTTGAGAACCACTGTGGAGAAGCACAAATGGACTTTCCTTCAGGGTTTTCCAGAGACTTCAGTGAAGATTTCATGGCTTTTCACTTACTGTTCGCTATTCATGGCTTTGAGCACAACACTGTGGACACAGACCTGGGAGGCCAAGGTGCAAAGACCCAGCTTCCTGCTCGTTCCCGTGTGTAGTTCAAGGATATGCTCAATACCTCAATACGGGCCCATTCAACCCCACTGGGTGAGGACACACGGGCACACACTTCAGCCTCTGGCTCATGCAGTGAGTTTTTACTGAGTCCAGCGCTATACTTTTTCTGTAAGTTCGTAAGAAGGCCAGAGAGCAAAGGGCAGGCAGGGCATCCCTTTGGAATTACATCTGCTCCCTTCCAGGATCCAGAACACAGAAACCAACTCACTTCTGCTTCAGCCTTCACACTTCGGTTCAGGATCCCCTCCCCGCCTCCCCGCCTCCCCAGGTCCACTGATGTCTGTAAGTGTGGCGTGGAAAGTAGGGGGTGGGTACCAGTCAATTTGCATCCTTCCAACCCCCTGCAGAAGGGGGCCTGTCTCATTCCTGTGTGATGCTGGGATCTTTCCCTGCTGTTCCCAGCACCACCCATCTTGCTTGCACACGTGCGTCATCTCCCGCTCATTCATCATTGCCCGTGTCCTTGAACGATTATTGCCTCTGAGTCAGAGGCACCTGTGCAGGCCTGAAAATGGATGTGCCCTTTCTTTTCCTCCGCCTCACCTGTCGAGGGCAGATTTATGTCCTAGGAGAAGTTTCCCTCGGTTTTATTTTTGGTCTTTTAAACACCGCGGCCCTGTGTTATTTCCTTCACCCGCCCTTCCCGACACCAGCCCTGTCATTTCTGAATCTCCCGGGTTGCCTGTGCGTCCATTCCTGAGCAGGCCTTCTGTCAGTCTGCTTCTGATGCTTCTGCAAAGCATGCCTCACACGGCCTTGGCATTCAAGCCGTCCGCCTGGCTACTTAAGGCTCTGTCTTCAGCAGTTCCTTCTCACCAACTAGCCTGGAAGCTTTTCATTGCCAGAGCACAGCGAGTGAACATGTTGGACTTTGAGACTTGGGGCGGAAGCCCAGCCTTGTCATTTACTGGCTGCGTGTGTGTGTGTGTGGGTGACGTAAGACGTGCAAGGTTGGGGCTGCGGGAAGGACTGAGTGGGTGAACACACGTAAAGCGCTCAGAGCCGTGCCTACCGCATCAGAAGGACCCACCAGTGTGAGCCTCTGCTGCTGTCCTCATCACTGCTTACTCTCTGTGTTGCACAGCAAGGCAGAGGCCACCAGGCAGCAGAGGCCCACGAGCGTCAAAGCAAGTGAAAGTCAGGCTCAGCTACAAGGCCGGAGATTCGGCCTCATTATCCAAGAGGGCACATCTGGGCAACGGACTCACCTTGCCATCTTCCGGTTGGACTACATGTACCACGTGCCCTTCATGTCCCCACTTCCCTTTGATCTCACCTTTAGGCAGTGGTGTTTGCAATGCCATGTGGGCGTATCAACAAATGTATTTACTGAAGCATGAATAAGGCTCTAAGGAGGTGCCAAGAGTTGAACAATGAGATCCTCGAGGTGCTTCCAGCCCATCTGGGGAAACCCATCACACAGGGTGAGGCAAGGCAGTAGATAATCGGGTGCCAGGTGAGCAGTCCAGAAAATGTGGGCTTTTGGGGTTCTGAGAACAGAAGCCCAGAATGTCTGAGGTTTGACTGATCCCCCTGAACACGTGCTTTTCAAGTATTTCTGTGTTCCTGAGGAACACAGTGAAGATGAGCTGGGACTGTCCCCTCCCCCTGCAAGGCCACGCTGGAGGAGGAACAGGTGGCATCACGAAGCTCAGAGCAGGGGTGGCTTTACAGAGCAGGAAATGGAGACAGAAGGGAGGCCCCGTCGCTCTGCAGGGTAGAAGAGAATTTTGGAGAGGGGAGCTTTGAATTAGGAAGGAAAATAAAACAGTCCGATGTAAGTAAGTTTTGTTTTGTTTTTTAACATCTTCATTGGAGTATAATTGCTTTACAATGGTGTGTTAGTTATTGCAGCTCTATTTACAATAGCCAGGACATGGAAGCAACCTAAGCGTCCATCATCGGATGAATGGATAAAGAAGATGTGGCACATATATACAGTGGAATATTACTCAGCCATAAAAAGAAACGAAATTGAGTTATTTGTAGTGAGGTGGATGGACCTAGAGTCTGTCATACAGAGTGAAGTAAGTCAGAAAGAGAAAAACAAATACCGTATGCTAACGCATATATATGTAAGTAAGTTTTGAGTAAGATCTGCTGTGTGGGCTGTAATCCTTTTGCCCATCTCTCCCTGAAACCTTCAGGAAAGTCTTTGGAATCGATTTGCAGTTTGTTGTCCCGCCTGAGTGAGTACAGGGTAAAAGCAGGGGGCCAGGGGATCCCAGCCGGGGTCTGAACTGAACCACGCCAATGTTTCCTTAAACATGAGGGCATCATCAGGCTTCCATCAGGCAGAGTCCTCTGTTTCCAACAGTTCCAACCACCCTCTGCGTATATTCAAGGGAACCTCTTCTTACTGTGTCAATGAAGGAGACTCTTCCCTATTAACCCTGTCCCTCCTCCATCCTAGAGGCCCAGGGGAGGAGGACCCTTCTGTCTTGAAGCTAAGAAAACAGATCACTGTCTCTCTTTCTAAAGATGAACCTGGGTGGGAGCTGACCCCAGGTAATCTACCTTGGTAGAGTGTCAGAGGAACTTTGGGGACCATAAAAACACAATCTGCCTTCCTGTTTCTTTAAAGTAGTGTCTCTCACCTACTTTGTGGTTTAGACCCCCTGGGGAGGTCTAAACAATACCAAGCCTTCACCCCAGCCCTAGAGATTCTGATCTAACCATCTGGAGCGTGGCCTGGGCTGGCAGGGAATTATTAAGTGTGAAGGTGAAGCCTCCAAGCTTGTCTCTCTCTTCATTCAATTCCAGAGTGTGCTCCCAGGAAAATGCTCCAAAGGCCCAAAGCAATTCAGTTGCTGGAGACAGGTTTCAGGAGGCTTCAGTGGCAAATATTCAACTTCTACTAAGGCTGTCTGTCCTCTGCCCTCTTAGCAGAGCCACACGTACGGGACAAGTATTGTCCATCAAAGGTAGTGCCTCTTGCCCGCAAGGATGAATAAATTAACTTGTTTTGCCTCCATCCCAAAGCTGACACAGAAATGGTTTTAAAACAGAGTAACTACACTCGCCCACAAAACAAAGCTGTGAGACCCTAACATAAAATTCCTCTGTAATAGCTCTCTCTTTTTTTTTAAAAAAAGTAATTCTTCGTTTGTAGCAGGCTCCAGATACAGGCAGACAGCCGTGGAAAGTCATTTTGCTCACAGCAAAAGCAAGGTGAGCCATTTTCTAAGGGCAGGCACCCCTGACCCCTGCTTTTCAGTTTTTTTCTTAATAAACTGGTCTCAGAAATTGGACCACAAAAGCTGCTGATGGCCATCTCTTACAGTACGTGGGTAAAAAAAGAAGCTGGGGGAGAAGAAATGGGAAGGATCAGAGAGCCACTCTGACTATGAACCGAGGCGATGCAATTATCCATCCATTTACAGCCAGGAAGGGGTTACCCTTCCCCAAGGGCAGTGGCCAGAAACCCAGTGATGTGAGGATGGACTCAAGAGAGCAGGGCAACTTCCCAGCACTTTTTCTCACTCAAAACGGTTCCTCTGTGGCTGGTTACACCTGCGGATCAATAACACAACTTCCTACTATGAGAGGGTGTTACTTAACTTCCCTTTAAACAGGGTCTGTTTCCCAATCCTCCGCATTTGTCACCTTGAGCGGGGTTCCGGGCACCATGTGGCCAGCCCCCCTCAGGAGGGGAGATGCAGACCTCTGCCCTGAGGCGGGGTCGGGGCTCACCCCGGGGCTGTCCTTTATGGAGTGGCCACAGACTCAGCATTGTCACTCTTCTCTTTGAAGGGATAAATCAAACACAAAGAATATTACTGAGCCATAAAAAGAAACGAAACTGAGTTATCTGTAGTGAGGTGGATGGACCTAGAGTCTGTCATACAGAGTGAAGTAAGTCAGAAAGAGAAAGACAAATACCGTATGCTAACACATATATATGGAATCTAAGAAAAAAAAATGTCATGAAGAACCTAGGGGCAAGACAGGAATAAAGACGCAGACCTACTAGAGAACGGACTTGAGGATATGGGGAGGGGGAAGGGTGAGCTGGGACGGAGTGAGAGAGTGGCGTGGACATATATACACTACCAAACGTAAAATAGACAGCTAGTGGGAAGCAGCCGCATAGCACAGGGAGATCAACTCGGTGCTTTGTGTCCACCTAGAGGGGTGGGATAGGGAGGGTGGGAGGGAGACACAAGAGGGAGGGGATATGGGAACGTATGTATATGTGTAGCTGATTCACTTTATTATACAGCAGAAACCAACACCCCATGATGCCAGCGCTTGTGGCTGTGAGTGACTTACGCAGCCCGGCATCCCCTCGTGTCCTGGGAAATGCAGCTACACGAGCTTTGAGGCTAGGTGTCGGGAGGGAGACGAAGCAGAGCAAACCCACCCCTAGGCAGCTCGTGCTGCTTGTGGGCATGTTCTCGTGTCCCGCTGGAAGGCAGTAAGGCTTCTGTCTTCCCTGTTTGGTCCGTGAATATTCACGTCCCTGTATCTGTGCCTCGCAAAGACCCTCCCTAAAAGGCTTCCTCGTTCTGACGGAGTTGATGAAGAACAGCCTTTATTTGTCTCTAAATCTTTAGCTGATATTACTTTTCCCCAAGACTCAGTGGAAATGAAAAAGGATTACTTCATATTTCCTTCCGTCTTCCACAAACGAAACTAATTTTGAGAAAGAAAGTCCCTACAATGTGAAACACTTTCCCTTCCTTCAAATCCTCCAAGGGGCAAAGGAAGAGCTAAGAGGCCTGCGTGCTTTGTCATTTACTTTGTCTGGCAGCTTCTTCTTATCGTGCTTTTGAGGGTGACCTTCCTCCAGCATATTCCTTCGCTCTAGTTGTGCTCTCCTGTTATAATAGAATTTTCGAGCCAAGCGTGGAACAGGCTACCTTTGATAATTAATGGTTCTGAGAGTTTGCTGAGTGTGTTATTTAATTAATGGCACTTGTGTCTGGAGTATCTACAACTCTGTAGTTGAATAAAAGGTATATTTGCTGAGAGATTATAGACGAATCCTCAAGGATCGTGACGGTGAGAATTTGTCGGGGTTCAGCACGTTTAACAGCCTAATGGGGTCATTATGTCTTTTCCTTTCCACCATTTAAAAGGCACTGAAGTTGATAGAACTGTGTTCCGTTTGCCTTGTATGTAAGCTGAGATTACAATCCAGAAAAATCCTTAGGCTAATGGATAAAAGTCTGTTACCTGAAGCAGAGCCTCTCATCAAAAACAGAGATGACATCTTTAATGTTGTATTTTAATGCTATGAAACTGATGGTCAAATAAGTTATGGTTTACTTCAGTTACTCACAAATAGGCTAACGTGAATTACGTTTAAGTTCTACGTGGCACCAAAAGATCAAGGGTAGAAAACTGGCAGGAAAACACAGTTGAAGGCTACTGGGAATAGTGCCTATTTCACACTACCCTGCTTCTCCCGAGTTTCTAGTGCTGAGAATGAAATGCAGACTGTGAAAAGACAAAGATGAACGTATCCCGTAGAGAGGTGTCAGCTGCCCATATAGGGAAATCTCTATGGCTCCAGCTCTACATGTGTCCAGATAGACTGTCAATGCAAAGGGTCTAGTTTTAAGCCTGTACCGTCACTGTGTGTGCCTGAGCAAGTCGTATCTGCTCTCTAGACCACAGTTTCTTCCTTTGTAAAACCACAGGTTGAAGTAATGGCTCTTTAGACTCCCTTCCAGCCCAAAGATGCTCAGAGTCTCGGATTTTTCTCCATAGGGAGATGGAAACTTTCTCTTCCGCTGATAGGAGAGATAGCTGATTGCTCACCTTGGGGATTTAAGGGTTATTTTGTCCAGGAAGAGACCCCTGGGGAAATGCAGAGCCCTATAAGAGTGCCCTGCAAGGGGGCTAGGAGGCTCACCTATTCTCCAGAGCTCAGGTGGATGGTCCAGGGGAGAAGGCCTCAAGCCAGGGCCCCCCCCCCGCCCCACTCTGTCCCTCCCACTGGAGACCTCCCCACCCCTGGCAGACAGTGGAAGCAGAGGCACTGGCTCAAAGGGCTCAACTGGAGTGAGGAGAGAGGCCCTGAAGGCTGTGCTCAGAAGCTTCTCTTTTCTGGGTGGGAGGGAAAGCCATCCGTCCAGAGCATCGACTGGCCAGCTCCTGTGCTAGGTGTGTGCAGCCTTACTTATGGAAAACTCATTTAATCTTCACTTCAGTCCCATGGCGTAGATACCAGAACCCCAGTTTAACAGCTGGGAAAAAGTCACACAGTAAGTGCAGGATTGGAACCAGATCTCCTTAACTCCAGAGCTCAACCCCTTTTCACAGGTTCAATGTCCAGCATAGTAGCTACCACCCACACATGGTGAATGAGCACTGAAAAACGTGGCTAGTCTGAATGGAGATGGGCGGAAAGTATAAAATATCTACCGGCCTTCAAAGACTTACTCTAAACAAAGAATTTAAAATATCACATTATTTTTTTATATTTGTATAATTTTTATATGAGGAATTTTTCATACTATAAAGATATGATTACATTTGGATATATTGGGTAAATATAACATATTATTAAGATTAATTTAATCTGTCCTTAACGTGGCTTCTGGAAAATGTAACAGGATATGTGTAGCTCACATTCTGTTGCTATTGGACGGCACTGCTCTAAGACAGTATCCTGGGGTGCAGGCTCTGGGGAGAGCACACAGTGAAGCTTCTCTGCGGGTGGGGGACCCCTGGGCGTATCTAAAGGGTTGACTTAATATTTAAGAGCATGGGCTCTGGGCTCAAGTTAGGCATGTGACCTGTTAGCTGTGCAACCTTGGTCAATTTACTTTGCCCACCTGTGCCTCAGTTCCATCATCTACATATCAGGAAAATAGCAGCATCTACATCATAGAGTTGTCATGAGGCCTAAAGATGACACAAGTGAAGCATTTAGTATAGTACCTGGCCCAGAGAAAGGTCTAGATTCTAAAGAAATATTGTCACTCATTCATTCACTCGGTGTTTTCGAGCACCCCTGAGATGCCAGGCACTGTTCTAAGTTCCAAAGACAATGGCCCTGTCCTCGGACACTTACTTGCTAGTGGAAGGTACAGACAAACAAATAAGTCTATAATATGATGACAGGTGATCGTGAGCCCTATGCAGAAAAGTAAGGCAAGTTTAAGGGATAGGAGGAAACGGGGCTCTATTTTAGGTTGGGAACTTGGGGAAGGCCCTTCTGAGAAGATGACATTTCAGTCAAATACAGAATGGAGGGAGGAAAGGAGAGAATTCCAGGCAGGAGGGGCAAAAAATGCCAGGGCCCAGAGGCGGGAGCTTGTCTGATATAATCTAGTAACTGCCAGGGAGCAGGAAAGCTGGAGGCAAGAGTGTGGGGCAGAGTCAGGGGAGATGAGACTGGATCCTATCCGGAGTCCTTCTCTGTGGCCTACAAGGCCTCCTGTGATTAGGTCCTGGTTGGCTTTACAAAGTATGGGGGGGGACATGATCTGATGTCCCATTTAAAAGGATCATAAACTTAACATATTTCCTATTTTAATATGTTCATTCTTTTGTATGATCTCGGATGAGTTTGAGGGTATAGATGGGTATTTTAAGAGTCAGGTCAACAGTTGACATAAGATATTCTATATAAAGAAGCTATATTTTTAACTGCAGCATCATGAAACCTTACCCAGAATGAGGGGAGTTCTTAGGTTTTATTGGAAATAATTTTCTTTTAAACTTTTGCACTACTTTTCATTTCCATTGAGTGTCATTCTTTTGAAGGATTAAAGAAATAAAAATTAACCACAAACAAGATCGTCAAACTTAAAAAGAAAAAAAAAGAGAAAAAAAAACCCTGCTCAGATAGACAACAGATCATTGAAAGGAGAGTATAAAGCAAACCCTTGATAGGGGCGTCGCAGATAAATGCTGATTCACTGCCTTGAGCATTTTCCAAATGGATAACTCTGGAATCTGCGGGAGTCACCCGAGAGATAAGAGAGGGGGCAGAGTTCTAAGGGAAGCCCTGTTACAAAGCTTCCCTTTCCCATAGCTATCTATGGCTCTGGCTTATTTCTAATTAAAAAATGATTCATGCAATATCATGGGCTTTCACTTCTTCAAAACAATACCACCCCATCAGCTCGCAGCTCAGAATGCCCACAGTTCTTACCTTTTTTGGAGCCTCACTGGAACACGATACGGAGCTTTAGAGGAAAATTGCTAAGAACATCTAATTACATTCAAGGCCATTTTTTGCCTGTCTTAAAGGAATGAAAATGATGTGCCGGTTTTTATAGCCCTTCTTGACCTAAAGATATCTGCTGGTGGAAAGAGAATCCTCAGTTGGGCTCTTCTAATGCTTTAATTATTACGTGATCTATCATCTTACGCGAGGACTCGCACACTTCGAAAAATCTCTTAAATGTGCATTAAAATTGATTGGCTAACCCTAGACCGTGGGGCTGGCTCTTGGAGGGCATGTAATTGTCTGTGGGCATGGGGTGGTAGACACAACTGACACAAAGTCAACTACTTCATGGTGGGATAAGGTAGAGAAATCGATTTGGCCACAGGTAGGATTGACACTGTACTGCCGACTTGCGCAGAATGCTGTCACACGCTTGCTTGTTCAGATTCCTCAGCATCTCTGGGGCAGGGATGCGCTTCACCTACTGTGCCTCAGACAGTGTTGGGCTCCAAGTGGGACCTCAACAAAGAGTTGGTGGTTGAGCTCTAGAACCTCAAGGTTAAAGAGGTCCTCTAGGAGGCAAGCAATCTGGGTCCATGTTGTAGCCACGACTCTTGCTGCCAACTAAGGAAACCCCATTCCAATGAGCCTCCAGAGAAAAGTGCCTTTTCGACCTTTTAACTATGAAGGATGGGGTGGCTGTAGACAGTTCTTCTCCTCCCTTTATCTTTTGTCTCCCTTTCCTCTGGGGGATTGTCCTGCATCAGACTTCTCCAAATATAAGCAGGATGCATGCCAGTAGCCTCAAGTCTAGTCTATATCACCCCTTCTAGGACTTCTCTCTCTATGTCCATACACCAAACGGTAGAGAAGCTCTCTAACTGGCCAAGCTGGAGTCACATGCTTACAACTGTGGTTTTGGAAGAGGTTGGCAGTTCCAAAGTCCCATGTCTGCTACACGCATCCTATTTTCTGTTTGACTCTCTCAACTGTTTTCTAAATGTTTTGAAATCCAATGGCTAATTACAGACTTTTGGTGAAAACCCCCTATCTCTAAAGGAAACCCTAACTGAAAGGTTTTGAATGGAGCCCTTGGGAGTCCTCACTGATTCCAGGAATGCAATATCTTATGCCTTATGGTCCACGGCGGATTAGCTGTGATTCACTCCTCTTCATCAAATGCAGTTTTAGTTTTCAGGCAAATATTCAGCCCATAGCCGATGCTGCATAGGGAAACAGGACAGCACTGTCTCTTTGGCAGAGTGGTTGTGATGATTGGATAAAGTGACCTGTGCAAAGCCCCCAGCACAGAAATCACCAAATACTGGTACTTTTCCTGAAGTTAGTGAAGAAGCAAGAGTAAGCTCTATCTTGCACCTCAGCTTCATTGTACAACTCTTGTCTTTAGTTAGCTAGGATTTAAGCAGAGGAGGCCATTTCTATACAGAGACCCACCAGTTTTAGTGTAAAGTTAAGTGTGGGCTGCAGAGTCAGACTGCCTGGGTTGCCCAGACTCTCCACATATAACCTGAGAGTCCTTGGGAAAGTCCTATAGCGACCTTAGGCCTAGTTTCCACATGTGAACATTGGGACAATACTAGAGGGTTGTTGTGGGGGTTAACTGAAATAAAGGCTGCGAAGTGCCTGGTATAACTTGCCCATAATGAGATCTCCATAAGTGGTATCATTAAGAATCATTAATAACGAAGCATCCTCTGTGGTGGTTTCCCCTTCTCAGTTCCTGAAATAATGATCTTCTAGGCCAGCGTGGTCCCTTAAAGTCGGGGAGGATGGCCAAGACGAGGAGAATCGACTTTCTGATGTAACAGTGTAACTGACAGTGGGGGTCTGGCTGCGCGCCACTCAAAAGCCAATAAAGAGGCAAGGTTGGTGGAAAGGAAAGTTTGCTTTAATTTGGATGCCGGCGAATGGGAGTGGGGGGGAGGGGGGGATGGAGGCGGACTCCTGTCCAAAGGCCAACTCCCCCCGCCCCACCCGCCATTACCAGTGGGCAAGAGCTTTTACAGGCTGAGGGGGAAGGGGCTACATGCAGAAACAGCACAGTCAGCTCCGACAGTCATCTTGAAACTGGTCACGGGGTGGTCTGACCAGTGTCATCTTGACTGTTTTAGGTACAGTTAATCTTCAGTTCCAGCGTCGGTTTGTTCCCACTTCCTTGAGGCCAATTCTCGGAATTATGGCAGCTTCTAACATGGCTACAGTCTAGTCATCATGTAGTTGACTTCTCCCACCTCCTGGGGGTTTCAGTATCTACAAGACAGCTCACAGGACATGGCTGTGAATATTATCTATAGCCCTTGAGGAGGAACTAAAGGTTCTTGGCTTTGTTTACTAACTGAACTATTACTGTTTTGTCCTGTTTGACTGTTTTCCTTTGTTTCTGCATTTTCTCACTTGTCTGATTAAACTTATTCTTCGGCTGAAGTTTTTTTCACAGACAGAAGGCAGGCTGAGGACACATGGGGGAAGGACCATAGGGTCCTGCTCCGTTTCAGTAGTGGAGTGACTGTGAAGAATATATGTGGCAATTATTCTTTTCTGTTTAAACTTATCCTGGAATAATTGAATATCCAGCCAGCAATTAAACCATACATTAAAGTCAATCTCTTCCTTCCTTTTCTTTTGTCCTTAACTTAAAATTTTTCATTTATCTGATTTATTTTTAGTCCTTGTTACAGTGAAATATAACATATACAGAAAAGTGCGTGTGTGTGTGCGTGTATAGAGCTCACAGAATTAATACAAAGCCAACGTGTCGGGCTTCCCTGGTGGCACAGTGGTTGAGAGTCCGCCTGCCGATGCAGGGGACACGGGTTCGTGCCCCGGTCCGGGAAGATCCCACATGCCGCGGGGCGGCTGGGCCCGTGAGCCATGGCCGCTGAGCCTGCGCATCCGGACCCTGTACTCCGCAACGGAAGAGGCCACAACAGTGAGAGGACCGCGTGCCGCAAAAAAAAAAAAAAAAAAAAAAAAAAAAAAAAAACCCAATGTGTCTTGCCACCAACCCATGACAAGGAACAGAACATTGCCAGCCCTTCCACCCTCTCACTCCACACTCCCCTCTCCAATCGAAAGCTCCTCCTTGCCTCCTCCACAAAGGTCAGCACTGGGCTGATTCTATGATGATTGCTTCCTTGCTTTCCTTTATGGTTTTACCCTGTAAATGAATGTATCTCTAAACGCTATAATTTAGTTTTGCCTGTTTTTGAACTTTATGCGAATGCAGTCTCACAGTATGTATTCGTGTTTCTGTTGTTCTGCATTCTTTAGACACTTGATATTTTCAGTCTTTTACAATTTTGACTATTGTGGTGGGTATTATAGTGGTATTTCATTGTGTTTAACGTATACATTTCCCTGGTGACTAAGGATTACTGGCCATTTTGAGACCTATTTTTTATGAAGTGTGTGTTCAAATCCTTTTTTGTATTTTCTACTAGGCTGTTGACTTTCTCTAATTGGCTTATACATTTTTTTCTTTTTCTTTAAAAATATTATCTTCTGGATACTGGCCCTTCATTGTTTGTATATGTGGCAAATAGCTTCTCCCACTCCGTGTCTTGCATTTTTCTCTCTTACTCTCCCTTAATGGTGTCTTTGATAAAACTAATTTGAATGTAGTCCAGTTTATCAATCTTTTTTAATAATAATGCTTTCTGCCCTATTTAAAAAGTCTTGCCCGATAGCAAGACCATGACAATATTCTCCTATATTCCCTTCTAAATTTGCACTTCAGATTTTGAATTATAATCCACCTGGAACTGACTTTTGCATATGGTATGAGGTAGGGTATAGTTTCATTAGTTTTCTACATGGATATCCAATTTTTCCAGAACCATTCGTTGAAAAGATTTTCCTTTCCCCATAGTTCTGTGATGTCATTTTTATCTTATATCAAGTGTTCATATGTGCCTGGATCTGTTTCTGGGCTTTCTAGTTTGTTCCATCACTCTATTTATCCTTGTACCAACACCATGCTCTCTTAACTTTTGTAGCCTTGTAATAAGTCAATATCCTTTAGAGTAAGCCCTCCTATACTTCTGTCTTGTTCTTTTAATCGTCTCTGGCTATATTTCCATCAGTGTTTTAGAACTAATTTTTCCAATTTTACAAAAAAAAAACCCACCACCACCACCAAAAATTACGGCATTAAATTTATAGGTAAATGTGAGACAGCACTAAATTTATAGGTAAATCTGAGTAGCATTAAATTTATAGGTAAATCTGAGAAGACTTGAGTCTTTATAAAACTGAGTCACTCATGTCTCCATTTATTTAATTCTTCTTTAATGCCTCTTAATAACATTTTAGTTTTCTGTCTAGAAGCTCGCATATCTTTAATTATTCCTAGGCATTTGATTTCTGATATTAATAGAAACTAACTTTACATTTTTTCATACCCTGTGTGGTTTTATGGATGGTTTGTGTGCCCCCCAAATTCACACATTGAAGCTCTAACTCCCAATGTGATAGTAATTGGAGATATGGCCTTTAGGAGGTAGACAGGTTTAGATGAGATCATGAGGGTAGAGGCCCCACAATGGGACTAGTGTCCTTATAAGAAGAGTGAGATTAAAGCTCACTCTCTCTTCTCCACAGGAGGACACAGTGAGAAGGTAGCCAGCTACAGGCCGGGAAGAGGGCTCTCGCCAGAACCCAACCATGTTGGCGCCCTTATCTTAGACTTCTAGCCTCCCGATGTAAGAAATAATTATCTGTTATTTAAGCTACCCAGTCTATTGTATTTTGTTATGATAGCCTGAGCTAAGACAATGGCCGAGAAATTCAAAACTTGCATATGTTGATCTTATATTCAGAGGCCTTGCTAAGCTTTCTGATTAATTTTAATTGTCTCTCAGTAGATTCTTTTGAGTTTTCTGCATGCATCATATTGTATACCAATAATGACAGTTTTATTCCTTCCTTTCTAATCCTCCTATCCTTTTATTTATTGTTCTTGCCTTACTGTACTACCTGGGACCTTGGGTACACTGTGAAATAGCAGGGCTAATAGTGCATATTCTTATCTCATAGCAGTCTCAGATGAATAGTGTTCAACATTTCATCCTTAAGTACAGATTCCTTCCTAGCTCTAGTTTTTCTAGAACTTTTACGTTTATGAAGTTGGATGTTGAATTTGATCAACTTTTTTTCGGCATCTACTGAGATGATCCTATCATTTATCCGTTATTAGTCTGGTGAAAGGCATAAGATTAGTCTAATGTGTTATTCTTTTCATAGATCGTGCACACACATTGCAATTAATCTGTCTGTCTACCTATAGGGTATCCTTTTAAGACGGTGGCATCTGTGTTTCCATGTGCAATTAGTCTGTCTTTTTCCTTTCTGTTATGTTCCTGTCAGGTACATGTGTAAGGCAACTCATACAACAAATTGAGAAGTGGGAGAGGTTTTTCTTTTTCCTTTTCTCTGGCAGAATTTGTTCCACCAGTCATAAGATTCTTATTGAGAATCTTATTCAGATTCTTGTTTCTTTCTTAATTGTATGGTAGAATTCACCAGTAAAGCTATCTGGGCCTCACATTTTCTTTGTGAGAAGGCTTTTAATTCAGGTTTGAGTTCTTTAATAGTTATCAAATTATTCATATTTTTCACTTAGTGTCAGTTTGGGTAAACTGCATTTTTTTCTAGAAAAATAAATTTAATCCCAATTTTCAAACTTATTGGTCTAAGACTATTCATTATATGCTCTTCTCCTTTTTAATGACTGCAATATCCACAAAGATGTTTAGCATATTACCTTTTAGCTTTAATTTTTTTCTAATAAATGCATATGAGTCATAATTAAAAGTAAATCACCCTCTGAACACACCTTTAGTTGCATCCACAAGTTTTAGCCTTCTTCATTCAGTTCAAAATTGTTTCCAATTTCTACTTGATTTCTCCTTCTTTAGAATCCCTTTTGTATGAGTCTGCTGGTGGTGAATCCTCTCAGCTTCCGTCAGGAAATATGTTGGTTTCATCTTCATTCTATAAGGATATATGAACTGGGTATGGAATCTAGGCTGGCAGCTGTTTTTTTCAGCTCTTTAGAGATGTCATTCCATGGTCCTTTGATTTTTCTGTTGTTGTCTCTGGTCTAAGTATTACTCCACTGAAAGTAAGTTTTTTTTTTTCTTTTTACTATTAAATCTAACAAATTACTCTTTGGATCTGACTTTCTGCAGTTTTACATGATGTGCCTAGGTGCGTATTCTATACCCCCCACTCTGGGTTTGGTGTGGTCTCGAATAGTTGGATTGATGACTTTTGCCAGTTTTGAAACATTCGCAGCCATTGTCTCTTTAAGTATGTCTTCCACTAGAACCCTATTTTGGAACTGTACATAAGTATCTATTAGACTTTCTCAGAATGTTCTGTATCTTCTGACCTCTCATACTTTTTCCCACTCTCCTTTCATCTCTTCATGGTTCATTCTGAATATTTTCATATGGCTCATCTTTAAGTTCACTAATGCTTTTTCTGCCTGTAAAAAATCTGCTGCTAACTTCATTCATTGGGCTACTATTTTTCAGTTATAGAATTTCTGTTTGGTTCTTTTTCACATCATCTCTGTACTTGTAATAGATTCCGGCTTTCTGCTGAATTTTTTTTTCAACCTGGTCCTTTCCATCCCAAAAGAAAGTAAACACAGTTATTTTAATGGCTGTGTCTGGGGATTCTAACCTTGTTTATATTGACTTGTCTCCTGATATTACTGTGCAGAGTGTGTGTCTGCGTGTGTATGTATACACACTCGTATTGGGCATTCTATTTGAAAAAAAATACTTACAGAAATAATTTAAGATCTTGAATGGATTAATTTTCTTCCAGAGGTTATTTGTTTCTTTGCTTCTTCCAGGAACCCCATGGGACTAGCAATTTAGACTCACCTTACTTCAATTTCTGGGACTGAGACTTTCTCAACTGCCCAGACGTTTTGAAATTGGGCTGCAGTTGATACCAGGGCTGATTTACATCTGGCTCACTCTTTTTCCAAGGGTATCACTTTCCCAGATCTTCACATTCCCATCCAGGTATGGGAGATTTAGAGAGGGCCCTGCCATTGGCACCCCAGCTTTTATTGCTTTAGCTCCATCTGCCTCTCTAAGACTCATCGATGCCTTCAGGGGACAGGCAACCCTTCATCCTGGGCTCCTCTCTCTGCATTTCTGTCCTTTCTTGGATCTTGACCCTGCACTCTTGTGATACCTTTTTACCTTTAACAGATGTTTTCTTATACTCTTGTGTAATTTTTCTAGTTGAACACAGTGGGCAGGTTGATTCAGATTATTTGGTCTGTTAGAAGCAGAAGCCACACTTCTTTTTTGGTGGTCTCAGAACAGCCTGCCCTACAGGTTTTGTTCTTTAATTACTGTTTGAACTAATTTCTCATAACTCAAACATCTCCATCGTTTATTATCTTTAAAATAGAAATCAGAGGGAACATAACGCATCTCCACGTTGGCATAGCTGATGGGCCCTCGCAGTCTCCATGGCCCACCATTCGTTATAAATTGGAGGTAGTAGAAGATACTAAAGTGTCCTCTGGATCCTCAGAGAAGTATTAAATCCAGAAGGAGCACAATTTAGAGCTGCTTTTGATAGTGTATCCTGAACTGACTGGTTGCATGCCCACATGATAACCTGATTGATGCCCCTGGAGTGTCAGAATAATGGAGCACTTACTATATAAGAGGTGGCTGAGGGACAGGTTAGGCATAGGCTGGAGTGAACTGCATAGCTACTGCATAACTAGTAGTAAATGATGAGTCAAAGATTATTCAGGTGAATTTTCATAGCCTTTCTTCATATTAACTGCCCACGACCTCTAGGAGGGTCTTTTCCCCCCACCTTCCTTTCTGGCAGAGACAAAGACAAAATGAGACGAGTGGAAGAGTGGAGAGAAGCAAGTAGAAAAAGAAGAGTCTTGGCAGTGGGTAGACATTTCTAGAAGGTTTTTGCCATATGAGAGTATGCGGGTTGATATGTGATAAATTATCCATTTCTGGAGACGAGATGAGGATGAAGATGATGGTGATGATAGGCTTTATCATCATTTTGCAAGATGCAAGGAAAGCTTGAAACTTTTTAAAAAATTAATTAATATTTTTTGGCTGCATCGGGTCTTAGTTGCGGCATGCGGGATCTTTCATTGCAGTGCACGGGCTTCTCTCTAGTTGTGGCGCACGGGCTCCAGAGTGTGTGGGCTCTGTAGCTGCGGCTCGCGGGCTTAGTTGCCCTGAGGCATGTGGGATCTTAGCTCCCTGACCAGGGATCGAACCAGTGTCCCCTGCATTGCAAGACGGATTCTTAACCACTGGACCACCAGGGAAGTCCCAAGCTTGAAACTTTTAAAATTTACTTTTGGGATTTGGACTACACTTTTCCGAAAAGGAGACTCCGTGCTGATGGATCATGTATTTCCAAGGTTCAGAAGAGTTAAAATTGCCTACAGGACACTAGTCATTTCTCCCACCAGTCGAATGAAATCTCAACAGAACAGTTCTGTAGATTTCTTTTAACCATTACTGGCCTGGGAAATCTTTTGCCTGAACTATTAGGGACATTTTAGAGAAAGCTGGATCTTGGTAAAGCATTTTAAAAATAATGAAACAGAACTAAAAACCCATTTTGGAGCCATGGGGTGGACTTATCTAAAAGAATGTTTATAAAGGGAGGTTTTTAAAGTATAACTAAATGGTTCTTCTTTTGGGCTATGATAAAATAACTCATTTAATGGGACATTAGATTTGATTATTTCTCAAGTCTCTATGATTCTATGGTTTATCATTCCCAATTTAGGCCATAGGGGCTTGATTTATATTTAGCTAATCCAAATAACTGAGTTTTTAATTCCTTGCTACTGACATTTGGTTCTGTAAACGTAGTCTACACAGGAGGGAAGAGGCAGCATAATCCAGTAGAAACATGGGCAGGAGAGGAAGAAAAAGCAAACGAAAATATCTTTGTTTAAGATGATGCATCCTTTATCTAAAGAGCTTAAGAACATACTAAAGTACTTAAGAACATACTAAACATACTTAGTATCTTTATCTAAAGAGCTTAAGAACATACTAAAGTATCAGTATCCTTAAACAAGGGCAAGGGATCGTCTCTTACACTTCCGTGCTAAAGAAAATCTTTTCTTGTATCCATCTGGGGACGGGCTGAAGGAGTGCTGGCCAACACTTTCCTTGGTATTGAAGACACCCCACCATGGGGATTACCTAGTGGGTTTAGGACTGAATTGGCCAAGGAGCTGAAGTTAACTCTTCCTCTTCCCTGAGGAAACATGAATACTGTGATCTGCTCCTTGGGTCTTTCTCATTGGAGGCTGCTAAGCTGAGAGGAGACCCTCTTGGAGAAGGCTGAGATTTTTTTCTAAGCTGTTGGGGTAGATTTCAAAAGGTACAATTCAGTGACCAGAACGTGTGCTAAATAAGTAGACCTGTCCTTTCTCGTCCACTTTGACTATCCATGATTATGATATGTGTGGTCCTGTGGCTGAAATTATGGTGATTTTTTTCAAAAATTCTAGTGTCAAAATTTTGCCTTGACAGTACATCTGTAGCTACTAATAATGCTGTTTTGGGCTGACTCAGTTGCTTTGAAAGTGCACGGCTGTGTTATAAGTAAATGAGAGGCAACCAATTATCTATAAAGTAATGGCAAGCACAGAGGAGAGTTTGATGAATTACAAACGAACTCTGCTGACACAGCAGGGTGTGGAGACCTGCTCTGCTCTGACTTTCTATCAGAGTTAGGGGTGATGCTTGCATATTTTACAAACAACACACCCCACCCAATTACAACATGGGGTGGGAGTGGGGACAGGAGGTGATAAGAAACAAGGGTGTGCAGCGGCAGCAAACCCAAGTACTGAGTACCTAGAGAAAAATACTATGTTCCAGGAAGGATGCAAGGTTAGATAAGAAACGCAGATCCACCGTCATCTAATATGATTTATAACATACACTAAAAGAGCCATCACAAAACCCCTACCCAGGAATTCAGCCCAGTAGGGGGAGGCAATACCCCTACCCAGGAGCTCAGCCCAACAGGGGGAGGCAATGCATAAATTCACCTAAGCAGAAGGCAAATGCTGAATTCCTGGAACCAAACAAAGGATGGCTTCAAGAGGCAGAGGAAACGGTTTCTAGTTTGGGAATGTTTATCTCTGTGGTCCTCTGGCAGTCTTGTCCATGCTGAGGATTAATCTGGGTTTATGCATAAAGAAGCTATAGAACAAGGTCGATTACTTACTGAGGGGTTGCTAGGTACTTCCCTACCAAGCATTCAGCAGAGAGCAGCTCTTTGCCTATTACAGTCCCGTTTCCTAGATAGGGCATCTCTGGGCATGAGGCTGTACATTCTCGGCAGTACGCTGGTTGTTAAGGTAGACGAATGGCAAACAGATCCAATCGGCCCAGAGCCTGAGCGTGCCTGTGGGGTGTGGTGCAGGACTTCCTGCCTGGAGTCCTTCATCTAGGTACCAGACAGCGGCCTCGCATCCCCAGGGAAGCTCGCTCTGGCCTCCCGCGTGCTTTTCCCTGTGCTGGGGGAGAGACACGGGGAGAATTAGCTTAGGGGCTGGAGCAGGTCTGGAGTCAGCTTGGTCAGGTTTTGGATTCTGACCTCTACTGCTGTTTTCCAAAGATGGGTATCGTTGGCCTGTTTAAGATCATTTTAGCTGATCTACACTGAATCCCTCTGTAGGTAATTCTCTTTTAATCCTTTTGAATAGGGCAAAGGGAGAGCCTTGGTTTGGTGCCAACCTCTCTAAGGATGACCAGCAACCTCAGGGCTGATAGCAACAGGCAAGCAACTATGCAGAGCTGGAATTCATCCGCACTGTTTTTCTTTCATTTTTTTTTTTTTTATGCTTAACTTCTAATAATAAGTAATACTTGTTTCTCATTGAGGCTAAGATCTAAGGTTTAAGATAACCTGAAATTTTAAAGGTGGATCTCACAAAGATGAGAAAAATCATGACAAAATGGGAATAACTGAAATTCGTGCAACACACTGCCCACGCTCAAGGCCATGTGACGTAGGCACGCGGTCGACGGGTGGAGAAAAGAGGGCAGGAGTCGGCAGGTCTGGTAGTCAGCGGGTGCGAGCTCAGCCCCCTGCAGCCTGGCTGTCTGCTGCTGGGGAGGCAGGTGCTGGAGGGTGATGAACAGGATGACGGCGAGGAAGCCCAGCAGGGGAGGCACGTCCTCGCCGAAGGGCCGGCGAGGCCAGTAGAGCGGGTGAAGAGGCTGAAGAGACGATTTGGAAGGTACGGGGGGCTGGGATAGGGTGGCGGTGCTGGCTGGACACACGGGCTCTTCCAAGCAAAAGGTGGGTGGTGAGCGACGAAGGCAAGGGCTTTCGGGGTGGAACTAGGTTCAGGTCTGAGCTCTACCCCTTACTCGCCGTTTGCCTTAGAGTAACACTTAAATCACTGAGTGAGTCTCAGTTTTGTCATCACCTGCAAGATGGGAAAATAACAGAACCCAGGTCTTGTAAATTCTCGGTAATGTGGGCGATAGTCATCGACCCCGGGGCTGAGCCCCATTGTATCTGCCTGTGTGTGTGCTGTGAAGCGTGCAGCTGTGCACAGTGAACGACATCAGAGCCTTTGAAGTGGCTCTGCCCGACACTGACTGGACTTGCTGCTGAGGGTATACTCAGGAGAGCTTGGAGAGGCCAAGTTTATCTGAATTTCAGATAAATACTGAATACCGTTTTATTCAGTACCTAAGTACCTAAGTCTAGGTACGTCCATATCTTGCATGACAGCCCTATTTGTTAACCAACTTCAGAAAGTTCCACGAACCCCTTAACATTGTGTAAACATTCGGTGGATAGGTGCACTTTGAAAAGGGAGGAGAGTGGGTATCAAAGATCCAGGTGGACCAACTCCATGATCAGGTTTCCTAGATGAATGTTTCCTTTCCCCTTTGTCTCTAAAGAGAACTATATACAGTCCCTGTCTCACACTACAGGTGGTGAGGATGCTCTTGGTGAAATCTTAGGGCCCATGTCTAAGTCCCTCACCGCCACGTTACTAGCTGTGTGCTCACTGGCCGCCTTAGCCCTCCTGTTCTCATTCGCCACGTCTGACTTCTGGGAGAACTGAAGGTGATTTGTTTCGTCTGTAGCAAAAGACCCTTGAAGAGAGAGGTTAATGTTAGTTCATTGAGAAATGCACAGGCTCTCTGGCAACAGTCTGTGTGACAAGTTAAGGTGGATATCTTTCTGGCAAGACTTATGAGGCAAGTGGATTCACCTGGCAGACAGGGGAGTTAGGCCTCAAGGCAAGACAGAAGCAAAAACTGACAAAGCAGAGCGTACAGGAAACTTGGGTAAGAAGTTTACATTCTCTAAACAGTCTAGAAAACACTTATAAGATAGAACCCTACAATTCAGCAGGCCTCAGGAACAGCCTGGAGCTTTCCTGCCTCTCCTGCCTCTCCAAGAAACCCAAAAAGAAAAAAATTCAGCCTAGAAAGTTGAGTCTGAAGAATGGTGACCCCATTTGAACAGGACATCCCAAAATGACACACTGGCTTTCAGAAGAGGAATAGAACAGGGTTTGCATTCATGCCCATAGGCCTATGTTCTTAGGTAAACTAGCTAGATCCTAAGGGGAGGTGGAGGAGAGAAGGGGAGAGATGAGAAGGTGAACAGCGGTGGAAAAGGTTAAAAATAAAATATCAAAGACAGCTTCTGCTACCACCACGCTATATCCCTTCAGGCAACTGGGTGCAGAGCTGACAAGCCAGTGACATGGGAGAATAAAATAAGCTTTCTAGATGCAAGGGCCTGAGCACACAGCATATGTGAACAGTAATGGAGGGGGAGGTAGTTGACACGGGGTCTTTAAAGAGGTGGGGAGAGAAAGACCAAGAAATGCACATGTATTTTAAACTCACCAAAATAGACTTACATTTCCAAATGAAAACATAATACTACAACCAATGTGTTTTCTAGCTAAAAGTCATAACTACCAAGTGGTTGATACAATTTGACATAATTCAACTGCTACCAGTATTTGTTCACTAATTGCATTTTTCATTTGTATCTGATCTACTTCAGCTGCTTATAACATAAACACGTTCACACAAGACCAGATGAAGCAGACGATTTTAGAAAAGAAAAGCAATTTAGAGAGGAGGCTCTTTATCTGGGGTCCATAATTCCTAAGGAGGTTTATTAACAGGGGTGCCAGATAAAATACAGGACCCAGATACATTTGAATTTCAGAAAACGAATAATTTTTTTTACTCAAGGTAGGCCCCAAGATTTCACGGGCACACTGTTTATTAAGGCATTTCAGACGATGCACGAGTCCCTTGACATTGTGTAAAAATGTGGAAAGGAGGTTGGCTATAGCTTTCTATCAGAGTCTTAAATCTGTGATCTCCCGATAGTAAAACATCATTAACGGAAAGAGAGAATTCTCTTTGCCTGGCCTGAGCTTCCCGGCAGCCAAAGCCAAGGGGCCAGTTTACCGAACAGCAGCAGGAGAGGAGGCCCAAGCGCAAGGAGAGCCTGCCTGGCTGTGGCGGAGCTGTTTCAGGGCTCCCCACAGCCTGACGGGAGTCTGAGAGTTGAGCCTGAGGGCAGTGGGACTCCCTGGAAGGGTTTTGATGTTTTAAAGGATCGGGTTTGCCTTCCTTACAAACTACCTCCAGCTGCTCTGTGGAGATTGGCTTGCAGAGGGGCAGGAATGGAGAGGACAGAGGGGACAAGGGCCTGGGGTGGGCTGGAAGGAAGGGAACAGACCGGAGCGGTATGTAGAAGGTGATGGGGAGTCGGGAAGAGAGACCCAGAGGCTGGACCAAGTGCCTCAAGGGTCAGGGTCCTCTCCACTCGGGCTTTAATGTTTGTGCAACCACCACTGTAGAAAGTGGGTGCGGCTGCTTTTCTGCATCCTCATTATTTCTTTTCGGTACGCGGGCCTCTCACTGTTGTGGCCTCTCCCGTTGGGGAGCACAGGCTCCGGACGCGCAAGCTCAGTGGCCATGGCCCACGGGCCCAGCCGCTCCGCGGCATGTGGGATCCTCCCGGACCGGGGCACGAACCCGCGTCCCCTGCATCGGCAGGCGGACTCTCAACCACTGCGCCACCAGGGAAGCCCAATCCTCATTATTTCTTGAGTGAGGCTCTTGCGGGGGGTGGGGTTCTGAGCGATGATAAAGTAAACGTACAGTCTTTACCTGCGTCACTGAAAGTAGCCCCGCAGCGCCGCGGCTTCGGCTGCCATCTCCTCCTCCGATCTCCACAAGGCTGGGGAGTCCTCCTTCTCTTTGTCATGTTTCTGGAGCTTCGGAGAAGAAAACTAGGCTCATTAATAGGCCCTTGGGATCTCCGCGAACAAGTCTTGGGGGAGCGGCCGAACAGCATTCGCAAATCAGAGGCCGGGGGCGCGCGTGTCTTTCCTTTCATTGTATTAGTTGCCAGAATTTGAAAATGGGGAGGTTTTGTGTACAAATCCACATCTCCAGCTTCTGTAATACAATAACTAGATTAGGCTGCTACATGTGGTCCCTTCACCGCCTTGTAATTATCTGCTGAGGTCGGGAGTGGGCGTCACAGACGGGGGACACTCTGCATTTACCAAAACCCTCACCACTCTCAAACATCGCGCTTGCCCAGCATCATCCATTCGTTTTACTTCCCAGACGCTGAAGGCATTACGTTTGCCACCTACCCACAGTCGTTCCCCAAGCTGGCCTGGGGTTTACGTCCTCTTCTCTTGGGCCTAGCCTCTGTTATATGAGCTCTGAGCAGTTTCGCTCAGCGAGCCAAAACAGCCCGGGCTAATTTATGAGAATAATGAATAGAAGGGCCACGAGTACTGAGTAAGAAATAAAAGAGTACATGCATTAAAAGAGGCTTCAAGCAGGCAAATGGTAAAAAACAAAGAAAAACTAAAGAAAAAATTAAACGAGGAAGCGTCAAAAAATAACAGTTGGTCTTAGACAAAGGAGCCCTTTTAAAATCCTCTTCAGACACCCATATTTATTTAAAAAACATTTGTATCTGTCTCCGATTTACATAGAGTGAATCAAATTTCAATTCTATCAGAGAGAGAGAGGGTGTTGTCAGAACTCTCTTCTTTAGAAGAGGTCAGTTTTTCACCTTAGTCCTATTGCAATTTAGTTTTAGTAACTGAATTTGTTATTCCTGTGCGTGGCTCTGCACACTGTAAAATGCTGAGGGTATAAATTCTTACAGGAGGCACAATGTACTATTTCGTGTTAAGTCATTTAGGGAGATTGAGGCAAACTAATAGCACCAATGATAACTAGTATTCATGATGTAAAGGGAGGTTTCTTCTTCACGTATTATTTCCTTGTGCATCATTTCGTTTAATCCTTACTATAGTCCACACACAAGGCAGGCACCGCTTCACTCCTCACCAAGGAAGAAATTGAGTTCCGAGGAAGTTCATTCACCTATTGGAGATCACCCAGCAAGGAGCAGTAGTGCCAGGGGTGTCCCCGGCAAATTTTGCCTTTTAGTCTATCCTGGAGGAAGTGCAGTGCCACCAAAGAGTGAACAGCTCCGCAGATCCTGCTGCAGCTCACCGGGTACCGTCACCCAAAAGCCAGATCCTTTGACAAAGGAGCCTGCTGACTCAGGAAGAAAAGCCTCACGACTAAAATAGTGGAGTTTGCTATTTCAGGCCCAACTCATTCTCACTCTAACCCAGAGACACCCCCCGCCCCCCACCCTGGCAGCTTGCAGCCAATGGAGAAATGTCCCCATTATTTCAGAGCAAACTTTGATACAGAAGGCAAAACAGTGAGGGAACAAAGATAGCCTGGCCCTCCAGCTGAGCGCTATTTCTACTCGGCGTAAGTCTGAGCCTAAATGAGTTTCATTAGCATATAACCAGGACACAAACATGTCATGGATCTTCCGCTCAGAATCTGGCTGCCAGCACGCTGGTTTTACGTTTTGCCACATAGATTTAATTCTCCTTAGTGGAAGAAAACCACATTAAAAAGTCATTTCCCTCCTTGCAGAAGCAGATATGACGCAATGGCTACAGGCGAGGCAAACGGGATTGTGATTTTTCTACTCAGGAACTGATTTTCATTTTGATACTAGCTTTAGGTCTGTTATAAATCCATCTTGTAACAATTCAATAGGATGACAAGGAACGATGCAAAGCCCAGGCAATATGGCCTTCCCACTTCTGGTGTTGAAATCCAGCATTAAGTGGTCTCATCACACAGATCGTACCAGATGAACGCAAATAATTTAGGGCCTGCAAACGTTAATGCCTCTTCGGTTATTAAGCTCCCGTCTGCTATTGTCATATGCCTTACAGATGGCAACGTTGTGCCAATGCTTATAAGTTGTCTATGGAAAACAGGAAATAAGTAAAACAAAAACTAATTGTATTTGCAAAGCTCTGTTGTATATGGTTTTTAAAACTTAGGGGTTTCCCTCCTAAAAGCCCCAGATGGAAGCGTGTAGCTTTCCTTAGAACAGCCGTGCTCAACCGCGGCTGCCCACTGCAATCACATAGAGAACTTTAAAAACTACAGATGCCTGGCTCCGCCCCAGGGATTCTGATTTAATTGGTCTGGGGGGCAGCCTGGGTGTGGGGATTCTTTTCAAACTTCTGAGGCACTTGAGAAGCAGTGCATTTGAGAGAAGATTGTGTGTATAGACAGAGGCCATAGACGTAACAGAAATAATACCTTTGCCTTTAAACCCGTTGCCTACAACTCAGTCACCAGTATGGAGGCTTTCCTTTGCAAACCCTGCTCTGGAACTGTAAAAAGGGAGTAGTAAGAGGTGTGATTAGTGATGTGCGTGACACGTAGTAAGAGGAGCTGAGGGTTTGCTGCTGCTGCTACCATGACTATTATTATCATGATTATTGTTATTATTATTATATGCTGGATATCCTGTCCCCTGACAGTGACCAATGACCAACCCACAGAGGTTGTTTCCAGGGGTAAAAGTACCTTTACCATCTTCATGGTTTCCCAGTGACCTTTAGCTTTTGGACCTTAGCTACTGTGTGAAAGGATTAACAGCCGTGATCAGGATTCAAACCAAACCAAACTACTCTAATGAGACATTCAAGTCTGAGGAGGAAATTTAGCTCCTTCAGCCCTAAGATACCAGCAATAATTCCTACCTCTCAGAGTTGTTGTAAGAAGTGACTGAAGTATTACTGGAGGCTCCTGACAGGTAAAGGTTAAGGTCCTTAAAGTAAAAAGCATGTGGTGAAGGTCAAATGCAGTCAGAATTACCCTGGGAGCACAGCTGCCAGATTTAGCAAATAAAAATACAGGGCACTCAGTTAATTTGTTTTACTATATCTCATGCAGTATCGGGGACATACGTATACTAAAAAATATTCGTCGTTTATCTGAAATTCAAATGTAACTGGACATCCTGTATCTTATCTGGCAACTCAGTCTCGGAGACCCCTCAGGAAGGGACCATAGGAAGTGCCTGGTTTTATTTCGGTTGTTTCCAAAACCACTTAGCTGTGAATCCTGGAGAAGATGGAGGAGACTGTCCGAAGGAAGGTCAAATTCAAGGCTAGCATTTTATGCATTCTGGGGCTTATTATTATTTTTGCATGAAATGCAGAGGAACTCATTAGCACTGTTTAAAATCCACAGCTCGTCTGTTCTGAGATGCACAGGTTTTCCCATTGTAACATCTCTGAAATCAAAGCATGTCCTACAACCAACGGTGTGTCATAATTTAATTGGCAGTGTTTTTCTTTCTTAGTAGTACATAAAGTAACAGTAGTTCTTTCCACTAGGGTGTCTGGGATTCACTGCTGTATAGTTCTCCATCTCTTTCCTCCCTGCTGTGAGGCCACAGAAGTTAAATCATGAATATGCTCAGCACCAAGGCCGATGTAACGTCTATTCCTTCCCTTCTCCTTATGCAACAGCAAGAGTTGAAACTCTTTTCAGAGGCATGGTTCTTTGAGGAAGGCTCATGCCAAAGTTACAAAGTTTGCAGAAAGTCGAACCAAAGTCTTTATTCACATTCCACAGAGGGAAGTCTGTGATGGCTCCTCGAAGTGAATTCTATTTCTATACAGCTTTGAAAAGAGATTTTAAAAAAAACCTGTATCTGCAGTCTTCCTGCTTTATCTGCCTGAAATGATTTTGGGGGAAGGTAGTGTTAACAGGATTGCTGATTGAAGTACTGATACGTGTCGATTTTGACACTGTGCTACTTCCTGTGCATTGAGTGTGTTCTCACGAGGCATGTGGGGCAATGATTAATTCCCTGATGTAATGCTCAAACTGCCTTGACTATTGACATTTTTATAGCTCTGTAATGGAATACAGTAGGAGGAATGATTCACAATAATTTAAACGTTTTTTTCAGAATTTAGAATTAACCTGTAGTAAAATGCCAAATTATCTTCCAAGAGCAGAAAAACAATTTAAAGCCACTTCTCAAAGAAGACATGGCTGAATATAAACTTGGGTGGCGGTCTAAAATCCATCAATATCTTTCATTGTTTAGTTTTGTAAAACAATATGAAGAACGGAGAGTTTAAACCATTTCTTACAGGTTGATGGTTCTGCTCAGACAGGTGTTTATATAAAGTATTACAAGGAAAATAATTTCAATGGGAAGTATATCCTTAATTTTTTTAGATCTGACCCTCTGTTACTGCTTTGAATTTAGCCAACAAGCCTTTGTTGAGCACATGATATACTCCAGGCACTGTTCTAGCTCTTATGAAAGCTATAAAGATGAATAAGACAAAAACCTTTGCCTTCTGGGGTCTCACCACCCAACAGGGCAGACAGATTCATACACACATCATTTAGTCCAAGTCAGTATGATATAAATACTGGACTAGAAGTTCTATCATAGTGCTCTCAGGATATCTGGGGGAGACAATAATTCTTACTGGCGTAGGGTCTGCGGTTGACTTTAAAAAATCAGGATTTGCACTGGCTTCAAAGATGGTGATGGGATTTTAAGGACAGCGTTGTTCTCGGCAATGGGAACAGCTTCAGCAAACACATGAGGTATCTATCTGCCAGCTCTCCTGTAACCTGTGCCCATCATCAGCTTCACCATCCTCTGGCACTACTCTTTCTTTCATGACGAATGCTGCCCTGGCATCCTAGCCATGCCTGCCCACCTATCAGAGTTGTTGAGAGAGCTGAAACTCAGTTGCCATTTTGAGAAGCTTTAACATTCCATTGCTTAAAGAAGGGACCCACACCCCAGTGGCCCAAAAGATGGCCTCCAGTTCTACAGTTCAAAACTGCAGAAAGTTTTGAACCCTATTGAGAAAGATATTCCCCTCCCAAATCACCTTTCAGTCGTCTGAGTAATCAAAAAGAAAGTCTCCGTCGGTAGGAGCTTGTCCTGAACATGGTACCAGTGTGACCTCTAACAGAATGAGAGGTACCATCCAGACTGTAGCTAGAATATAAGACTATTTTATTTAGATCTTATTTATTTGAGGCTTATCTCCCATTTATGATGCCATCTCAAGTTTCCTTTTAAAGTAAATCTAAGTTAAAAATAAGAGTCAATTTAGAAAATATGTTAAGTAAAAATTTGGGAAACATGGCATTCACCTCGGGAGATGGTCCAGAGGTGGGAATTGGAGCGGAGATGGGGGAAGTGACTGCAAACGTGAAGCTTGGGCCTTTCAGAACATGCGACAGCCATGTGGGCATGGTTTTTTTTCATTGAGTTGAACAGTAGAAGGCTCCAGGATTTTTTTTTTTTATGACAGATGCTTAGAAGTCAAAATAATTTCATATGATAAGAGCTCTGAAGAGAATCAGAGCAGAGTGATGTGCAGGGATGGTGGAACTTTGGGGGAGGGGTGTCTGGAGCAAGGCCTCATGAAGAGGTGCCCTTTCAGCTGCGACATGAGCGATGATTAGAGGCCCACGGAGCAAAGGGCTAGGAGGACAGCAAGCGGACAGCAACCTGGAGGGAAAAGGAAGCTTGGCATTTGAGTAACTGGCTGCAAGAGTAAGTGCGGGAGATAGCGGGTCCCTTACAGCTGGTGGGGATGGCTAGGAGGTTTGGATTTTATCTGTGGTGCAGTGGGAAGATATTAAAGGGTTAGAAGCAAGGAAGTAAAAGGACTGAATAACTTTTCATAAAGGATAGCCTGGCTGGAGGAGATGGAAACAACCTAAGTGTCCATCATCGGATGAACGGATAAAGAAGATGTGGCACATATATACAATGGAATATTACTCAGCCATAAAAAGAAACGAAATTGAGTTATTTGTAGTGAGGTGGATGGACCTAGAGTCTGTCATACAAAGTAAGTCAGAAAGAGGAAGACAAATACCGTATGCTAACACATATATATGGAACCTAAGAAAAAAAAAAAAAGGTCATGAAGAACCTAGGGGTAAGACGGGAATAAAGACACAGACCTACTAGAGAATGGACTTGAGGATATGGGGAGGGGGAAGGGTGAGCTGTGACAAAGCAAGAGAGTGGCACGGACATATATACACTATCAAACGTAAAATAGATAGCTAGTGGGAAGCAGCCTCATAGCACAGGGAGATCAGCTCGGTGCTTTGTGACCACCTAGAGGGGTGGGATAGGGAGGGTGGGAGGGAGGGAGATGCAAGAGGGAGGAGATATGGGAACATATGTATGTGTATAACTGATTCACTTTGTTATAAAGCAGAAACTAACATGCCATTGGAGTAAAGCAATTATACTCCAATAAAGACGTAAAAAAAAGAATAGCCTGGCTGGGGAATTAGAGGGAGACAAGCTAGTGCAGCAGCCAGAGAAGAAGTGGTGGGAGCTGGGAGGCTCACGAGGATGGGGTGGAGCGGGGCTCAGGTGCCCACAGTCAGGGTGGTGGTGGGTCAGTGCAGTGTGTGCAGTTAGTGAGAGGGCTCAGCCCCTCCCTGTACATGGACCTCTGCCTCTGATGCTTCCTTCCAGGCACTCTGTAAAGCACACATTGATCCTGGTCCCCTGCTCAAGGCTGCTCTGAACCAGTGTGAAAAATCACTGCGTTTCTGCTCAATACGTGCAGAACACTTCCCGAAGTCCCTAAGAACCCTTTCTGGACCATTTAGATTGGCACTGAGTTATATTTCATGATCTTGATGCTGTCTCACTCTCTCTGTCTCTCTCATACACATACAGCCAGCATCCTTTGAGCACATATTTTGTCCCCAAACACCGAATGTCCCTTCTCTAAGTACTGGTTATTGGGCAGATTATCACCACTTTGGGCTTTCTTGGTGTCCTAATGAATCACCTCTTGCTTTCACTTGAGGCAAAAAAACCCCAAAAAAACACGACTTGTGTCATCAACCTCTTGCTACCACTTCTGCTTCTTTAGAACCCTGAGATTCTTCAAATATTTCTTTGGGCAAAAATATGTTCATTTCCTCCGTTCTTTCTCTCCATGGGAGGGATCCTGTGAGCTGAAACTCTGGACTAACCACTAGATTACTGCAACCAAATTCCCCGCAGTTCCCTCTGTTCACTGTTTGTTGAGTTTCCACAGTCCAGTTCTTTGCCCTTTATGGAGAGAAATTCTGGTAACTGATGGAGCATTCATGATTTGATGAGCTGCCAGAGCTTTGACTCGAGCCTAACTTGCTTGAGTAGAAGCAAAAGTTTTTTAGTGCTGCCAATGGGGCCAAAATGCTGAAATAAACTATTAATTAATGACGTCCTACTTTCAAGGAGTATAGAGTGTTGATGTTTAAGAATTTGTAACCCCCCAAAGTATTTGCCAAACGACTGTACTATAACAGAACCCAACTGCTGATCCAATTATCCATTAAAGTGTCACATTGTCAAGCCGATTGCCAAAGCAGCAAATGAGACTGCCAGCATCACAATTTGGATGAGATGCTACTCAACTGACTAGACTGTGAATGGTCTTCAGAGCATCCCATACACCCTAATAACCTGTACAAACGCAGGTGAACAATTCTGGTCTGCTGGGGTGCACACCTGCCATCAGAAAATCGCTTTAATCGGTGGGACATTAAAGTTTGCAGTTTTCCATCAGAAGCTTGTTAGGAGCAGTTCAGCAAAAAGCTACTGTGGCTTCTGGCCCTATGCAGAGTTGATTTTAATTAAAACATCAAAGGGGTCACTTCCGGTCAGGGGAGCGAGCCATGAAGCTAACCTGAAATGTGCATCTGATGAAGGGAGGCCCACCTGGATCTGCCGTGCTGCAGGCCACAGTCTAGAACTTCCTGACAACGTGACATCGGGCAGCTGAGGAACAGGACTCAGCAAGGGGGCTGTGAGGGAGCAGTGAGGGTTGATACAGGAGTCGCCGCATTTGAGAATCATCGGCACAGACAGACAGAGTGAAGGGCAAAGTCGGCTTATTCTTAGGACACCCCACTGCTAAAATTTTCCTCATAGCTTACCACAGTGAGCTTCATGTTTAATCCTGCCTAATAGTGGGGCTTAGCATTTCAGCTGACGGTCCCATGTACAGCGGTAACCTGGCTGCGACGGTTCGGTAGAGAAATCAATCGCGCTCACCCAGGAGTTCTTTGCTCTTCCAATTACTAAAAAAAAAAAAAAATCCAAAAAAAAAAGCACTCAAGGGCTTCCCTGGTGGCGCAGTGGTTGAGAATCTGCCTGCCAATGAAGGGGATATGGGTTCGAGCCCTGGTCTGGGAAGATCCCACATGCCGCGGAGCAACTGGGCCCGTGAGCCACAACTACTGAGCCTGCGCGTCTGGAGCCTGTGCTCCGCAACAAGAGAGGCCGCGACAGTGAGGCCCGCGCACCGTGATGAAGAGTGGCCCCTGCTTGCCACAACTAGAGAAAGCCTTCGCACAGAAACGAAGACCCAACACAGCCAAAAATAAATAAGAAAAAAGAAGAAAAAAAAAGCACTCAACAACAGCTGATTTGGTAACAAGCCTCCTGTCTAGTTCCCATGTTTATGGTAGAAATCACCAAATCACAGTAACATCCATCTTTGTATCCTCACTGCTTGCTGTGTCTGACACCCAGGAGTAGGTTTTCAAGAAACATTTGTCAGAATAGGTCTCTAAGTTACAGCTTCCCTCCCAACCTACTGGCTGTGTAAGTTCATCATCCCCATTTGCCAGAGGAATCAATCATCCAAGTCTCTTAGGAATGTAAGTCAGGAGAACATCGCATGGCTAATTAGGAACAATCATTGGTTCGGATCAGAAATACAGTTTACTGGCTTCTAGCTCACTCAGGGATCCACTCTGTAAATTTTCCTTTGGTTAACATTTTTGAAAACATGGGTACTAAAGCAGTCCAGAAAAGAAAACCAAAGTTGCAAATAGGGATCAGCCTCTGAGCTGGGGTGCCTCCTCTGTGGGTGGGGGGCGGGGGAGGGGGCCAGTTGTCTCCCGGGGCAGTTTTCAGTTAGTAATTGCTGGTCACTGACGCCTCGCCCCAGGCTCCACCCTATCTGAGTTTTCCTGGTTTTTCCGTGGGTAGGAAATTAGTGAAGTCACAGGGGCTAGAGATTTCTACCAGTTTGATTCCCTCCGGCCTCCTGAGAAATGAAATGAAGCGCCCTTGGAAAGGGAGGTTTGTGATGAAGCAAACTTCAGAGAAGGAAGCATTTATTCAAAAAGCAATTTCCTCAGCCAGTCATGCTCTGTAAGCCTTTCTTCCCTCCATGTTTAGGACACTGGTGTTTGAACAAGAGTGTTCTCCTCCTTTCTCCCTAGAGTGATGTCAACCTGTGGTACTCAGAATGAGGAAAGGGAAAAGGCAAAGGGCCAATTTCAGGTTTCGTTTGAATCTCCTGAACTTTTTATTTTCTATTTGCTCCTGCTACAGTATGGCTTCTTTTTTATCAAAGGCGCCTTACAGAAACTTTAGAAGCATGGTCCAGGCGAGACAGCTTATCCCCGAAGAGGGTGCTAAGACAGTACACCACCAAAAATTCACCGCCATAGACATGGCCTCAGAATCCTGCTTAACACAATGCTCCAGGCAGCTACAACTGGGCCTCAAAATAAAACCCATTTGGAGAAGCTGAACTAGGTTAGGGGGTTGCAAATATGGGTCCCCCAAACACTGGAAACTCGTTTGTCTGCAGAACTCATTCAATTAATCAACAAATAGTAAGATGTCTTCCACGTGCTGGCACAGTGCATTGCACCGTGCAGGCTGGGCAAGGCTGAGTGTGTACAGGAGGCTTACACTCGAGGAGAGAAGGCAGGCAATTAGCAAGGAATCAAACCTATTACAGCCGTGAGAGAGAAGAGTAGAGATAACTATCAGTACATTAGATGGTATGATCAGGAAAGACTGCTCCGAGGAGGTGACAGTTAAAGCTGAGAGTGATCAGCAAGTGCAGACACCCAGAGAAACACGGAGGCATCTGAACGCTCTCTGAACTGGCTGAAGGCCAAGGACTGAAGCCGAGTGAGGAAGCACCCAAAGAAAGGGCGCAAGAAGCAGGTGCTTCTCCCTCCCTGTAGGACCAGCGGCGCAAGTGCTGGAAGAGAAGAGGGATTGGATGATTCACTGGTCGCATCACCTTTGTTCAGCACCCATTTTTTCTAGGCTCAGAAGAATAGCAATTGGGTGAAGACACAGGGAGTCCAGACTTGGCGAGGTGAAGGAGGGGAGGCCAGTCTAGCCTTTGAGCATGGGCAGTGCCGCTCCCTGGCTTGAGTTTTGCTTGCTGGGTCTCTCCCTCACCTTAACATCAGGTCTTGCTAACGGGAAGCTTTCCACAGGAAAGCGGACGAGCAGCAAGTTATTTGCACAAGTGGTGACCACCGTGGAGCAGCGAGGATGCTGGCTGACCTCGGAAACTTCTCTCCGAACGTCCAGCCTATGTTTGGCAGAGCTGAAAGAGCTCCCCTAGCGCCAGCCGGCCAGGTGCCTGGCACCGGGACCACGTGCGGGCAGATGAGAAATGACTAACAGAAAACCTGTATTCCAGGGGTGCTCACCACTCCGCTGGATTGGTCATGCTTCCTTCTGTAAACAAGACGATTCGTTCTGCCTCTGGTTACAAAACTGCACCCTCTGAAGCTGCTGTGCACCCCTCGGAAGTAACCTACCCTCCGTGACTTACAAACCCATTCATTTCTGATGGAGCTGTTCCAATGCCCTTCAAAGAACCTGGCCGGTGTACACTGCACAAATTAGGAGCCAGCCTTTCCCAAACGCCTCTCTCTATTTCATTTAAAAACCTTCTTTGGGCTTCCCTGGTGGCACGGTGGTTGAGAATCTGCCTGCCAATGCAGGGGACACAGGTTCGAGCCCTGGTCTGGGAAGATCCCACATGTCGCAGAGCAACTAGGCCCGTGAGCCACAACTACTGAGCCTACACATCTGGAGCCTGTGCCCCGCAACAAGAGAGGCCGCAACAGTGAAAGGCCCGCGCATCGCCATGAAGAGTGGCCCCCGCTCGCCGCAGCTAGAGAAGGCCCTCGCACAGAAACGAAGACCCAACACAGCCAAAAGTAAATAAATAAATAAAGTTTTAAAAAGCAGTTTCTTTAAAAAAAAAAAAAAAACTTCTTTAATGAAGACATAAAGCCTTGGTTGTGGCTGGAACGCTAAGCTTACCAGGCATGACAACAGATGTTTGTCACAGAGGATTTCAAATGCCTTTAAAAACAAAAGAACAAAAAACCCCCAGAATACTCAAAAGAAACTGAGACTTCCTTGTTAATCGGCTCAGTTGTTCATTTTCTATACCCTATAAGTGACCATAACTCAGAAATCGGCACAGACAAGGAGATATAAGGCAACTGCAAACACACACACACACACAGCTTCGCCTGAGTGAAAACTTAAAATGCAATACCGACTCATGACTTTTTTGAAGCATCAGGCTAGAAGAAACATACCCTCACCTTTTTCAGCTTCCTACTGTGCATCTCTCAATTATTTATTACTAAGATGATCAAAAGGCACTATACACACACACACACACACACACACACACACACACACACACACACACAAATACAAAAATCCCAGGGTTGGCTCACATATATATATGGCTTGATTTTAAAATATTAGTATCTTTGATATTCCCATTAAAGCTGAAAGTATTATTATTGGGAGTTACAACTTCAGGTGTGAAAAACCCATAAAAATCTTTTGAGAGTCCTAATCTTTTAATTAATCTCACCTCAGTGCAGCTCAAGGGTTTAAAGGAATTTGTTTGGTTGGTTTTAAAAGATAAAAGATCAGAATGCTTTAAAAGAGCTTTTTGTAATTTCACGTATCTATTTAAAGGTCCAGAAATGAATATTCGAAAACAGCTTGGGTCTAGAGTCAGGATTTAAAACACATATTTAAAGTTCCCTGGTCCAAACAGCATGTGACATCCGTATCCCTTCCGCCATATTGCTGCCCAGGGGCGCACTCATGCCCTGCCTTGAACGTTCCAGGGATGACTATCCTGCTCCTCAGACAGTCTGACCCTAGTTGACAAGCTGTGTAGGAGACCATCCTTCCTCACCCTGGGTCTAAACCTCCCTTCCCCCAACTTCTACAGCTCTTAGAGTCACACCGCACAAGACCAAGTTAATGTAAAGGTATTACTTCTGAGTACTGATGAATTTGAGCTACACCTAAATCTGGCAATACCACGGGCTAGAGAGGACACAGACCCTCAGGAGTGCTCTGGCACTGCCTGTGAGAGAATATATCGAAACAACCTCTTTGGGAAACAGTTTGGCATTATCTCCTAAAGCTGACATTCACAGTACCCTAAAACCCAGCAATACCACACCCAGGTATGTACCCGAGAGAAGTTCTTGCCCACATGCATGAGAATCTTCAAAGGAGCTCTGATTAAAACAGCAAAAGCCTGGACGTGGCCACTTATTCAGAAAGTAGATGAATACAATGTGACATATTCATATGATGGAATATTACACAGTGGTCGAAATAATTGTTGGATAGAGACAATTAGCCCATATGGACTAATCTCAATAACATACTACTAAGGAAAAGAAAAATTCCCAAAAGATATCATGCAGCATGATACTTTTGTATAAAGTTGAAAAGTATATATTTTTGAGTTGTTTTTTAGGAATGCATAGAGATGCCTAAAACTAGGTAAAAAGGAGTAAAGGAATGGGGACTATGGGATTCAGGGTGATGGACAACTCAGTATGGGGGAGGGTGGGGAAAAGATGGGGTGTAGTCTTATCACATGGTTAGATATAGGATGTGGTACATGCATACAATGGAATGTCAGCCATAGAAAAGAACAGAATAACGCCATGTGCAGCAACACGGGTGGACCTAGAGATTGTCATACTGAGTGAAGTAAGTCAGAGAAAGACAAATATCATATGATACCGCTTAAATGTGAAATCTAAAGAAAGGGTACAAATGAACTTATCTACAAAACAGAAATAGAGTCACAGATGTAGAAAACAAACTTACGGTTACCAGAGGGTAAGGGGGGTGAGAGGGGTAAATTGGGAGATTGGGATTGACAGATACACACTACTATATATAAAAAAGATAACCAATAAGGACCTACTGTATAGCACAGGGAACTCTACTCGATACTCCGTAATGGCCTATATGGGAAAAGAATCTAAAAAAGAGTGGATACATGTATATAGCTGATTCACTTTGCTGTACAGCAGAAACTAACACAACATGGTAAATCAACTATACTCCAATAAAGTTTTTTAAAAAAGGAAAAATAATCGTAGCTTTTGTTTTCAGTGATGCATGTGAAGATACGCATTAGCCATTAAAACATAACTACTTAAAGAACTATATGAAAGCAGGCCGTGAGTGAAAGCAAAGATGGCCATCCTCAGGCAACACTTAGAATTACACCACAGGATGGCTGTAATTTCCCTCCCTATGGAAATGCAGCTTCCATTCTGAGACCCTCCATAAGAATTACAACATGGTAGCACTTGCCATGTAAAAGCACCGAAGTTATTAATTGGATTCCAGATGACTAAGATTGATGTATCCCTTCACTGAATCCCCCCCACCCCAGGATCTGTTTTGGAAATAACACTCCACACAGGATGCTGTTCTTAATGAAAGCTGCTCTGCCTTAAGAGCTTTCTGTCTGCGGGACAGTCATCCAAACACTCTCCCCTCCATAGATTTGCTCTCATGTCCTATCTCCGAAGCAAAAGTAATACTTGCCTGGATTTTAATAAACACGTCTGCAGTAGTAATATAAATTTCACATGCTTTCTGCATTTCATAATCTCTCTTAGCGCTTTTCTTTATGCTGCCTGCCACGCCAAGACTGTATTTTAAGGGCTTTGTAGCAGCTCTGTCTCCATTTCTGGTGCCCACCTTAGGGGGCAGCAAACAGTATGCTGATCGCTGTTTAGGTAGCAAGCACAGACACGATGTTGCAAAAGCCGTTTACTATCCAAGCTACTTTATTCCTCTCCCTCTTTAATGTTTGACTTTGACTCCAGCTCACTGACCTTAGACTGAAGCACGGTAGCCAAGTTATCAGTCCAAGATCTGCGAGTGTTCCTAATGGGTTACTCGGATGGTGTCTACCAGATGCCAAAATTAAAAATTTAAAAAATCAAGCAAACTAATGTTTTGGCACCCAAGAGGCAAAACAACCTGCTGAGGGACTAGTTCTTTCACTTCGCACGTGGTTACTCGAGCCTCGGGTGGAGAGGCAACTCAATCTACTTATAAAAGGAGTCAGATTTGGGACCTAATTCTTCAGCCAAAAGGCAGCTGAATCAGGAGGAACAAACACGGCTCTATGGAAAAGGTAGCCCTGTCCATGTCCGAAGGAGAGATGCTCTTGGTCCAATACTAGGGACCCCGCTGCTCTAGGGAAGTGGAAAACATCAAAGGATGGGAGCCCAAGAATCAAGACGGCATAATTTTGTTGCTGTTCTACTACTTTTTTTTTTTTAATTGATGGAACTCTAGTGAGTGCTTGCTAAGCGCCAGGTACAGAGATGATCTCATTTAATCCTTTTAACAGCACCTACCTCATGGGGCTGCCATGTCCATTTTCAGACGAGGAAATGAAGGCTCAGAGCTGAGCTCTTACAGCTCATGGGTTGTGGGACATCAGGGCCCGCTCCCTCAACCTGCATTCCCTCTCTCATAAAGCAGTGCTGAACATTTGCTAAGCAATAGGGATTAGGTTGAAGTGTCTCCATCAAAGCACTTTTGTGAATGGAATCTCCTCGGATCAACCTTGGGGTAGCTAGAGGCACAGTGTCATCGTCCCCATTTTACAGAGACGGAAACAAAGGTCGAGAGAGATTAAGTGAATTGCTGAGTCTTCAGTCTTGGACTGAAAGCCTCAACATGTTTCTCTACTAAAAACGACCTTCGATTGATAAATAACAGGGTGGCCTGCCTCTAGTTTCTGAATTGGAATATCACAACTGAAGAAGCATGTATTGGGGGATCTCTTAGTAAAAAACAGAAATTAAATTATAGGCGATGGGTCAGGGCACTTTCAGCTCAGTCTTTTAACCCTTGCCATGTGTGCTCGGTCCTGAGGTACTGGTCCTTGACCCGGCTTTCTTGGAATGATAGGCCCTCATTTACCATTTCACCCTCATCTCTCAACCCTGCACACTGTTTCCATCCTATTTGAGTAGGAGTGGTTCTTTAAACAACCAGCCGCCTCTTTCACCACCAGCCCTTTGCACAGACTAGTCTCTCTGCATGGAACACATTTCTTCTCCTGTTCCACCAAGGCTAGACTAGGTGGTCCTTCAATAAGGTTCTATTTCAGGACATTTATTGTGTTGTAAGTATCTTCCCCACTAAATTATAGGCAAAGCCACTTCTATGAGCAATATTCAGTCTTTCCTTAACCTTCAAAACACTAACGCCACATGGTTCAATCTAATACCTTAGCAATGACCTGACCAAACCAGAGCTGAGAACATAGTAGTTCACTAAATACCTCTGGCCCAAATAAGCCAACTACGACCGATATTTAGAAGGGTGACACAGTTCTAACCATCCCCAGTCCTCAAAGAAAGGTTTGATGATGTTCTCTAAACCAAACATTATAATACTAATGCAGGGACGGAGATGTACACTGTAGAAGAGGATACAGAACAACATTAGATTTCTTTGTAGCCCTCATCGATCTGAAATTTATGTTTTTACTTAATCACATTTCTATGATATATAAACTTATGAAGAATCTGAGTAGAAAGCCAAACCTTGGGTGTCCCTAGTCTTTGCCCGTGGATCCCCAAGGGCATCTCCCCTCTTCCAAGGACAAGTGGAGAGAAAACTGCACAGGAAGCAGAAGGACAAATGAAAGATACCTTTGTGCCCACTTAGAGGTCAGCATTCCACCCTTATTTGTGATCCATAATTAGTGACAATTGCATTTTTTCAGAGTCTGGAAAAAAAAAAACAAGGCAGCTGACCTCAGTTGTCCCACAGCTAGTCATCCTTTGAAGGAGACGCTTGAGAGAAAATGGAAAGGGCAGGGTGGTGCCCAGGCTGTGGTGCGGAGTATGCTTCGGGTGGTCCATGAGCACCGATGGCCAAATTCTCCTCCTGAGCTGGCCTGGTTCTGCCACTCTCCCATCTTGTATTGGGTGAGGTGGGCATCAGCAGGGCACCTTGCAAAAGACTTGGCATGATGCCCACCCATCTCTATGAAGTTCCTTCTCATTGTGGGCACTCTTCTACGAGGATTCCTCATTGTATATGTGCACACGCTGTGTCAAATGCAGTCTCCTTTGCCTCTGCTCACAGCGTATTACATTTTTAATCAGTATATATAATTACTTACCACAAGCTGCCAGGCCAGATTTTCTGAGCATTAGTCTAATTAACTTAAGCTTGATAATTATGTTTCAGATACCACAGCAGTACACACAGAATTTGCAGATTATGCCGCCAGCTTATGTGATTCCAATAACATGTCTTCTCAGAAGGTGGGTTAGTTTTGTTTTTTTTTTTAAATGGCCATCTGATAATTACTTAGGTTTCAAAGTTTTCCCTTAAAAATAAAAGCAGTCTGCTATTTAAGACAGCTTCTCAAATCATTAACACAGACTGGACTGAAATAATAGATTTCTGTGTATTTGTACACACAAAAATCTTTTTTTTTTTACTAATATAAGCTCAAGCTGAGGAAATATTAAAATATAAAGAATTCTGATGGTCGAATAACAGAACTTTCCATGTTTCGACTGGTCTATGCTTTGCCTTTTCCATTTACACTTGTCTTGATGAAACATAAGGGGGAAAAAAAAAGCAAAAGAAACAGAAAAACCCCAAGACTTATAGGCAAGAAAGGTCAGCTTCTGGTTGAATTAGGGCATGATAAACTCACATAAGGATAGTAACCAACTTACAGAGGGTTTGCTATGTGCCAGGCACTGTGTTAAGCCCATTTTGTGGATCGTCTCATCTAATCATCCTAACAGCCCTGTGTAGCAGGTATATGTTATGGGTTGAATTGCATCCCTCCAAAAGATATGTTGAATCCCAAACCCCCAGGACCTCAGAATGCAAGCTTGTTTGGAAATAGGGTCTTTACAGAGGTAATCAGTTCCAAAGAAGGTCATTACAGTGGGCCCTGATCCAATAAGACTGATATCCTTTTACAAAGGGGAAATGTGGACACAGAGAAGCCATGTACACAGGGAGGATGCCACGTGAAGATGAAGGTAGAGATCAGGTTGATGGATCGACAGGCTAAGGAATGCCAGAGACCAGGCCTGGCAGAGAGGCCTCAGAAGGAACCAAACCTGCTGACATTGTGATCTCAGACTTCTAGCCTCCGGAACTGTAAGACAACAAAATTCTGTTGTTTGAGCCACAGAGTGTGTGGTACTTTGTTACAGAAGCCCTAGCACGTGAATACAGTACGCATACCCATACTACTCATTGTGCAGGGGCCGAGGCTCAGAAGAGCTGTGTGATGTGTCCAAGGCCACACAGCTGTCACAGGTAAGGATGGAGTCCACAACCAAGCTTCTCCGACTCCCAAGCTCATGCCCTTGGCCTCACCCACTGCTCTGCCACACTGCCTCGACCTAGGAGGGTGGAAAGAATCCATGCAACAAATCCCAGAAATGGCTGGCATGCTGTGATCGTTTCAGTGCTTCTAAATTAAGAGTAAGACTGGGGTAGTGAATGAGATACCATCTCACACTGGTCAGAATGGCCGTCACCAAAACATCTAGAAACAGTAAATGCTGGAGAGGGTGTGGAGAAAAGGGAACCCTCTTGCACTGTTGGTGGGAATGTAAATTGATACAGCCACTATGGAGAACAGCATGGAGGTTCCTTAAAAAACTACAAATAGAACTACCACATGACCCAGCAATCCCACTACTGGGCATATACCCTGAGAAAACCATACTTCAAAAAGAGTCATGTACCAAAATGTTCATTGCAGCTCTATTTACAATAGCCGGGACATGGAAGCAACCTCAGTGTCCATCGACAGATGAATGGATAAAGAAGTTGTGGCACATATATACAATGGAATATTACTCAGCCATAAAAAGAAACGAAATTGAGTTCTTTGTAGTGAGGTGGATGGACCTAGAGACTCTCATACAGAGTGAAGTAAGTCAGAAAGAGAAAAACAAATACCGTATACTAACACATATATATGGAATCTAAGAAAAAAAAAGTCATGAAGAACCTAGGGGTAAGATGGGAATAAAGACACAGACCTACTAGAGCATGGACTTGAGGACACGGGGAGGGGGAAGGGTAAGCTGTGACAAAGCGAGAGAGTGGCATGGACATATATACACTACCAAACGTAAGGTAGATAGCTAGTGGGAAGCAGCCGCATGGCACAGAGAGATCAGCTCGGTGCTTTGTGACCACCTGGATGGGTGGGATAGGGAAGGTGAGAGGGAGGGAGATGCAGGAGGGAAGAGAACTGGGAACATGTGTATATGTATAACTGATTCACTTTGTTATAAATCAGAAACTAACACACCATTGTGAAGCAATTATACTCCAATAAAGATGTTGTAAAAAAAAAAAAAGACTGAGGTAGTGGCCGTTTCCCAGTTTATATGCAGCTTCTTTTATTTAAAACAGAAAATGACTGCTGGAAATACCTGCTTCCTTGTTTCCCGTGGGCAGCAAAACAGAATTTACCTTTTCTTAGAGTGAGAGCAGCGGTGATATTTTGTTCTCTTCCCACCTCTAACATGAGGAGATAATGGGCCAAAGTATCAGCTGCCAACTAGGAAAGGCATAAGGGGAAAACAACAAATAAAATAGCTCAACCCAGTGAACAGCATCTGAGAGGGAAGGACAGATCGTTTTTCCCAAGATGTAATAACAGACGGAAAGAGCAAGAGAGAGAACAAGTCGGCTTCCTAGAGGCCACAGACATGGAGTAATTCTCGGGAAGAGATGCAACCTTGGTTCGGGAAGGAAAGCATAGGAACAAGAAGAAGAAGAAAAAAAAGACAATTCCCCAAGAATGTCTATTGGAATGAATCTGATGGAAAGCTTGACGCCAGACAGAGGAAGGAAGCTCACATCCACTGAGGGCCTATTACAGCTGGTGTGCGTGTGACAGTGAAAGCATTCCGTCCCCCCGCTCCCCGAGAATCTTGTGAAGTAGAAGCTGTCCCCTCCCCGCCACATCCCACTTGACGGGAAATAGGGGCTCTGGGCAGTGAAACAATTAGCTCGAGGCCGGATGTCTCCCTGGCCCAGCAAATCACTGGCAATGCCTACGCAGGAGAACAATGCCAAGGGGTCATCCGAGGGACACTCTGGAAGAGTCTTCAGAAGAATTGCCTTTTGCTCCTTCTAGACCAGTCCTGTTGATTTCTTAGTATGTGTACAAGCTCACGTGTAAAACTACGGGCTATTCGTTATGGAGACTGTTCACAAATTACAAATTACATCTAAGTTCCTCTAGAATAGGAGTTCTTATTTTTAGGCATGTCAGCACCTTTGAGAATCTGATCAAAGCTAGGATTCCTTTCCCTAGAGAAATGTGTACACACAAACACACTCCCTTTACATGAAACTTCCCTGGGGGATCCATGGCTCACAGCTTTTAGACCCACAGAGGATACCTATGTCCCCAGGTAGCCCAGCGATGTCGCGGCACCACTAAGACACATTCTGTGCCATTGGACACCTTGATCGGGGAAGTTCCTCTCCTCAGTCACGGCCTTGTGTTTCTGGGTTACCACAGCTGTCTCTCCCACTGTTGGGGAGCCCTCTAATCCCCTCGCACTCAGCACTGAATCTGCAGTCAGAAGACCTGGACTTGGGACCTAGCCCCCTCTGGCCATGCTGCTGCCACTCCCTGAATCTGTTTCCTCACCTACACTATTAAATGGAGATCAGACCATGGCTGGCCCTGCTTTTTCCCAAGGCTTCCGGAAGAAACATGTGCAACAGTACAAGTGAAAGCAATTTCTAAGAGAGCAGTGAGCACCTACTGTATGCAGGCACTGTTTCACACACTTTACATGTGTTAGTTTATCAGTCTTCAAAGCTACCCTCCAAGGGTGGTACTTCTTGTACCAGGAAGCTGGGCCCAGAGGGGCCTGGGAACTGGTGCAAGCAGGCACAGGGCTGGGACGCAAACGGAGGCAGCAATGCCAGCACCAGCCTTCTTGCCCGCTGTCTCTCTCTAGACCAGGCAATGCCATGCAGATGCCTGAAACTGTTAGAATAAGAAGGGAAAAGGACCCCGCAGGCCCTTTATTCACATAGTGGAGCTTGGGCAGGGGGAGTTGGGGAGGGAAAGGGCTCTATAGTCAGACCGCCAGAAAACCTCAGTGTTATAACAGCAACCTGCTTATGCCTCAAACCACCGTTAACCGCCCTGAGCTCCTTGGTAGAGCCAGTCTGGCCTTTGATGTAGCCCTGGGGGGCCACCCAGAAAATAATTCAGCACCCCCAGAAAGTGTGGAAAGTGCGTGATGAGGAAAATCTGGGCAACTGTGAGAGCACAGGACAGGGGTGAGTAATCTAGTCTGTTTGTGAGGGGTCAAAAAGCTATACATCTTCCCAGCCTTTACATTATAACAAAACCCCAAGATACCAGACTGAGCTCAATGCTAAGTGTCTGCAGCTTCACCTCACTTAATGTACAACATTTCGAATTCCGCTTCGAGCACCTTTTCCCACTGTTCTTCTCTTAGCTAGTTCCTCCTCTTCCTTTGGGTTTCCTTTTGAATCTAACCCCTTTAAAGAGCCTTCCTGGCACACCCTATGTTGCATGCAGAGGTTGGCCGTCGGCAGCCTTGGACTCCAAGTGTGAACCACAGACCAGCACAGTCTGGGGGCTTGTTAGAAATGCAGAACCTTTGACTCCAGCCCGGGTGAGTGTTAAGTAATATAAAACTGCCTCGTCCAGCTCCAGGAGCCACTAGCCCCAGATGGCTATTGAGCATTCGAAGCAGGGCTAGTCTGAGCTAAGATGCACTGTAAGTATAAAATGCACACCAGATTTAGAAGACGGGGCAAAAAAGAATGTGAAATATCCCAGTAATCATTTTTATAATGATTATCTATTGAAATGATAATATTTTAGGTATTTTGTGTTAAATAAAAATATTATTAAAACTCACATTGTATCTACATCGGGCAGGGCTGCTTTCAAATGTGAGAAGCGCTCGTTTAGGATAATGATCAGAAACCAGTGTTGGCAAAGTACAGACTGTGGGTCCAGTCTGGCCCAGTACCAGTTTTGGTAACTAAACTTTCACTGGAACACGGTCACGCTCCCTCGCTACATATTGTCTGTGGCTACCTTCGTGCTACAAGAGCGGGATTAAGTAGGTGCAATAGAAACTGAATGGCCTGCAGAGCCTAAAATATTGACCAGCTGGCCCTTCACAGGAAGAGTTTGCTGACCCCTAGTCAGCAGCACGGGTTCCAGAGGTGGACGCCCGGCTCCCAATCCTGTCTCTACCACCTTTTAGTACGTGAACGTGGGCAAGAGACTTCATGTCTGTTTCTCAACTTCTGTATCTGAGAACAGGCATAAGAGTACCTATGTGATCAAGGTGTTATAAAGATTAAATCAGTTGATAATGTGAAATTCTTTCGATTGTGCCTTGCGCTTAGTAGGTGCTCGATAAACGTTTCCCCCACTGTTACTATCAGTAGCAATCATCACAAGTTATAATTAGACATTTTTGCTTTGTTACCTTTTGTCTTATGTGTTGCCCCACCAGACTAAAAACCCCAGGAGAGCAGGGACATTTTCTATCTTGTTCCAGCTATTCACCTGAGCAAGTTTCTGCAGCATGATAGAAATTCAATAACTACTTGTTGAAGGAATGAGGCGCAGAGAAAAGTAATCTGCCTGAGGCTACACAGCCTGTAAGCGGCCAGGACTTAAACCTGGTTCTTTCTGTTCCCCAAATTCTTAACCTCCCCTGCTACACCCAGTGCGGTCTCTGGACCAGCAACCTCACCTGGGGGGGCTTGTTAAAAATGCAGAATCTTAGGCGCCACCCCAGACCTACTGAATCAAAACCTCTAATAAGATCTCCAAGAGATTCATGGGCATGTTGAAGTTTGGGGAGTACTGCTCTAGGCGCTAATTCCCAGTTGAGACTCTGATTATTCACTCAACAAGTAATTAATGGAGCATCTGTCTTTCCCCTGAGCACTCAACCCCCTAACACCAGAGCTGATTATTTCTATTCACCCCACTAAGGGCCTGGGGGTGTTTAGGTTCTGCAGTAAACGTCACTATACTGTGTCAGAAAGTGTCCTTTCTCCTACCAGATTCGAACCACTGAAATGCAGGAATGACCTCTCTGCACAGAAATCTGCGTAACATTCCATGCCAGCCTCAACTGACAAAGCCACAGGCCCAGAGGATGCAGGGGGTGGAAAATCCACTCCTAAATCATTTCCCTCTGGGCAGCAGCCTCAGCGAATGGGGTAGCCACAAGCTAGTGGCTGCACTGCCAAAATACACATCCATTCCTACATGTCATACCTCAGGCTCCTTCCTTTTTGATTCTACGAATTAAAGCAAATCATCTCCCACTCATATTACAAACCAGTTAAAATTCTCCCCTCGCTGACTCTGTTTTGTCTTTCTTGTTGCCTGCCTCCAAGGTCCTACGCTCTTTGCCTCACTATTTTCTTAGAAATGGCCCATTGTGTGGCCCTTCCGAGGACACATTAGCACAGAATCTTACAATGGATTCCCATTTGTCACAGCAAGAAGTTTCCAACTGTGGTCATCAGTTGAAAACTTTAAATTAGAAAAAGACTGATTAGCATGATTCTTAAAGGTCTGAACACTAAACTCACAGATGGCCTCTGAGAGGACTGATGGCGCATAAAGGAGATTAGGATAAATCTAATTATTTAGGGGTGTTCCCATTTCCGGAGTCAAGTGGTGAGCGATGGAGAAGAAGTGAAGGATGGACAGATGGATATAATGAAGCCCCATTAGAGTCCTTTTGATTCCCTCTCACGGTGATGGAGCACATTACCCCATTAATGGTCCTGTGAGCTAACACAGTCGAAGTTTGGCGCCGTGACCTCCGAAATGAATTTGAATTGCCTGCCCGGCTCTTTACACCTGTCCGCGGGATTTAAATGAGCCTGAAAGGTCTGTGTGCCTGCCGTGGAGCTCTCTCCCTAGAGCACGGGCTGGAAGCCCCCTTAGGGAACGACCTTCCTCCTGGCTGGTTTCTGAAGGCACCCAGGCTGAGGCTCACAGCTCTTCTGTTCCCACCGCTCTACAACGTGAATTTCCTAGGAAATATGCCGCGCTTTGTGTTCATTCGGGCGCACGCGAGGTGTTCGTTCGTTCAGCGGGTGATGGCTACACATCATCATCATCACACGCTGATTAGGGACCTGAGGGCAGGCTCTAAGGAAGAAGAGTGCAAGATAGGGCCCTTTTCTTGAGGAGCTCATGGGACAGAGATGTGAGATAAACAACAATATAGGACATTTCACAGCTAAGTGCGAGATGAGAGCCTGATTTGCTCCAACAGCTCAGAGAACAGAGTGGAGACAGTGGTGGTCCATGGACGTGAAATCACGGAAAGAGGTGGGACTCCCATTTCTTCCCTAGATGACCACAATGACCTCCTAAATATCTCCTTTCCTCTACTTTTGAGCCACTAGTGTTCGGCATCACTTAAAAGTGTAAATCAGATCACGTGACTCTCTCCAAGAATCAGAGTTGACATTTAATGAACACTTACTGTTCACTCAGCACTGATCTCAACGCACTTCACACATCATTTCAATTCATCTTCACGACAGCCATGTGTGGTAGGTACTAGTATCATCTCTCTATTACAGATGAGGAAAGGGAGGTACAAAGAGGTTACCTGGCCCAGTAAGTTAGTAGAATTTATAGACAAATTCAGGCTTTCTGACTCCAGAACTCAGATTCTCAAACCCTGTAACTCCTATTCTTTGGTCCCTGCCCTCCCATCACACATGGAATAAAATCTAAACTCTCTGACCTCATCTTGCTTCATTCTCTCCCATGCTCAGTGTGTGCTAGCCACAGTCTCCAAGTTTGGTCCACTTGAGGCCCTTTACACCTGTAGGACCCTCTGTCTGCCTAGAAAGTTTTCCCACTCTCCCATACTCAACCTGGAGACATCAGAGTGACCTTGAGTCTCAGCTCTTTACTTTTCTCTGCTCTCCTTCCCACCCAGGTCATCTCACTCGAGGCCATGGCTTTACGTGCCCTCTCTATGACTGCCACATGTGTTTCTAGTCTGGGCTCTCTAATGAGTTCCAGCCATGTGTGTTCCACAGTTTACCTGATGATTCCTCTTGCATGCGTAGCGGGCACCTCATATTTCTTATAACCAAGAGAGAACACCTTACTTATAGCCACCATCCTAGTTCAGTCTTTCCAGTAAATATCACTAACCATTCAGCTGGTTACTCAAGCCAAATACTAGAAGTTCTTAGCCTCTGAGGGCTCATATTCAACTCCATCAACAAAATCTACCTGCTGTGTTTCCAAAACACATTGCCAAATAGCCTACTTCTCTCCACCTCTACCGCACCATTATCTCTACCATAAACCACTGTGATAACCTCCTAATTGGCCCCCTTGCTTGAGCTTTCATCTGCTTTCAACCCAGCCAGAGTGATCCTTGTAAGACTCAAGTCCCATTGTTTCCTTGTCTGACATCCCCCAAATCCAGTCTCATTCTGGGCCCGCAAGACTCTAGGCCACTGCCTGCCTCTGTAACCACATCTCCTTTTGCCTGCTCACCAGCGTTCCAGGCCCACTGGCCCTCCTGCTGTTTCCTGAACATGCCAGGCTCACCCCGGACCTGTGGCTTTTGCGATCGCTATTCACTCTAATTGGAAAACTCTCTGCCCCCCGGGTTCTCCAGACTTGCCTCTTGTCCTTGACTTCTCAGTTACAGTGTTACCTCCTGGGTGAAGCCTTTTCTGACATCTCCATCTGAATGCATCTGCTCCGGCACAAATACTTCTATATTACGCTGTTTCCTCTCACTATCTGAGAAGATGGACGTTTGTGTGTTGCCTTGTTTTTCTCTCCTACTAGAGTCATCTCTTAAAAGGTCTGGGGCCTGATCCCATCCCCCAGAGCCTGCACCTGTAAGGGGGTCAGCAGCAACTGTTTAATGATGAACAGCATTTATTTCTAAGCTTTGTTGATAACGAAAAGCAAATGGAGGAGGTGAGATTGAAGACAGATGATAATGCCGGGATGCCAATCCTACAGTCAGTGGGAGGGGATGGGATAAAGAACAGAAGTGAGGGGGACTTCTAGAGAGTGAGGGAAGGCTAATATATTGCATTAAGTGCCTATTACCCATGAGGCCCTGGGGATACTCAGGTGAGCCAAGGAGTCACAGCCCCTGCCCTCATGGAGCTTGTGTTTACAATGTTTTTTAAACTTTTCATCCCTATTTTAGGACAGGACAGAGGAAAGCACATTTTTTTTTCCTGTAAAGGGCCAAACAGTAAATATTCTAGGATCTGTAGGCCGTACAGTATGTGACGCAAATACTTAACTCTGCCGCTGTAGTGAGAAAGCAACCATAGACAGTGCACACACGTGGCTGTGTTCCAATAAAACCTTGCTAATAAAAACAAGCATCAGGGCTTCCCTGGTGGCGCAGTGGTAGAGAGTCTGCCTGCCGATGCAGGGGACACGGTTCGTGCCCCGGTCCGGGAAGATCCCACATGCCGCGGAGCGGCTGGGCCCGTGAGCCATGGCCGCTGAGCCTGCGCGTCCGGAGCCTGTGCTCTGCAACGGGAGAGGCCACGACAGTGAGAGGCCCGCGTACCGCAAAACAAACAAACAAACAAAAACCAAGCATCGGGTCTGATTTGGCACGTGCGCCATAACTTGACAACGCTGGGATAGGGTCTTCTTTTGTAGGCCCTTCTTTAGGCCTGTTACACAGAAGAGCAGGCTTTGGTTGAATCCTAAGGGTCTTGTGTAGAAAAACGTAGAATTACTATTTCCATTAAATCCTCTCTGAAGCTCTTAGGAGGCAATGAGTAGAATTGAGCTGTCTGTCTAAGGTTCCTGTCAGTCTTCTGTTTTATTCCTCCCCCCCAATCAACCAGCTTTTGTAAGAAGTCTCACAGTTATATAGAGTTGAATGTACATCACGTGATGAAGAGTAATTGATCATGGCTAATGCATATACTAGCTGGTGGACCTGCCCTTATACCACCGCTGGAAAGGGAGAGAGAGGACGGGGACTAGGGATTAGTTATACTGATCTCAAGTGAAGCTAATGGCTTGGTGTCAACCATGACCTCAGCCAGGGAGAAAAGCTGCGTCCGAGTCTACAGGCCTTCGTCATGAGACATTTGCCATTCAGCTGTTGGCACATGAGCTTGGGCGTAAGAAAGGAAAGAAGATGGCATCGTTGTGTGCCCTTCTTGCTCTGGAGCACTTTCAGAAGCAACAACTGTGATCAGAAAAATAAATATTGTTAAGGGAAGTGGGATAGCTGTTCTGGACACACACCAGGAGCCAGGCTCCAGGAAGCTGGAGCCAGCAGAATCAAAGCTTCACACGCATAAGACACTGCTGGGCTTTCTCCACAGGTTGCCTTTGTGGTTGCGGTCTGCCTGGTTTCCAGGGAGCCTTCAGTTGGAATATTGAGCTGAGCTGACTTAGCCCTGTGTGTCACATGAGCTCCATTACCATTAACACAAATAAGTCTTTAGTTACATGAGGAAGGTGTAGAGAGTGTGTATGGCTTCACCTCATGAAAACATCATTTTTTCAAAACACCAGTTTCTTGTGTATAGATTGCCCAAATGTGTGTTCACATTAATACACGACAATAAGAGACCTAGATATACTGCTCTGGGCATAATGACTTAGCCTTGCTTCCGTACCAAGAAATCCTCAAGCCAGTGCCTCTCCCCACAGGGCCACCTCCCTAATTCCTTTTCTTCCACCTCCATTTCAGCCGGACCTGAAGTGGGCAACAGAGCCTGGGCACCTCCGCTCAGGCAGCAGAGAACAGATGTGTTCAGAGCCTTACTGTGCTCCCAGCACTTAGCAGTGTTCAAAGAAATATGTGAGAAATGAACAAATGGTAGGGGAACTTCCAACCCATCAGAGTGCCAGGATTCTGAAATGCATGGTCATGAAATGCACAGGGACACATAGTTAGTGCCCATCTCTATGGGAAGAGGAATAAAACTGACTTTGCAGAACTACTCCCAGGCAGGAGACAGGCTGTGCTCATGGCTTTCACCTGCCACGTTACTGAATGTTCTCAGCGTCCCTGCAAAGTCGGTATTTCTAATCAATATTTCATTGACACTCTTATCTCCTCAAACGAAGACACCACCACCCACACTGAACTGCTGCGATGGGAATTCAACAAGATACACCGTACGTTAAGTCTTCACTCAGCCTAGGGTTTGAGACATAAGGGTTCGATAAATGACAGCTGTTGGTGTTCTTATTGCTTTGTCCTTGTTACAGATGAAGAAATAGAGGCTCAGTGGTTTACAGTGACCACTCCAAACTACAAAATGTGGCACAATTGGGATTGGACCCAATGTGTCTTATTCCTTCTGTAGTTACAGGAAGGAATAAGGAAGGTGTACTGGTTGCATCTTCCTCTGCTCTTTGCCTTCTTAGCTTTAGCCCTGGGAAGTCCAGAGCTACCTCAAGATGGCTCTAAATTCTCCTCTAAGTGCTACATAGAAGATTAGAAAATAGGTTATGCATCTATTATATTTGACATGCTAGACTTCTATATATATAAATATAACATAAATAGAATATATATATTATATAAGTATATATAAATAGAATTCAAAGTTAATTCTTTGCATAACAGACTAGAATACTGATCCCGCCCTTAAAAATAAGTCCTTCCTACAATGAATACATGTTCTAGTGTTATGCAGCCCATTTCCCTCTTCCCAGGTAAAGACACTTAGAATCGTAAAGGCACTGGTGGGCTGCATTCGATGAATAGGGCCTGACCTGGAATGGTATGTAACATCACCAATGCCATGGTCCCAAACACGCAGCCAAAGGTTTTCAAAATGTACAGGCATCCATGCAAAATTGAAAGCGTTGCTAGGCATCTGACTAACAAGCCAGAAAGGCCATAGCACTTGCCAGAAGGGATGAGGCATTTCAGAAAGAGAAGTCAAGATGTATTTGTGAGCTGAACGCATCCCTCAGCCTGCTTAGCTGTGCTACTTGGTTCATAAACCAGGGATTAAGTCAATTTTCATTTCGGCTTTTTATTTCACCTTTAGGCAACCCCTAAGGTTTCCAGAAGAATTCTGTTTGACCTTTAGCTAAAGTTCAACCTCTACCAAGTTACCGATTTTGGATGGTCCCTGGGTGATCACTTAAGACAGATTTCGCTACAATTCAATGAAAAGATAATCCCTGGCCTAAAGAGTTCACAAAGGAAGGACTCCCGGTGGGCTCAGGGATGGTAAAAGTTATGGGTTTAGTCCTACTAATGAATGTTAGTGATATTTTCATTGTGTAACATTGCTCACTGACGTCAGCCTGGATGCATTTGCTGGATACTGAACCCGGGGCATTCCTTTACCTCCACCTGGACCCAGATGAGGGTTCTCTCAGTGCCCCTTGTACTCTAGGCCCTAGAAAAAAAGAGTCAGCCCACTGAGGCAGTGCCTTTGCAAGGTGTCATTTACTTCCAAAGTTACCCACCACTGGACTTGGACTTTGGTGCCCACACCAAGTAGGGTGTCTTTGCTATAAGCACATATGCTCTAGATCTGCATTTCTCTAACACTTACTTTTCAACACCTCTCAGCCACACTCAGGACATGTGGAGGGGAGCGGTGGACGGAGAAGCCAGCTCTTCCGAGTTACAGCGGAGAATGGAGGTCTGGAGGTGTTTCTTTCTTACCTATCCTGACTTACTTTGTCTACTGAAGGTCCGCCTGATTCTGCAGGAAGTATTGTAAAAGTCTCTCAATATGTGTTTATGTTTAATCAGAGGGTTCCCCCCGCCCCGTTTGTGATTACGTAGTTAGCTAGGAGGTGCTGTGCGCACACCACAGAGACAGGGTCGCTTCTGGTTACAGAAGTGAAAACAGCTCCCAGTTTGCATGCAGGGCAGTTCATCCCTATCCAGAGATTACATCCATTAAATAAAGGGAAATCCAATGTCCATCTCACTCACAAGTCAGAACAGGATGTCTGCCTCACAGACATCAATATATGGTTACCCAAGGGGAAAGAGAGCTGGGGAAGGATAAATTATGAGTTTGGGCTTAGCAGATACAAACTGCATACTACTATATAAGAAACAGTATATATAACAAGGTGCTACTGTAGAGCACAGGGAACTATGTTCAATATCCTGAAATAAACCATAAAGGAAAAGAACATGAAAAAGAATATATATATATATATATATATATATGAGTCATTTTGCTGTACACCAGAAACTAATGCAACGTTGTAAATCAACTATACTTCAATAACAAATTCTTAAAAAGAACAGGATGTCTGCATCTGCCACTTCTCTGACTTCCCAGTCCTGTGGGAGAACAGCGGCCCCTCTCTCAGCATCTCCGTGGACTGGAAGATGCTCATTTTCGAGGAAGGGCTCCTAGCTTTCTGCAGAGAGTTCAATACCATGATGCCTCAGATTCAGCTTCCTGCATTCTTTTTCTTATTGATTGGTGTACCTCAGGCTATTAGGTTTAAATGATAATTAAATGATAATTTTTTGGGGGGGTGAGTACACAAGGAGATAAAGGTCTTACAAATAGACTCAAAGCTTGCAGGCAGGAGACGTGTAGTGATTCACAAAGCGTTTATCTAGCTGGCATTTTCTTCCCCCAGGAAAAAGTAATCATTGCTACCATCCTCTGAAAACAGAGATGCTTGTTTTCTGGGAGGGCTTGGAGGCTAGCCAAGACAGTGTGAAGATTCCTGAAATTCCAACACACCTGCTGGAGTACTGGACCGAGTGAGCTGCCCATAAAGGGTCACCCCAAGGCCCCTTCCGTCCTTACCAGAGCCACTGCAGCAGAGCCCTAGGTGTCTGCGAGCGTGGAGGCTTATTGTGAGCTGCTGCCTCTTTCGATGGGCCGCCTGGCCCAGGTGTGATTCCGCCCCTGGAATACGCAGAGGAAGCCATGCTTCCCCCCCGCCCCCCGCAACCTCCAAGCCCCTCCAACACACACACCTGTAATAACACACGGGTTATTAAGTGCAAATAATAATTTCCCGATAGAAGGGCCTGCCCCACCATGGCTTCCACTCTGCCCTCGACCCGACACTCTCTGCCATCCACTTTCTGTCTCAGCCTCAGGCACTACTGGCGTTTTGGGTCAGGTAGTTCTAGGTCGTGGGGGGCGGTCTTGTGTGCTTTAGGATGTTTAGCAGCACCCTTGGTCTCTACCTGCTCGATGTGACCAGCACACCTCTCCCTCCCACCTGTGACATCCACAGATGTCCCCAGACGTTGCTGAACGCCCCCTGGGGGTAAAATTACCCCCAGTTAAAACCAATGTCTTAAGACAAGTGGGAAATGATGGGGGAAGCTGAGAATTCCCCCAACCCTGTAAGGAACCAAAGAGGCCATGTCGTTAACAACTCTCCAGTCTGGCTTGCAGATTCCATCTCTGAGGAATCTCAACGAGCCAGAGACCTCCATCGGGAAGTGGGAAGGGGGCCTGGGGAGGGCGTTCAGGGCTGAGTTGAGGACTATGGATTCTTGGCCAAAAAATGGCAGAAGAGTGACTGGATTGCACTCTTTCTCTAGAGTGAAGGTCTATGACTCACATGACGGAGAAAATATTTTGCAGCACCCGCTATATCCCCCATCCATCAGTCAAGACAGCCGACACATTTCTTTCTCCTCTCCCTCTCCACTCTCCTAGTTTTTGTCCCGTCTTCTTTCCCCTGGGCTCCTCTAAAGCATCCTTGCACTTCCTCTCTCCCAGTCTTGCTTCTCACCATCCGTCTCTCCACCACGACAGGTCACCCCAGCCGGCCATCTGCTTGCCCCCCTGGCTTTCCATTCTTTCAGGAGAAAATCCAGACTCCTTAACAAGGCCTGCAAAACCATGCATTACCATTCTCAGTCCCTTACTTCCAACTTTAGGTTGCCACTCCCCTGGGCCCTCCTGGTTACTCCCCGTGTACGGGACACATTCCTCTGTGGGTACCCAAGGTGGTTTTAGGTGGTACAGAGTCATGGCCTTATAGAACGTGGAATCTCCCAGGCGTGATTTAGTTTCAACATCCTTTTCCTTCCTTGCACTGTCTCCAGAAGCATGTTTAGTCTGGTGTTTCTTTGTCCTTCACGCGGCTCTAATGCTTGATGATCTCCCATTTTGTACCAGAAAAGCACGGTCCTCAGGCTCGAAGCACAGACTCCAGATGAAATTGAATAACACTGTTTTATTTTTCATTGTATTTCCCTTGGTAGCTGCCTTCTACTTATGGCATGTTATGCTGCTTTTCTGTTCCAAGAATGACATAATCTTTCCTTTTTCAATGAACGTATTTAGGGAGGAAAAGGAAGTTGATTTGAAAGAACATAAATAGTGGTAGAAGCGGTTCCTAACTGTAGCAGAAACTGTGCTGAATGCTTGATATTTGGGAAATGAATTACTTGAATTTGCACCAGCCCCTTCCACATCTCAGTCTTCCCTGTCCCTTTGACAGTCTAAGAAGGTGGAGCGGGCAGCAGTAGAGGAGCCGGAATGTTCCTCATAATCTCTCATATATTCTTAGGTGTTTGATGCAGACGTCACCCCACCGAAAGCTGAGCGCCCTGGATCCCCCTCATGGCACCTGTGAGTTCTGGTTGCATGTCTGTCCAGTTTACTGTGGTTTCCACAGTGTCTGGTATGAAGCTTGGCAGCGACAAGATGCCAGAAAAATATACCTTGGTTGGATGGATGAAATGGAGAGAAACACATAGTCTCTTTTAGCCAGGTCTGGGCCACACCAAGAGAAAGGCAAAATGAGGTGAGCAGAGAATCCATGAAGATGTGAACCCACTTCCTTGGATAACAGAGACAGAAGAGTTGAAGGGAATTACTCGGGGTGCTGTTTCCATTTCCGTCTCCACTTGGAACATCAGAACTCGACCTCTCTGGGCCACTGAAACACTCTTGAGTCTTGGCCTGTCTGCCTCTTGTGCCCAAACAGGGAACAGAGCAAAGAACACACAGAAACCAGCAAGACATAAGCTTACTTGTTTCTACTCTGTCTTTCTACCTGGAGTTCTACCTTTCCAAATTTGTAGCACTTGAAGGTATGTTTCCCCAGCCATTTCTGGATTGTAACTAACAATTCCTTTTTTTTGCTACTGACAAAATCTGAAACTTAGCCTGGAGCACTTTTTTGCCAAGGAGAGAACTGTGTCAGACTTGTGATGTGTAATAAAATACTACGGTAACGTGGAATAATGCTTTGAAACGCTGCCAGGGTGAGCATGCGTGCAGAATGACTGAAATCACCTGCTCTGTGGCTCATCTGGAACCTCGATGGAGGAAAACTGAGGCATTCTTTTCCCTCCTTTACAATTTGCACAGCCTCCTTTGCGATTGCATTGTGGAGATTATGCCACTGAAAGTAAGTGCCGTGTTTACTCCACATGCAATTTTTCGTAACTAATACAGTCTCCCTGTCCAGGCATCGGCCGTGTGAGCATCCCTCGATACGCTGAGCTGTTCCCACAGGCGCCCCCGTGAATGCCTCATTGCAATAATCACAGTGCTGAACGCGCAAGCTGTGTGGGAGGGGGTGGAGGTCATTTTTGCAGTGCTGAAAACGACATCCACTCTGTCCATCTTAGAGGCTGCGTTAACTGAATGGGATTCGGTTCCCCCTTCCCCTCCCCTCACACACATGATGCTGAATTCAATGGGAATTATCAGCAATGAGCTGCATGATTAGAAGAGCCAACATCGCGAGGTAGTTACTATTATGAGTCAGGCATTTTGCCCTGTTTTAGGTGAATCTCGTAACATACTACCTAATAAATAGAAATATCTTCATGTTACTGTTGAGCGAACGGAGGCTCGGAAGGGATAACTGATGTGCTCAATTTTCACGTGATGACTTGTGTCCTAGCCAGGATTTACTCCAGGTCTGTGTGGCTCCAAAGCTTGGATTCTTTCCATAACGAGCGCTGTTCAACTAAAGCCAACCGCCTTTCCTTCCTTGAGTTGTGGTTAAACCTTCATTATCTTTGGTCCTTAAGCATTATTTGCTGGTTGTCATGTACCTATAACTAGCAGTATACATGAACCAGTGAGAATTCTGTTACTGGTTCATGAAGAGCCAGTAGCCTAAGTAAGTAATTTCTCATGCACAAAATATGAACAAGCAGAAGAAAAACCTTTCAACACATTTCAAAGGCATCTATCTGACTCTTTATGAAAAGGGAACCCCCCCTTTTCTTTTTCTACAAAGGGAAATTAGAAAATGTAGAAAAGGAACTCACTGATAGATTGAGTCGTTCAATTTTGCTAAGGTAATAATAGTTACGATGGATTAGGTACTTCCTGTATGCTGGGAATCACACAAAGCACTTTGCATGAAGGATAACATAATCCTTATAACCCAACGATGGGGGCGCTGCTATCAGCCCCATTGGACAAATGTGGAAACCGAGGCTCAGAGCTTATGTGTCTTGGCAAGGTTAGTCAGAGAGGTCGGGATTCCAACCCAGGCTTCTCTGGCTCTGAAGCCATGTTCTTATCTGCTATGTCATCTTGTCTCCTACAAACCGTTCCTAGCTGGCATCTTTGTGTTGGTTAAATAAGGGGAACACTTTAACCAGCAGTGAAAATTAGAAATTCTGGGGAAGTGACTTACTGTTTTAGGAAGAACCTTCATTTTAAGAATGAGGTAGGCTGGTTAGTCACTGCTAACTGAGGTGTGACATCAACCCCTCTGGGGCTCACCTTCCTCGCCTGCAAATTGCTGGTGGTGAAGGACAGAGTTTGAAAGGTCCCTTCTTGCCCTAACATTCTGCCGTTCTCTCAAACACAGTTTCCCCTCTCACACCACTTCTCCTAAGTTTTGATTTGTGCTCTCTTATGGCAATAGAAGTCAGATACATCAAAGACATGGTTGCTGTCTAGTTCATGATCATCTGAACACCTTGCCTTGATTGGAGCCATCAGCTATCCCTATGGTGTCAGTCAATCCCGAAGGGCTTGCTGGACACACAGACAGTGTATCCAGGGCTGAAAGTGCTTCCCTTCTCACCTCACCCCTGCTCTGGGCTCCAGGCCCTTGGCCTACCTTCATGTCTTCAAATGGCTTCCCGCTACCCCCGAGCCCACGCACATGCTGCTCCCCTGCTGGGAACACTCTTCCTTCCCCTCGTCCTGAGGCTGGCTGCCATGCCACCTTCGGATCTCAGCTCCAGGGCTACCTGTTCAAGGATGCCTTGCCTGACCCCTTGACTAATGAGTCTCCTTCATTACGGATTGGCCCTTTCCTTGAGAACAGTTCTCTGAACTGGTTCCTACTGCTTCAGATGGATCAGTGCTTGGGTCTCCCCTAGACTCACTTTTTTGTCCCTAGCACCAGCCGGGAGCCTCACTCAAAGGAGCCTCTCAAAACCTGCTGGTGGAAGAATTGGCACACTGACCTACTAGCCATACCTCTTTTCCCTTATTGATATAAGGGAATATACTGGTACAAGGATGGCAAGCCAATTTCCAGTGGAGTTACAAGGCCAGGTCTCCTCTCCATCCACCAAGCGATGTCCCAGAACCATGTTTTCTGCTGAGTTAATTTTTATGTTTTTTTCCCCATCTCCAAACAGCAAGTAATCTTGCCGATCAATGCCTGAGACCAAAGAGACTTGTGGAATGTTGAGAAGATTATGCACATAAATGTACCAGCTATGCTGGCCACGCTAAGATTAGTCATATTGTGCCGAGCGCTAGTTTATCAACCTTTGCCACTTACAAAATTCACAGCCAATTTAATTAGCCCTGAAAGCTGCTAAAATGACTATGACAACAATTGATCATTTAGTAATAGTGTTGGAGATCCATTAGGGACGTCACAGTAGGTGCCAAATAGTTTTGAGCCCAGATAGTAGGGGCATTTCCTTCTGCACAATTAATGTCACTGCGTTAAAATATTGACCATCCATAAAGAAGAAAATACCGAACATCTTTATAACCCCCATTCTTTATGGTCAAAACTTGCTTAGAAGGGTGCTTTGAATTTATTTGTTATAAACTGCACACTTCACGTTCAGAAAATTAAAATCGTTTCTACTGACTAGCTCATTTAATCATTTAGTTGATTTAATGAAAAACACTATGCATTGTTCTCTTCCTGGTTGCTAAGATTAATACTTTCTGTTCATTAGCAATCAAATATTGCAGGCAGGTTTACATCTTATTCTCACTTGACTCACTGCCTTTTATTTCCCAAAAAAAATCCTAATAGAATTTAAATGGTATCTTTTAAATCATGTGGAAATCTTTCTCTTAGTAACTCACTTTGTCTTGTGGAAGACACACTGCTAGCTGTGACACTGAGACATTTATCCCCAACTTCCTTTTCCAATGTTTCTTTTTTCGGTGGGGGGATCATGTATATGGAGGAGAGAGGGGGGAGACTTCGGAAAATATTATGTATCTAGCTTCCAGTGCCCCTAATTCATGAATACATCAGCAACATCATAGCATCCCCTGAAATGCGGTTAAGAAGGGCTCTCTGATTTATTAGTGGCACTTTATGAGCTACCTGGGAGAAAGAACCCATTAAAAATGTTAACTATAAGCATCTGGCTTTCATGTAATAAAGAATCGCAGCCACAGTGTAGAAGTGAATCCTCGCACACACGGCACACCTCTCCCATCACTCACTAAGGTTTCCATCATAAATGCCGCTTTATCACAGTGGTGTCGTTTACAGTCGTGGTCTCATCCGTGCTCTCCATTACTATTCGCAGGACTGTATAACTGGACAGGTAAATTCCTCTCCCCTTGAAATACGTACGAGGGCAGATTCTACAATAGAACCTTTTCATAACCAGATTGGTTCCAAAAGAGTATAATCAATTGAAATTACTTAACAACTGAGTCAGGGTTTAGCATCTCCAGATTTTCATTGCCTCCATATCAAAAGATGTTTTTTTAAACCCAAAATGCTTGATAGGAGGAAATGATAAAAGGCAGATGATAGGGTTTTGTACTGAACGTACATACAGTGGTTTAAGGATGCGGGGTGGAGTAACAAAAGAAAGCACTGAATCTGGAACTCTGAGAGGGTGAGGACAAGTTAACCATTTGGACAGTATAAAAATGATGCATTTTAATGTAGCACTCAATGAGCCAACCATCTAAGCAGAGGAACAGAAGTTTCCCTATTTTTTACTCTCTATTTCAAGGTGTTGTCTGCTTTTCTCGGGTGAGTGCATGCCCTTGTGTGTGTAAATGAATTAATCCGTGTTCCTCAGCGTGTTATTGTATTATTGGCTGGTTGTGGGAGAGGTTCACAGCACTTTCTTCCATTTTATGGCTGGGAAAACTGTAACACAAGGCATCAGTGTGCCTTAAACCTGGCATAGTGATTTTCACTTCTAAAAGGATAATTAATTTATCATTTGTGCAATTATTTGTTTAATGTTTGTCTCCCCTGTAGATTTTAAGATCCACAAGAGACAGAACAGTGCCTGTCTTATTTGTCATGACTGTCCCAGCACTAACACGGTCCCTGGTCTACGGCTGGTAGATGCTAAGTAAAATTTTTTGAATAACTGAATACTATTTTCCCAGGTCACTCCTATTGGCGCATTAGCAAAGCAGGACCAAACCCCAGGTAACCTTCCTGTACTGTTGCTGACTTTTTATTCACCCTTCAGGATTCTGTTCAAATGCCACCCCCTCTGTGAAGCATTTCTGAGCTTGCTTTCCTGCTACTTCTCCTGGGCTCCTTTAATGCTTTCTACCCATCCCTCTGTGTTTTGTGCACCCAGAGTTCCCTCTGCTATCTTCTGTTTAAGGAACCTCTCTTTTTTTTTTTTAGGGAACTATTCTGTTCCTCGTGCTTTAGATGGGGTTGATTCCATTTCTGCCTGGCCTCAGGGTGGGCTCAGGATCCAGATCTGGTCTCACAGGGCACCCCGTCCCTGTGGCCATGGTTCTTGGTTCAGCAATGGGCATGTGACTCAAGTTGGGCCAGAGTTTTCTGTGCACGTCTTTTATAAGCACTGCTGGGAAAAACAGTCTTTCCACTGTAAGTTAGTAGGATGTGAGCCTTAAACTGCTGGCGTTCCTATCACCTTCCTTGGGGAGGGGCCTCCTGAAAGACATAGAGAGACACAAAGCCCAGGAGACATTTTGTGTCCCTAGATCCAGCCATGTCTGTATCAACTCTACCATCAGACTTTTCAGTTACATGAGCTGATCATTTCTTTCTCCTTCCCTTTAAGCAGCTTGAGTTGGGTCTCGGTCACTTGTAGTCAAAGGAGCTCTTCATTTCCTTGGGCTGTAGTCTACTGACCATGGCTTCTTGAGAGCATGGGTTGGCTCATTCCTGTATCAACAGCGCCTAGTGCACGCCCTGCCCTGGTGAACGCCTGCTGAATGAACAGACCGACACACTTCTGGGGCAAGGACACTTCCCCGGGGTCAGGTGTTTGGGGGGTAAGATTATCAACAGGAGCTACTTGGGAGGGAGGCTTTGTATATTTTGGATCAGACTCCCATAAAATAAGGAAGAGATCATACGGACACTCGGGAATGCAAGTGTCAAGGTCAAGTGGAAGAGAAAGAGAAGGGCACTCAGCCAGACAAGGAGGATCTTACAGGAGCTTAGAATAAGGCAATAGGAGCTGGGCAGCCACAAAAATGGATTTCGCATTTCTGCTTTCCTACAGGGACTGAGTCAATCATTATGACAGTATTTCTGCGGCAAATGGAATTAACAATCCCACATGCTTTGGAAATGTTAAATTGTTAATAAGTCCCTTAGAGCTTTTTTGAACTCCAAGACTGGTTGGGGCCAAACACAGGTGTAGTAAACCATCTCACCTTGAGCTGGTAATTGAGGGCCTCTCAATGCCTGCCTAGGAGACAGCACCTTCCACTGTGGGGAGGAACAGATGGTACCAGCACTTGATTTTTGTTTTTAAATCTAAAGCCTGGCCATATCTGGCAAAACGATTCAATAAAACATGACTTTCCAACCTGTTTGGAAGGTGAGAGTTCTAGGTATCCCCTCACTGTGATCCAAAAATCTACACTAATGCTAAGCTTAAGAATCACCTGGATCTGGGTTTAAACTGCAGATTGTTTGGCTGGAAGACCCTGAACAGATAACTTAATGTCCATGAGCCCCGGTGTTCTCACGTATAAAACAGGACTGTACCACCTCCTTGAAGACATTTTATGAAGACAACATGAGACTGCTGATGTTAAATGCCTAGCAAGACCCTGGTCCATAGTAAGAGCTCAATGTACATTAGCCATGATTGTGCTGACAGTGATCACCATTGTTTCAAGACTTTAAACCCGACTTTGCCGTGCTGAATGCATTAGTGATGACCGAACATCTCAGGTGTATTTGTCCACCTGTGATCATTTCTCCAGCTTTTGCTCACACCAGCACCACGCATGTCAAATTCCCTTTCCTTCAGTTCAGAGGTTCTTGTCCTTTTTAAGGTCATGGACTCCCTTGAGCTTCTGAAGGAGTCTGAGTGAGGAGCCCCCTCTCTCAAACGCCTCCTGTAGTGCCTTGCCTCTTTCACCTGACCCCACCACACCTCTAAACTACTGCCCTGTCATTGCCCATTTACTTGCTTTTAGAATCTTCCTGATTACAGTGAAGGCTCTGGGAGGTCAGGCACTGTATCTACTCAGATCCCCATTTTGTTTCCTTTACTGAGCTCAGTGCCTGGCAGAGAAAATAAATGAAAGTCATAAAGGTTTCCCTTGCCCCTTAAATATTCACCTATACTCAAGCTTTTGCATCTATTTTCAGGGTCTGTCTGGGGACTCCAGGGTAAGGACCTCTATTTTGGGTGATCATTAAAAATGATGTAGGGAGGTGGTGGCGGTGTGAGGAATTGGGAGATTGGGATTGACATATATACATTAATATGTATAAGATAGATAACTAGTAAGAACCTGCTGTATAAAAAATAAATAAAATAAAATTCAAAAGAAAAAGAATTTAAAAAAATGATGTAGGGAAAATTTGCAGGCCAAATAAAGAAACACCTTGTCTTTATTATAAGCCAGAAAAGAAATGTGCAAATCAAGCATTAATCTCAAGAGAGGAAGGGCAGAGGTGGCACTGACACAGTGTCATAGCTGAAGGGAATTTTGTCCAAGTCCCTCATTCTACCCTAGGTGACGGTGAGAGCCAAACCTTGCCCAAGGTCACGTGACTAGCGGCAGTAAGAACCCAAGCCTCCTGGCTTCCAGACCAGTCTCATCAAACCCTCACCTCCCAGTCCCATGCCACCTTCCCAAAAGCACAGTTGTTGCAAGAATTCAATAAACATTTCCTTCAGAACGATTGCCAGAGGATAATTTGAGGAAATGCAGGATGTGCATGACCTTGGTCTCATGAGAGGACAGGCCTTTACAAGAAACAGTTGATTCAAATTTATGAAAATCTGTGGAGTGAAGGGCTTGCATTACTGCCTCATTTGAAAGATGACACCGTTCTCTATTTTTCACTGATGGGAACGTGACTTCAGAGGGCAAAAGGTGAGGCACCTGAGAGCAAAAGCCCAGTGGTGTCCATGATTGTCTTTGGTTCCTCCTCTGGGTCTAGCAGCGCTTGTTAGCCTGCGTTACAACAAAGTATCCCCGAGAGTGGGACAGGTACAGCCCACAGTACTTCTCAACTGGGTTTCACATTCATGGGAGCCCTTGGGGAGCCTTTTAACATGGTCCACACTTTTGGGATCCATGAATCTCCCTGCCCCATATGCTGGATGTTTTGCACGAACTTAGGCAGACACTTTTTTTTTTTTTTTTAACAATGAGAAAAAGAAACCTTGCACCCGTCATCATACCAGATGCTCTACCAGATAAATATCACAGTTTTTTTTAGAGAAATATTACGTGCTTTGAGAACATCTGCAATTCTCTAGACTATATTCTTGTCAGAAGTTGACTTTAAGTATTACACTTTAGACTTTCCTTCGAAGGTCTCGCACTAAATTTTCCCATTACAGCACAAATGGCTTCCTTGAAACAGTATCAGACAGCATTAGAAATGTGCCAGCCCATGAGCATTACCGCAACTGATCTCAGACAAACTCACGTTGTCAATAACGGTGCCCATTCCTATTATTTCAGAAATGAAAATATAGAAGAGAGATGAATATGTTTTCCCCAACTGTTACTCTGATTTGCAAAGGGTGTTATACATTCAAGCCACCATCTGGTCTTAGGTAAACAAGAGTAGCCGTTACTTGTTACAGAGAGCCTAGGAAAATCCCAGGCTGTGTGCTAAGTGCTTTATACACATGGCCTCCTTAATCCCCTCAACGGTCCCATACGATGACAGCACGGCTATTAGCTTCCCTCTCAGGGCCCCGAGGATCAGTGCCCGAGGGACATGGTTTGTAGAGCACTAGCTGTGGTCTAGGCTCTCTGCCATGTGCTTTATTTATATCTCACCTAATCTCACCAAAACCCTTTGAGTTCAGTGCCATCATAAATTCACAGTTGAAGAAACCGAGATAGGTCTCAAACCCAGTCCCAATCTACTCCGAAGTTCAGGCCCACTGTTCCCTTTGACACTAAGTGGGAGGGTCACTTGTTGGTTAAGAGTAAAGACTCTGTACAACCTCCTGGACTCCACCCTTGCTAGCTGCATGACTGTGGCTAAGCACTAGTTTACCTTTCTGTGGCTAAGTTTCCTCATCGGCAAAACAACATAATAATAGTACCTACCTCACAGGGTTGTGAGGACGCAGCGCAAATGCAAGTGCCTAGCACACAGTAATTACTCAGCGAATTGCTAGTATTGTAAAAAATAATATGGTGATGATAATAATAATGACAATAATAGCTCTCCTTATTTTCATTTAAAATGAGGCTGCCTCCTAAAGGATATGGGGATGAAAATAAACCAAAACAGTACAGTGAGGGTGGGTTTGTGTGTTAAGGACTAAGGGTAAAGAGACGGCCCACTGAGCAGAACAACACTACGTTCAGTCGGAAAGGATGGCTGCAAAGGCGTGCCTTCTCTCACTAGTTCCAACAGGCTTCTTTATCTACCTCCTCTGAGGAAGTCATGCGTTGCTCAAGTGTTGGTGTAACACACGGAGAGCTTCTCTGCATTTTTGTCTCTATCAGCATCTCTACTGAGCGTCCTGCCCTGTGGTCCTAACCCTGGTACTTGGATATGTTCCAGCCCATGGCTCCAGGGAAGAGATGGAGACAGGAAACACCATCTCTGAGTTCAGTAGGGTGGAAGTGTGCCCCTGCAGCAAGACATGGTTCACTCCAGTTTGCATTCAAGACAAAACTACGTCTACTGACTGGGTGCACATTGCTGTGGAGGCAGGATGTGGTGTTTCCACTCTGCGCCCAACATGTGTTGGGTGAGGTCACTCCTTGCTTAATGCTCTCTGATGGGTGTTCAATAAAGAGAGAAGAAAATCCAAACCCCTTCCCACGGTCCCGCATAATCTGGCCCCAGCCTACCTCTCTCCTTCCTCCCAGACCCATTCGTGGGTTGCCCTTGAATTCACACACGGGGCTCCTTCCATCCTAAACCCTTTATACCAGCTCCTCTTCCTCTGTCTTGGACACTCTGTCCCAAGATTTTAAATTGTGGTGCCTTCCTCTGAGTCTTGGCTCAAATATCCATCTTCAAAGAGACCTTCCTTGCAAACCCCTAAACCACCACAGTTCTATTCTTTTCTTCATGGGATCCATTGCTACATGAAATCATCTTATTTATCTGTGAACTTATTATCTGTCTCCTCCTCCGGAATGGAGATCCCTTGAGGGAAGAGACCGTGCATGGCTGTCTGGTTGATTGCTGAATATCCTGTGCCTGACACACAGAAAGAGTTCAATGAGTACTTCTGGAGAAAAAAATGAATGAAAAACTGACAGAATGATGAATAGACCAGGAGTCAGGAGCTGTGTCTTTTCATTCTGATTTACTTCTTACCATCTCTGTGCCCTGATTTAGTCCCTTCCTTACTGAGTCTTGGGTTTGTGCCTGCTGGATAGGACTGGTGATCCTTATCCTTTCTCACAGAATTTCTTTGATTAACAAATGAAATTCACATGTATATGTCTATGAAAATATTTTATAAACTGTGAGTGATTATCAGGGATGCAGAGTAGGTTACAATTCCCACATCGAATACTATTAGACAGGTTTTCCTGAAGCACAGGCTGAGAGAGATCCCAAGCTGCACTGTTCTCAGTGAAAAAGGGTGTGGCAATCCCTTAGTAATGTCTGCTTTGGGACAGGGAGAGGGGATTAGAGGTGTGTGTGTAACACATGTGTTATCTGTACCAAAAAAATGTCAAATATTAAAGTGCTAAAATTGATCATTACAAACAGCTTCCTCAAGCTTTTAGCAATGATCATTCTGGAAAGTAGGCCTTGATATTTTACTCTCCTCCCTCTGCACGGTTGCAGTTTACTCCACTGACCACATTACTTTTGTACTAAAACCTAATTATGAAAAAGCTCTTCAGGGACTTCCCTGGTGGCGCAGGGGTTAAGATTCTGTGCTCCCAATGCAGGGGGCCCGGGTTCAATCCCTGCTCAGGGAACTAGATCCCACATGAATGCCGCAACTAAGAGTCCACTTGCCGCGACTAAGGAGCTGGCGAGCCACAACTAAGGAGCCAGCAAGCTGCAACTAAGGAGCCTGAGAAGTGCAACTAAGGAGCCTGCGGGCTGCAGCTAAGACCCAGTGCAACCAAATAAATAAATAAAAAAATTTTAAAAATGAAATGATTTGGGAAAATCCTTTAAAAAATAAAGAATAAATAAAAAAGCTCTTCAATGATCCCATGCTATATTTAATATCTTTGCTAAAATTCTAGCATTAGTTTTTCAAGTCATCAAAAGAGAAGATGCATAGGAGACAGGCAAGGAGGAGAAAGCAGAAGTTTCCCATATATCATAGAATGACTCACCACAAAGTATCATTTTGATATTATAAATTTCCTAAACAGTTAAAGGCAGTTACATTCGATGAAACTAAAATATTATTTATCTTTCCTTTCAAATGAAGCACAAATATATAAGGGAGATGTTTTTCAGGGTTTCTCCTTTTTCCAGTAACCAACCACAGCACTCCCTCTGATACCACTATTACCTAATTGTGAAGACACTGAGACAGATTTTAATTCATTTAATAATTAGGTCAATAAAAACTATTATAGCTGAGAGCTCCATTAAAAGTCCATAATGTTACCTTAATGGGGGAAAAACTAATATAGTGCTGTTGGAATTTTTCCGTGAAATTAATATTAGAGAATTTTAGTGTGTGTCTTAAACAGCTTAAGTAGACATTTTTCCTAACAGAACCAATCATGGGTTTAAAACAAATGAAAATCGTTACATTTGCTATGATAAAGTTTCCACGTTCTCAGGATTTTATCAGTCCCATTCCTGTGGAAACCCTGCACGTTTACTACCACAAGAGCAGTGTATTAAACTTGCCTGGACCACTGCTCGCAGCCCCCCACAGGCTGTGTTTTGGTGATTGCCTCTTGAACGCTATGGCTCCATTTCTCAGCGCCTCTCTGCTGGGAAACATGCCAGACTCATGACCAACCAAATCAAAATCCCTCTCTCAAGTCCTCTCTTTGCTTGATAATATCGAACCCCCCATACAACAGCTAGGACATCTGAAACAGCTCCGAAACAGCCAAGACACAGAAGGGTGTCTACACTGCCCAGAGATACTTTATCACCTCTATTTCATTAACTTAGTCACTAACGGTAGAGATCAAGATGAAGTAAAGCAGACTCCAGTATAGTATTATGTGATTTGGGTCAATTCTGAGCTAGATCCTGGGAGGGAAAAAAAATTAAAGCAACAGCTCACTCTCTCACCACAGGAATCCTTTGATTCTGTGAGTTACTGAAACACACAAGTCCCTGTGTATGGCGGCATCAGTGTACTTGGGTATTAGCAACTGCTTTCATAGTCATATGTGCCAGCGTTGACAAGGATTGAGGGGTGATCGAAACTGATCAAAGGCCAAGGTCACAGATACACCTAACAACTTTTTTTTTTTTTTTTTTTTTTTTTTTTTTTTTTTTTTTTTTTTTTGCGTTATGTGGGCCTCCCACTGTCGTGGCCTCTCTCGTTGCGGAGCACAGGCTCCGGACGTGCCGGCTCAGCGGCCATGGCTTATGGGCCTAGCCGCTTCGCGGCATGTGGGATCTTCCCGGACCGGGGCACGAACCCGTGTCCCCTGCATCGGCAGGCGGACTCTCAACCACTGCGCCACCAGGGAAGCCCACCTAACAACTTTATACACTAACAGGACATCTGCTGATACACACAAAGAGGTAGTGGCTGGAGCATGGGAGGGCATGCAATAGGCATGGGATTTTGGAATAGAAAAACCTGCATTTAATCTTGGTTCCTCTGCTCCCCAAAGTGTGACCATGGCAAGTTGTCTCACCTCTCTACTCTTCAGTTTGAGCATCTGGAAAATGGGGATCGATGGAGTCTGTGGTTGTTGGGAGATTCCTAAGAGACTACAGATGAAAAAATAGTACTGTGGCTGGCAGAGAGGAAGGCCTGTTCTTTTGTGGAAAGGGAGCCCTCTCAAAGGGCACTTGCACAGATTCAAGGCCATATTTCTCAGGACACATTTCAAATATGAATGGGATGGAGGCTTCTGTAGCTAATCCCCAGCTACACTGGTGTGCACTCAGAAAACGTATGCATGGCCATAGATTCATTAGATTCATGCTGAATCTAAATCAACCAGAGCGAAGACACACATCTCTACCATCACTCCATTTCCTTCGCTGGAAAGATTCCTAGTGAAACTAGAAACACTAGGAAACCTACTAAAATATTTTTATTTATTTTTATTTTTACTCAGTTTTAAACAACATCTGTCAGAAAATTCCATCCTATAGTAAAAGGGCCTTCCTTTGAAGGTGCATACAGGCTGATATATTTGCAACATTTGCAAGCAGTAAGCATTTCTGGTGACGAGGCAGGTCTTGGAAACAGGGAGGCCCAGTCAAAATGAACAGCTTCATTTGACTTTACTGACTTCTGATCAAGAGTTGGTGCCCGAGAAGGCTTAGGCCGATCATTTTGGGTCAGGTTATGAAACCACGCAAAATGGAGGGCAAATATCTTAAGAAGAAACAACAACAACAACAACTAATGGTAGAACTCATGCACTTCCTTTCTCAAGGCCTATAATCTTCAGTGCACTAAGAGATGGGAATAATCTGTGTGGGTTTTTTGTACAGGGGAAGTAGAAGAGAAAAGGTCGAAATATCAACAATGTGAAGTCGGTACTAAGGATTCATATTTGGAAACCAATTGGGACATGTTGCCCTGAAGCAAACAATTCCTGCAAAGAAATTGGATAGCTCGAAAGTCCTGTAAAAGAAAATTCTAGAATCATCCAATAAACTTTATTTTGAAGGGGGATGTTGGAGAGAAGAGATCATTTCTACGATTTATTCCCTTTCGTTTGTGATATTACTGGGCATTAACTTGGGATTCACTGTTCCCATGGCAAGTACTTACTTTTGTAAAATTACCAAATATTCTCTGGAGCAGAGAATCTTATCAGAAAATTGATCTCTAATACATAAAGGCATCTTGCAAGAAAAACGTCCTTTGGGGGTATTTTTTTTTTAATGGTTCACTGCAGGCCTTTCACAATCTCATGGAAATTTGGAGATTGCTCAGATATTGTTTCCATGGAAGGAGGAAAAAAGGAACAAAGGGAGATATAATACTTGAGACTTTAAAGGCTACTACCATTTTCTAGTTTATTCAGCGAGGGCAGCAGAGGTTAATAACAAGGAAATAAAAAACATTCAGGAATACAAAATTATTTACCAAAAAACAGTTTGTGCATTGCATACTTTCCTATCACTCTGCCAGTTGCCAAGAAATGTGACGGTGCTCGCTCAGTATTATTTAAATTAAATTATCAAATGCAAATGCGAAATATGAACCTCTCAGCAAAACACAGGATTATAACACCACGTCCCCTATTCAGACTAAAAGCTGATTACTGGTTGTGAGCTATAAACATGTCAGACAATAATTTAATTGCTTTGCAGGTAGAGGAATATGCACATTCTTGTTCTCATTCTGGAACTCAGTGAGACTGTTTAATACAATATAATGATCACAAAAGCCCACACAAAGTCTTCACTTGACACCTGCTTTACGGCGAAAAGAAGCTATAGTAAATTTTAGCAAAGCTCAAAGAACTAGGCAGTGGCAGACTTTTTAATCACTAAGCAAAATGGATTTCTCACCAAGTGGCTCAGGCTTTTAGTCTGGCTCATAGAGTTACAGATGCATTTTCCAAATGGGTTTAAATCTATAAGGAATTTCAGGTGCAAAGGACCACCTTCTAAAAGCTAATTTGCTTCCTGTCTTCAGCTGAGCTGTTAATCAGAGACAGCCAGCACGTGCACCCTTTCTTGGGCCACAGACGAACACAAATGTCACAATCAATACTCATTAACTCCAGGATCAGAATCGGAGGGGTCCTCAGGAAAAGAGGAGGGGTCTGAAATGTAACTGAGAGGACTTGGTAAGCATTTCCTGAATATTCCAGTTGCTGAGCATGAAATTCCAGTTGCTGGGCAAAGGGGTGGAGAGGTAGTGCGGAGAGAAAGGGGAGGAGAGAGAGGGAGCGGGGGGAGAAGAGGGACTAACGTTTGTTGACCTCCTCCATCCCGGGAACTCTCCTTGCATCCGCTCATGAAATTGCCAAGGATCCTGGGAGGCTGGCAGAACTCTTCACATCTTGCCAATGGGAAAAGAGGGGCTCAGAGTGACTCATCTAATATCACACTGTTCAGAAATGGCAGAGCTACATCGTGACTCAAGGTCCTCTCCCCCTTCCCAGTTTACCACAAAGAGGTGGTGAATATTTCTTTGCAACTGGGGATGAAGAGGAGACCCTGAAGTCTGGGGTCCAACTTGAATACTAGACTTCCACTAAATGCCATACAGAAGTTACCCTCTAGTATAACACAATTGTACCTGCTTATTTGCAGCTCACTACAAACTACCGTGATCTAATGCCGACTGAGCGCCCTGTGCCGGGCCCTGTGCTACTTATACGCTTATTGAAGCCTCACATCAACCCCGTAAACTTACAGGAAGCGTCCATCCTTTTACCTGTAACGCATACAAGGCCGTCTGAAGTGATTCACACCCTATATAATTATGTTAGGACATAAATGTTTGTCTTTAATTTTTTTGTACCTTATTGTTTTTCAACAAGTTTTTATGATAGATTTGTTATTTTTCACAAAATCAAGAATGACTTTTTTTTTTTTTTTTTTTTGGCAAAAGACTGGATACAAATGCAAATCGGCCACAAGCTTAACTGTGGTTAATTCTGGGTGGTGACAAAGAACATAGATGATTATTTTCTTCTTTGTACATTTCAGAATATGCAGTCTTAATAAATAAGTGAAAACAATCTTTAAGAAAGATGTTTTTTGACTCTGGAAATACAGAATTTTAATTAGAAACTGTTTAAAGCAGGAAAAATCCCTGTCAAGAAAGACCAGGTGGAAAAATGGGTTCCAAATAAAATGGAATTCTAGGGCAACAAAAATCTAAAAGGCCACAAAACAGAAATAGCACTGTTATTTGAACAATGACTAGTTACTTGAATTTTTCGGCATTGTTAATCACTGCATCTGGGTTTTCCTCTGAATTCCACACAGAGCATTCACAGCACAACAATTTTATCATACAATACCTGCTTGCGACACACATTTTAGGACAAGCTATCACCAGAAGCAAATCAACACAAATACATCAGGGGCTGAACAATCTCAGGAGTGGGTGACACACGTTTTGCAGAATTCTGCCAAACAAAGGAACGGAATAGGCTGTGGGCAAAGCAAATGAGGGAGTTAAGGAATGAACGATTTTAAATAGTAATAATTAATTCAGATGTGGTACTGTATTTTCCGCAAAAGAAAATTCACATTTAGTAACGTGCTAATGTTTTTATCTCCAAAGAGTTTAGTGCACTGGCAAGGTATCCCAATAACAGTGAGCCGAGTGAAGTCCAAACTTCTTAAAGAGAAGGAAGAACAAACATTTATTAACTATTCTGTATCAATGCCAGATACAGCACCAGGCATTTTCCACGCATGATCGTAGAGGTTCCATGGCTGGTCCCCCGACCCTTGCTCATACCCTGGACTCCAGTGACCAGAGTCCTTGGCCTTTTCTGACCACAACCTCCAAGGTTCCCAGGTCCATACCTTTGCTCACACTTCCCTCTACCTGGAAAACCCTTGTCCTGCCTGTGTCCGTTCTTCCAGACCCATAACAAATGCCCCTCCTTCCACAAAGTCTCCCCAGAGACTCCTGGCTGTCCCGAATGTCTCTTCCACATTCCCCACAGTGTACACCAGCGTTTGCCACGTGGCAGGCTCCATGCCAGCCCAGGGCCTCTGAATGCTTTGCTGGCTTATCCCGGTTTGAGAGACTTAAAAATAGTAACTGTCAGTACTCACAGACTGAGAGATTTTACACAAAATATCTATGCATCTAGTGGCCCTAGCTCCCCTTTTCTGCTTGGCAATAATGAGTTGTAGCTAAGTAGCCAGTGCCCTGTTTAGACGGAAAGTGTTGGTTCTAGTTCTAAGAATCTGCTTTCAACTCTACTTATCCTTGGCCCATTTCTCTTCGCTCACTGCTACTGGCTGGCCCCTCTGGACAGGTATGTTTGAGGCCTTGGAACACAGTTTGCCGTGGATTATTATTTTGGAGGTACTTTACCTCTGCCTCTCTACCCAGATAGGAACCTGTTATATATCTGGTGTTCCCGCCCTCCCACTGCCCAGGAAAAGCTGGTGCTCCTCAGTGAGGACCAGAAAACAGTTAAGTCACTATTGCTATAATCCCAGGGACAGAGAACGGTGGCCTGAATTAGAAAGCAGTAAGAAGAGAGAAAGAAAGAAAAAGAATTACTCCTCGGAAATGACAGCCTTTATCTGTTTCTTTTAACACTTTCTATCTTGGACTGTAATAATATGGATACAAGTCCCACGTATCCTATTAGATCGGACCCTCCTTAAAGCACATCTTGGGTGCAATTCTTGCCCCGTGACATCCCTAGCCCAGCCTAGCAGCATGGCTCACGTGTACTAGGCACTGGATGAATATTAGTTGAAGGATCATAAACTTTCATCCTGAAACCCAGCACTTACATTTCCATTACATTTAAAAACCAACAAAACACATAACCTTCCCTCCCACTCATCCAACTGACAGCTCAACATATTAATTATCTGAATTAGAGTCAAGAGTCTAGGCTTTTCCTTCCAATGTACAGACAGGGAACTGGATCAATTCTTCCCAAGTTGTAGGGACAGAAAGAAGACGACAGAATGATGGCCTTAAAGGTGTGCACCGGACAGTCAAGGTGTGGGTTTCCCAGCCATCTCCTGGCGGCGTTAGCGACGCTCTCCTCCGGGCGAGAGGCAGCGCCTTCACCGATGGAGCTGTGTGCACTGCCTCCTGCTGCATTAACAGTCCCTGCATGTGACTGGGCAGCGGCACAGGTCTCATTAGAGTGGAAGGATGTGCGAAGGCAGAGGGCCTCGCTTTAAGAAAACACTTTGCATACGAACAAAGGTGGAAGGATGTTAGGCTTCTAAAGAGAATATCTCGCTCATCACTTAGCAAAGTCAGCTGGAGACCCCGTTAAGTAAGAAGTTCTTGACTTTCCAAGCTATCAAAGGTGACCCAATAAAGCAAAGGGGCCTTGTTCCCCAAGTTTCTTTTTAACGGTTGCCTTGGACAACCAAGCTTGAACAAAACAGCCTCCAGGAGACTGCCACGTAGTAACTCCCTGTTTGCTTCCGCAAGGGACAGCTCAAAGAAAGGATTTTTTTTTTTTTTTTTTTTTTTTTTAGGAAGAAGAAAAAGAATATCAGAATGAAAGGAGGAAAAGAAACCTGACAACCCAGGACACACAGATTCTGAGTAGTGATGAATGTACACGGGGGACTGATTGTCAGGGCGAGGTCTTCAAGCATTTCTAAGTAGCAGCCTGGCATCGGGCGAGATGTGCACATTCTTCATTGGTGTGGCTTTATTCATGAAAGATTCTGTGTCCTTGAGCAGGGAAGGGCCTCAAAGACATCTTGCACAGTGACCATCACATCAGGTTATACCCTTGTCTCTGATTCTTTCGGGGAAAGGAGGAAATCATAGAAACCACAAGAGGGGCTCACAACTTCTCACACTCCCACACTCGAATCCAGGCAGGGATGCTGTGGGTTGGTCAAGTTTGAAGAAATGTCATGGGCCATACGTTTCCTACACCACAGCCCTGTAGGGTCAGTATCTGTCTTCTCATCCCACATGGCTGGATTTTCCCTTGAGGAAGAGGCACTGCTATCTTGGTGTCACTGAGCTCCTCTCTGCTGACTCTGTCTCCCAGGAACAGGTTAAGGCAGGTGATCTGCAGGGCTGCCCCATCCTAGAAAGGCTGGAGTGAACTGCCAAGGTCAGCTGTATTCTAGGCATTTGGGAAAATGACTCTTTCTCTCTCCCAGGTTGGGGGCTCTGTCAGGAGTGGTATTCCCTTGCTGTTGGAGTGATGTAATGTTAGACTCTGGTGTAGGCTTATGGAGGGACTGAGCTAAGGAGACCATTCTATGTGCTTTGTTCATACAGTATTTGGAACCATCTCTAGTAGAAGAAAGAGCACTCCTCTGTCTAGCTGGGAGCAGGGGGAGTGTGCACAGGGCATGGAATCGAAGACTCAGAGCATCCCTTTGTATGATTTCACGCCCTGTGAGCACTTACCCTCCCAGAACTTGTGAAAAAGGAGACGAAGGCTAGACAAACACTGGACCAGGCGTTTGGGTGATTCTTGCCCCCAACTTTGCTATTTCCAACAGGACTATTAAAGGTGATTTAATGCAATTCATTGTGCAGATGAAACGTGGAGATGCAAAGTGAGGGAGAAGACCTGTCCGAGGTCACACCATTTGAACTTTGCTTGCAGTGTTCCGCGCTTAACACCACACATGCCCGCCCCTGCTACCACCCCAGCCCTCCAGGCATGGACTCCACCCTTCCGTTTGCTCCTTTTCTCCGTGATACAATATATAAATCCTCTAGGGTTGCTGCCAATGGAAAAAAAGTGCTTCTTGCTTTCCAAGGGGATCAGAGAAGGATCAGAGCTTAGAGAGAGGCCTATATGTTGACTCAACCCTCTACCCCCGGTGCCAGATAACAACATGCGTCCTGGGTTCTATAACATTCATTTTCATGTAGATTACCTCACATGATCCTTAACATGTATCAAAGAGGAGCGGAAATGGGAGCAATATCTGAAGAGTACCCTACGGAGTACCATACTCAGTACAGAGTTAGATCTCAGTGAAGCCGCAAGACAGCCCTGACTTTACAGATAAGGCAGCTGAGGCATAGAGAGGCCAAAAGCATGGCTAGGGCAATAGTGCTTGTAAACTGACGGAACCAAACTCAGCTCTGAGACCCCCAAGCTGTATGTTCTTTCTGTATTTAGACTGGTCACAGTTACATCAGAACTTTTTTTTTTTTTTTTTTTTTTTTTGCGGTACGCGGGCCTCTCACTGTCGTGTGGCCTCTCCCGTTGCGGAGCACAGGCTCCGGAGATGCAGGCTCAGCGGCCATGGCTCACGGGCCTAGCCGCTCCGCGGCATGTGGGATCTTCCCGGACCGGGGCACGAACCCGTGTCCCCTGCATCGGCAGGCGGACTCTCAACCACTGCGTCACCAGGGAAGCCCTACATCAGAACTTTTAATGTGGAGCTTCTAGATCCCCAGTGGCATTTCCTACCAACGTGACATTTTGTCCACTTGCCTCTGTCCCATCGTACACAGTCACTGTTGCCTCAAATGAGTTACTGCAGACTGGAAACGATATACATCCCCGGCAGGCAGGCCCAGATGTAGCTACGGAACATGAGGATGTTCTCCTGGTGACTTGACCCAACTCACCACTGGAGAAACAACAACAAAATCAAACACAGACCACCAGATCACAAGTGCACGCCCATCTCAAGATAGAGACAAAGGAAAGACCTTCAAAAAGCCCTATGGGGCTTCCCTGGTGGCGCAGTGGTTGAGAGTCCGCCTGCCGATACAGGGGACACAGGTTCGTGCCCCGGTCCGGGAAGATCCCACATGCTGCGGAGCGGCTGGGCCCGTGAGCCATGGCCGCTGAGCCTGTGCGTCCGGAGCCTGTGCTCCGCAACGGGAGAGGCCACAACAGTGAGAGGCCCGCGTACGGCCAAAAAAAAAAAAAAAAAAAAGCCCTACGGCACCGTCATAAACAGGGCTGGCGGGGGGATGGGGAGAACACCAGGAAGAAGGTCTCCACTGGGCCATCCTGCGCTCTGGCTTTGACCCCCGCCTATCCAAAACTCTACAGGGACCTGCTTGAGGACATCCAGAGATGTTTGGGCCTCAGCAAAATAAGAGGAATGTAAATAGGTTAGATGTTGCAATGAACATGTAAAATTAATGTTTTGGAATGTTGTGCTATATCTAATTGTATGGGATTTAATCGAAATCCCAGTGAATCTTTCATCTGTCCTCCCAAATCAGACATCCTACATTTGGGGTGGGCAAGGGGGAAGATCTAGCTTAAGGCTGGCGAGAAAGATGCAGCACTTTAGTTAACTTTCAGCTCAGGAAGGACGAGGGATGCAGCATCGACGCCAAACAGGAATTTGCCATCAGCTGGAATAAGGCCCAGAGCGAGATAGCAGGATATAACGGTTGAGGGGCAGAACGGACTTTGGAGGTCCTTTCAGTTTACAAGTGAAGAAACTGCGGCTGACTTTTTAAGGATGCACAGTGAGCTAGAGTCAGGGCTCAGGCTGAGACCCAGACGTCCTAAGTCCCAGCCAAAGCAGGCGATTATCCCACCATAACATACGCTGGTTTCACAGCAGCAGTAGTAAACCCCAGTGGCACCATCATTTCAGAAAAGCAATGGCAAAAGGGGGTACATCTAGTGGAAGTTACCCACCTTGGACAAGGGACTTCAAAGATGAACAAGTGAAGGGCACAGCCTGATTAGTCTAGAAAAGCAGAGATACAGGGGCATAATGGTGCCTACAGATGCAGGAGAAAAAGACATTTGAAAGGCGGCCCCACGGACAAGGAATTAGACTTTAGTTTGGTTTCATGGGGCAAATAGAGAACCAGTGGGTGGATAGCAAGGAAGGTTTGTTTTGTTTGTTTTTAAATTGTGGGGAAATACACATATCTTAAAATTCGCCATTTTTACCATTTTAAAGTGTATAACTCAGTGGCATTTAGTACGTTCACAGTATTGTGCAACTACCACCACTATCTAGTTCCAGAAGGTTTTCATGACCCAAAGGGAAATGCTGGAGCCATTAAGTAGTAATCCCCCATTGCCCCTTCCCTCCAGACCCTGCAAACCACTACTCTGCTTTCTATCTCTGTCAGTTTGCCTGTTAGGGAAATTTCATACAGACAGAATCATATAGTAAGTGGCCTTTAGTGTCTGGGGAAGCCGATATTCTTATATCTAGAATTGCAGAGCTGTGTGCTTTGAAAGGGGGCTGGGTAGTGAGTTTGAGTTCCATGATCCTTGAGTTCAGGCCGAGGTTAGAAGCCTACGTGGTGGGGACTCAGGCCCAAGAAGTAGGTGAGAAAGGATGTCAGGGCTTCTGTGACAAGCCCCCCGGGGATGACCTCCCTCATCACCACCCCGACTCTGTCCTCTGCTGTATAGTGAACCACAGACCTAGAAAACCCTGCTGCTCGAACTGGCCTCCTCTCCTGATGCTCTCCTCCCACCTCCTGTTCTGTTGACACTTGTTTGCCTATTTGCCTGGCACACTGTGGACAATCTTCTCACTCGAGCGTGTATGACCTGAATGTACAGCTAGCTCTCTGCTGAGCTCGTCTGGAGCTTCAGTTGGCCGTGAGTGCAGCCAGGTATGTACTAAGAGCAGGAAGAAACCAGGATCGTCTGAGTTTTAAGTGCCCTGATTTGGCCCAATAAGCTCAGGGATCATCTATAAAACCTGACAGCAAGGGCAATAAAATTAGCTACACAGGGACTGTAGGGTAGCAGCATTGTCTTCAGCTGCTCAGGGGGCAGGCAACACCCCATCACACACAATCACACACAAAAGCCACTATAAACATTCTGACGCAAGCCTTCCAACAGCTTAGAGGACAGGCGATATGTTTGAGAAGCTGGAGGAAAAAATCAGAGAGGGGAATCTAAGGGGATCACAGAAGTATCACTTTCCAGGTGGTGATAATAGATTTCCTCCATGACCTGGAAATCACTTTAGAACAAGAGTATCAGCCCTGCTTTGAAAGTCCTGCTTTCAACTAGGACCACAGGTTGAAAAGTTCCTTTTAAAAAATTAGTTAAGGAATGTGTACTGGGCTGAATAGAGTCCTCCGAAAATGTGTGTCTCCTTGAAACATCAGAATGTGACTTTGTATGGAAATAGGGTCTTTAGAGATGTAATTAGTTAAGATGCGGTCACACTGGGTTAGGCTGGGCCCTAAATCCAATGACTGGTGTCCTTATAAAGAGAGGATGACTTGGAGCCCCACAGAAACCCACAGAGGGAAGGAGGCCGTATGAAGACGGAGGCAGAAACTGGAGTGGTACAGCTATAAGCCAAGAAGGCCAAGGACTGCCAGCCACCCCCAAAGGCTAGGAAGAGACAAGGAGGAATTCTTCCCTGGCACCTTCAGAGGGAGCACGGCCCTGCTGATGCCCTGATTTTGGGCTCTAGCCTCCAACATTCAGAGAGTATACATTTCTGCTGTTTTAAACCACTCAGTGTGTCGTAATTTGTCCCAGTAGCCCTAGCAAACTAGGTAGAACACTCCCGATTCCCTCTTTTATACAATTGCTCAAACCTATTTTAAAAATGGAAAAGACGTCAGCCCTTAAAATGCAATCTCATTATATTTGGAGTTCAACCTCTGAACAGAGCTTCAGAAACGAGTATAGTGTGCAGTTGCACTGACTTAAAAAGTGCTTTCTTTCTACGGACCGGGACCCATTTTATTTGTCTGCTCGTTCTGTTTGTTTCCTGGTGAAGAGAAGGATTGGCCCTCGGATCCCTTTGTCTTCACATCTGCTCCTCCCTCTTCAGGATCCCTTCCTTTAGGCTGTCAAGCAGAGTCTCGTCCCTCACTGCTCATCCTCTGTGCCCCCTTCTCATTTCCCAGAGAGAGACCGGGACCTCAGATGCAAGTGTGCACTGCGCTGGCTGAGCTGTGATTCCTCCATGTTGATTTTAACTTTTCTCACATCATATGGGATCCCTCTGGTGGTTACTAAGAGACACGTCAGTTTTGAGAGATTAGAGGCAAACAAAAGAATCTTCAAATCCAGAGGATAAGGGACTCAGGGCTTACACGTTACTGCAAGGCAAACAGATGCTAGACTGCTCTGGGCGCCTCCCCAGGTTTGTGAGACAGCTCCTGGGGCCCGAGGAGGGTTCCATTTATCTAGGGTGTGAAAGGCTGCATTGGTGATCCTTGAAAGCATCATTTGTGTTCATGGGAATAGTGGATGCGGAGCTGTCTGGCCGTAAATAAAACAGCACAGAGGATCCCAGCCACATCCGAGTGGTTTCTGGCTGCAGGGGCTCAGAGAGAGTGACTAAAAAGATTGAGGTGAGAGGTCCACGGGGACAGGATTACCAGACCTTGGCATGGGGCACGTTTCTGAGAATCTCATCAAATGTCTCCAAGAACAACTCCTGTCAGCGACCCTCCGAAGTCAGTCAAAGCCAGCCCCCTTTCTTATTTACGACTGCAGTAGAAAAGCATCCATCTGGCTGCACCCAACCTACTTACCCCTTGGTTTGTAACAGTGACAGAGTAAGAAATCACTTACAAAATGAGCACATTTTCTTGACGGGCTGGGCAGTCTGAGTTGACACTGGTAAGGCTTTATTAAAATGCCTTTATGTTCTGAGATGCATAGATGTGTGAATTTCTAGCATATTCATCAGAAGACCTAAATTAATTGCTCTCTGATGAATTGTGTAAAACACCTCCTTTCCGCTTCTCCACCCTCCCCGCCAAAGTACACTGAAAAGGTCAACAACACTATCAAATGCAACACACTTCAACTTCCTTCCAAGCTTATAATTAAAGCTAATTAGTAGTTTTGGTAATTAGCACATGTAAGCTTTCTACTCTCTGAATTAATAAGACTTACTGAGGTTTTGAGCCAAGTAGACTTTTTCACTCCCTGGTTCTGAGTCCTGAGCTGCCTGTGGTCGGTTAATTTAAAGCATGTCTTCTGAAAGTGGAATACGGGAAAAACCATTTCTTACCATGGCCCACCCTCAAGCCAGAGTGTGAGTTAGCGACAAGCAAAAGCGGAATTATCGTCACTGGGTAAAATCAGAACCCCTTAGGGTCTCCAGTAACTGTCCAATCTCAGGCTCTCGATGTGAGATGGTTGTGCCCAATTACTAGGGCACTTGCCCTCAACGCACCTCCGGGTTGCCCTGCTTCACTGTGTCACCCATTGCCATGGTCACGCTGAACATGTCAAATCTTTCTTTACAGAATGCAGAGGTGATGGCTGTAGGGTACCAAGAAACCACTGCTCATTTTGGTTCAAGCAAAAATCAAAGAGGAGAAAAATCATTAGTCCAATCAGTTTCTGCTTACGTGTAGACAAAGCAATTCTCCGAATAGCTTCACGTGTCCTCTTTTGGTCAGTGTGTGGGCATTCTGCGTGCCCAGACAGGATTAAAAGTATGTTTTTTTGTTAAGTCAAGAAATCAAATCTATATTCTATTAAAAGAAACAAGCCTCTGATTTGTTTTCAGACTTTAGAAACAGTTTGAGAAAAATCCTCCATGGGCGAGCTCATTTGTGCCCTCCCTCCACCCTAATCTCAGGAGGGGGAAAAGAAAGAGTGGCGGTTGCTCAGAGCACCAGTCATTCTGATGCGTAAGGGAAAGGAAGCAGTCATTTCTGCATGAAGGGGATTGCAAGGCACCCCGGGGTCACCGGAGTGAGTAGCTCTGATTTTAATGGCACAATGACTGCGGCCATGATCCATCAGGGGCAGTCGATGTTATTTAAGAGCAAAGACGCATTTGGTCCTGCGGATGGCTATGCTGTGAAGATGACCAGGGCTCTGGGTTTCCATAGCCTTTTCGGGCCCAGTTCAAGGGCAGGCCTTGTCTCCCACTGACTGATCCCCGTTACAGGACGCACTTAAGTTCCATAAACACTGGTCCTCAACCAGGGGTGATCCTGCCCCCCAGGGGACATCTGGCAATATCTGGAGAGATCTGTGATTGTCACAGTTCTGGGGGGGGGCGGGGGTTGGCGAGAGTTCCTATTGGCATCTAGCGGGTGGCGGTCAGGGATGTCGCTAAACATCCAACAATGCACACAGGACAACCCCCAACAACAAAGAATGGTCTGGCCTTGAGGGTTGATAGTGCTGAAATTGAGGAACCGTGATATAGAGGGTCTAAGGAGGGTCTGAGCCCCTCCCAACATTTACTACGGAAGAGCCAAACAAGACCTTTCTTGCTTGATGGTGGACTCATCTCGGCCTTCTAACAATGAAAGGGAAGTGAGAGCTCCCCTGGAAGGGCTAGAGCTGAGCCAGGCAGAAAGAAACAGACACACCGGGGTGTTCCAGGCACCCAAAAGCCAGTGCTGGGCGTTTTCACCCTGCAGCTCAGGCGGACATATTGCATTATGGATGAGCTCACACGCCATGGCAAACAGTTTAGGAACGATGCTTATGTTTAATGAATCCTAAGTGGTTTATTACTGAGGGTCAAGTTCCTGCTTCCTGTGGGAATTTGACATTTATGAAAAGTCCCAAGCATTAGTTATTCAGCGGAGATGTCCTTCCTATGGAAATGCACTTTCCTGATACACTTGACAGCACTACCATTCCCTGTCTGCACCAGCTACTTTGTTGTTAATCCTCCAAGCGTTAATTAAATAAAATTTACAACCGAGCCAGGATGCATCTCCCCTCAAATATTATGCAAAAGACAGCTAAGTACTCTTTGATTTTTCCTGCTAGTAGCCAATCATTACCCATAGCTATTTACATTCTTCCTTTTGTTCTTTAAAGCATAAACCTGGTATCTCTTCCCACTGAGGAGAAAACTATGCTTAGTAATTAAATTATACCGCATTAAACTTACTTAAGTTCACCAGCAGGGAAAATTCCATGCCCCTGGGTTTCACAATAACTCCTAATCACACTTGCAAGCCATATCTTTTCTGTGACTTCTTATAATTTTTGTTCCTGGAATTCCATTAAAAATGGTAATGTCATTACTCCTGTTAATGCTCAAAACCAACAGCATAATCCTGCATTTTAATTAGTGATTATAATTAATCATTATTTCATTAATGAAATGTTTAGTTGGTAATTGTCTTTGAGCACCTTACTCCCTAGGCTTATAAGCGTTTCGTAACATTAAATTCACTTCCTCTTTCTGATGAAGTGGCACTGTCAACCTCATTTTATTTTAACACTCTCACGTGGCTCTGCACCTCAGGCCTGCGACATCGCCTGCATATTTACACTTAGGAAATGTGTGGCTTTTGGCTCTCATGAGGTCTGCACGGAAGCTTAGCCCTCCCATGCTTCTCTTCCAGCTTACGGAGGCGGGTCAGCCTGCTTCCAGAGAGCACAACGTGGGAAGAGAAAAGTAATTCTTGGAACCCTTAGTTAATAACAAATGTGGGATCCAAATTCATGGATTTTTGAGAGAGGATAGAGCAAGGATTTGGAGGTACTCTTTAGAGCATGAAGGTTGATTTTAGAGCTTAAGGAATTAAGAATAAACTGGGAGGGAGGTGAAGAATTTCATATGAGGCAGGATTTTCGTTGATCCTTTTGCAATACCACAGATATTCTTATTTACTTGGATGTTTTTTTTGAGGACGGGGGGAAAGCCTGTCTTCCCCATGAAAATGTAAACACCGAAGGACAGGGACCCATATAGGCCTTGTACCCCATTGTATTCCTACCTCCTGGTGCAGTACTCGGGATACACGCTACTCAACAACGAGATGTGGAAGCAACTGTTGCAGGACTGCATGTGGTTAGGCCATGGAGAGCGTAACTGAGGTACCAGAGTTCACAAATTCAGTTGTGGTTTTGTGATGTAAGTTGTTGGGCGCTAAGGGGGTAGCTAATTGGTGGACTCGCGTGTTTGTGAGTGACCTGAGGTCTGAGCTGTCTCTGGGAATCCTAAAGGAAGACAGATTCATCTTAATGGCCTCCATGCAAAATAGATTTTAAAATGCATATACACCTGCCTGTATGGGCACACGCGCGCGAACGCACGCACGCGCACACACACACACACACACACACACTTACCCACACCACACTGAGCACAGAGAACTATTCCAGGAAGGGAAATCTGCTATCCTTAGCAAACTACACAAGGAGGGTTTGAACAAAGGAAAGATGAGATGCTGCTATTGCAAGGAAGGATTCACAGCTTCCGAGCGAAGCTGAGGTAGAACGTCAGGCTGGTTGGAGAACGCTCTGTGTCTGTTATGTATTTCTGACAAGCCAGTCAGAATCTTCCAAACATCTGGAAGAAATAAATGATGGCCAGCAGCTTGGCGTTGGCCCAAATGTCAGAGTTACATCCAGTGATGGTCTGAGGTGACAGAAAGACAGGCTCTGAGGTCCAGAGAGGACCTTCTCACTGGCAATCCTTGACGCTGCTGGTATTTTACAAAATGAAGACATGTCAGGACGAAGCTTACATTTTTGTCATATTTTCTGAATATCTGTATTTAAGTTAACGCTTTAGCACACATATACCATATAACAACTCACACGGAAGTATCAGCAAAAGTCAAAATGTGAGACCCTTTGTGACCGGGAGTGGGGGCCCGACTAGACTTCCACCCCTGTCTCCATGCACGTTCTATTTCTTTCCCAGGCCATGTTGCCTCTAAAAATAATATTCTTCCCCTATCCATCCATTCAATTTGTAGAGAGCACCCGACTTGTGCCGGGAGCTTGGGAATGGAGTCCCTCCCTTACGGCGCTCCCAATCCAGAGCCCATTTCCCTCTGGGTTTCCTGCCACTGGAAATCACCTTTTCTTTTCTAGCTCCCTTTGCCGACTCTCCACTTATTATCCGGTCTCACAAAGCCTACTGTGGTTGTGAGGGAATAAATATGAAAAAGCGTTTAAGGTCATTAGGCCCCAGAATGGCACGAGCTCCTGCCCATGAGGTGAGAGGAGGACGATTAATACAAACAGATGCTGTTTGCTGCACACTCCCCAGAGGTGAGTGCTGAGAATCCTGCATGGACCGCTGTGCTTAGTCTGCTTCGGAGAAACTGGACTGGGCACAGTGAAAACCGGGAGCGGGGCCATTCCCAGTATGTCCAGGTCTATTACATTCTTTGCTGACTGCCTGGGGATGAGCTGTCATCTGTCTGTTAAATTCCGCCCGGAGCTGGAGTCCAGACCATCGTGGGCAGAAAAGGAATACGTCCTCACAGAAGCCTCAGCCCAAGTCCAGCAGAAAGACTGAGACAAGTCGACTCCATGAAAAGGTATGCCAGCCTCTCAGAGCATACCAGAAAACGTTCTGCCATTTCCTTTTTTTTTTTTCCCCTTGTTTTCTTTTTTTTTAGTTTTTGGCTGCGTGGCATGTGGGATCTTAATTCCCCGACCAGGGATCGAACCTGTGCTCCCTGCATTGGAAGCAGGTGGCCTTAACCACTGGACCGCCAGGGAAGTCCCATTTTGCCATTCCTAACTGTTCTCATGGAGGCAGACCCACTTGCCTGTTGAGCATGTCTTGCTGAACAAACAACAGCAGAGGCCTGCCCTGTCTGTGTGTCGGCCCTGTACCTGGGAGGCCGTATTTCATGGAGACTGACAGCACAGGCTTGGCTGTGAACTGAACACCCGTGAGACGGCGGGCAAGTCAGCGAATCCCCCTGTGCCTCAGTTTCCTCATGTGTGAAATGGGGACACAGCGAGGCCTAGGTCCCAGGCTTGCCGGGATGATGACATGAAATCATGAGTGTAAAGACATGAATGCCACACCTGGCACGTGGTGAGCACTCAGTGGTTGGCATATTGTCATCCTCAATATGACTGCTGCTTATCTGATGCAGTCCTTTTGCTTTCATTAAAAATTTAAACAGCAACAAGAACAGCAGTCACAGTGGACTTAGGTTTGTAAGTCTGTGGGTTCCTACCTCGGTGTGATTTGAAAAGGAGGAAGGGACACGCCCCATGACGTTCTCAAGTCCTGGGGAAAAATCCTGGGATCGTGCTCACCTATTATTACCCGTGGAAACAGTAACAGCCATTGCAGTGATCTAAATGTGCATTTATTTCAGGCAGTGATAAGAGGTGGAGAGTAGAACACTGACTCACGCTAGAAGGTTGGGGCAGAGATAATAAAGTGCTAGACAATCACATAGGGTAAGAACACGGTCTTCTTCCAAGTCCCACAGCCGTCATGCCCTTCCTAATACGCCAATCTTAACCCTCTCCTGAACCGTAATCCCTGTCTCAAGAGCAGGTTGCCCTATGTTCATTTATACCCCCCTCGAGGATTGGCAGTTGGTTTACACTCAGGAAATGTTTGCTGAATGAACGCTCTGGGGATCTTTAGAAAATCAGCACCCCCCACCCCCCGGTGGGATGACAGGGATTCTAGTGAGAAAACCAGGGTGGGACAGAGGGTCTCTTGCAAAGCACTTGTGCAAGGCTGGGGATGGACTCACAGGAACTGGACCGACGTGACCCCGATCACTGATCTTTCAGTGAGAAAGATTCCCGGGCATCCGGCTGAAAGGTGCAGACGGCTCCACGTACACACAGCCTGCGTTCTCTGCAGACCCCAGAGTCTTCACAGATCAGAGATTTAGCAGATGGTGTTTTTGCATTAATCGTCTAAATTACCATCTATAAGATCCTCTGTTTTCTAAAAACTTGTTGCCTTAAGCCTTTAAGATTTGAACTTAACGGAAATGTTTGTGTGGGCTGGTAGTGCACCTGTTCTGCAGGTTCTCTGTCCCAGAGGGATCGTGCAGGGGCTACGAGGAAAGTCAGCTGGCAACAGAACCTGGCCTGTAAGACTGTGGTTTCCGGTCTCTCTGCACTGCCTGCCAAACAGGTGGGGGACGGGTCTCTGAGCACTGCCCAAGAAGAGCAGCTTTGGTATGGTTTCCTGCACCGTGGCGACTACAGCATTAGGTGTCAAAGACAGACAAGTTCCGGAGCTACCACAGGAGTGGTACCAGAAATCGTCCTCCAGCTTTTGAAAGGCACTAAAAAGCTTTGTTTCACATTCACGTCAGCTTCCAAAGCAACTTGTGATGCCACTTTCATTGGTTTTATTCACAGCAGTTTTTCTCTCCAATCCAAACTCCCCTTTCTTTAAAAAAAGAAAAGAAAAAGAAATCTAATAGTCCTTGTTTTACTAGCAAGAAATGAGGCTGCAGAGTGCTTCAGAGAGCCAGTACCACCAGAAGCTGAGGCGGAGAGCTTCCAGGGGATTCCAAAAAAGGCAAGGAAAGGAGGGGGAAGGAGCAAAGGCAGAAGGGAGTGGGGGAGGAACCATACAGATGAGAGTGTGGACACCCCCCTTTAGGATCCTGAGCTGGCGGAGAGGGGAATTGTGATAGCAGGGGAGACATACCACGAGGAGGGCACTGTGTTAAGAGCTTGTATGAATTCTAGAAAGATAAAAAAAGCCCTTTGATCCACTCCAAAGAGGGAGATAGAAGACTTCAAAGCAGGGAAACAACCTCCAGCACTTTGCCCTGCTTTAAGCACAAGTATTCGCCTTGAACTAGCTTACCTCCCGCCCTAGCACACACACGTGTGACTGCTGCAGACACGCAATTCAACTTGTTCAGCTGCCCCACGAACACAGCACATGCAAGGTTTGAGTGCATAAATACACGAGGCTGCCCGCTTCTAAGTGCGGTTACTTCACCGGCCCCTTCTGATGCGGAAGGAATCTCTGTCTAGGACAGCTGCTGCTAAATACCAGGTTCCCTTACAAGATTCCAGAGGAGAGGGTGGCATTTTGTCTCCTTGACACCATTAGTCTCATTCACAGTAACACACGCTAAATAATAGCCTAAGGGGAAGAAATCTGATCTCCTCGAAGTCTTCTTTTGAATCTCAAAAATAAGAGTTTTCCTTTCTTTGGAGTTGGGTGGAGAGTGGGATGGGAATGTGCTTCCCATTCAAACATTCTCCAGCCCAGCCTGGGAGCCCTGTATAAAAAGTAAAATTTGCTTTTATTAAAGCAAACAGATCTGCTTACGTGAGCACCACAGACATAACTGGGTAGACTTCTGGCTCCTGCGGACATAGGGAGTTATGTGGCGAGATCGGCCACCTCCTCCTGAAACAGAGCTGGTCCCCTGGATGGAGTTGGGGGAGATGCACAGGAATGCTTTCCTCCGCAGCAAGCCCCCCATGAAAGAAACTAGACGCCTCATCAGCACGTCTCTGAGATCAGCCCTCAACTTCTTATTTTTTTGCAATGATTCGTTTGTGTCAGAATCAGTAAAAATGGCAATGCAGAGGAGACAGAGCTAAAAAGAAACATCCTGGAGAATTCTCCTGGTTATTTTTAAAATATTGTCTCTGTTGACTTGAAGTGGTATAGAAACACTTCCATATGCTGTGTTTTTTTGTGATTTTTTTTTCCCATTGCTTCTTAGAGTTTAAACATAGATCTTCTTTCGGATACAACTTCTGTTAACAATATGGCCTACTGGGTTAGCAAGGTTAGCAAAAGAACTGTCCTTCCCTTACAGGCTCTGGATTTGGGAGGGCTGCTAGCTGTCTTGAGTCCCCTGTTCACAGTTCATTGTGGAAAGCATTATACTCTCAAGTTCTTTGCCAATCCTTTCCTGTAACACAAACTGAAACGACATGCTCATTTCTCTAGGTTCTTGCCTGCTTGGAACCATTTAAGTCCCAGAAATCCCTCATCTTAGCAACTGTGTCTCTGTTATCGTATATGAGACAATATGTTTGTCTGTGTTTCATATTGCTTTCTGGAGATTATAACCAGTGCCTCTTTACCATTTTATTTTTCTTAGAAAGTATTTTCACTGATGCAAACAACTGATTCATATATTTGTATAGTAAAACTTTCAAATAGACGCAAGATTATAATCCCCTTTCACCACCCTGCCCCAGTCCTCTCGTCCCCTCCCTGGAGATAACAATGTCACCAGAGTGGCTCAAGTTCTTTTGGACATTTTTCTGTATATTTGCGCAGATCTATGTATGCAGTCATATGTCTTGTTTTTATTGCTACTGTTGATACATAAATAGAATCATACCATAGAATGGAGCTTCATGATGTATTTGCCCATTCCTTTATTGAGGGATTATATATTTTGCCTGTTAATTTGCTAAAACTTTAGGTTCCATTTTGAGCCAGGCTGGAGTTGTAAAAAGAATAAGAAACTGGACCGGATTTTAGTCCAGCTCTGTCACTAGTGTCCAGGTGGCCTTGGGGAGCCACTGTCCTCCTTGGATCGACACCTCCTCCTCTGCTGGGCGTTGGGGGTGAGTGCGGTGCTCAGCCTGTCTGGCCACAGCCCCCAGTACTAAGGCCAGGCTCTTCACACTGCGATCTGAGTGACTTAATCCAATGGAAACATATGTATTGTGAAAAATGTGCCACAGTCTCTGTGATGCACAGGCTTCTGCACTTAGAATCATGCAGGTTTCACAGGGGTCACCGGTGGCCCTACATTCTAACTCAAAGGCGAATGACTCGATGGACTGTGGAGGGTACAGATGAATTTTCTCTTAGTCACGCAGAGGTTTTGTTTTAACTGAATTAGTCATCCATATTTTAAAATCAGGAGATTTCCCGGAAAAAATGCTGTCTTATTACTTGGAAGAAAATCCTATTTGACCAAACTAGGCCTGTGCATCTGGGCCAAGAAAAGTTACTGGTTGTGTAGGAAGATGGATCTTCCATGCTTTAGAAAGATGTTGGTGGTGACTCAGACAATACAGAAAGCAGAAAAAGGAGAGAAAAAGGAACGATTTCGAGTGATTAAGGCAAGCATGGATCAGAGCAGTTCCCCCCTAACCCTTCCCCAGCACTCCTAATGCTCCTTTCCTACTTTACTTTTCTCCCGTCATTGCCACAGGCCAGCTGATATGCCTTATCTTTTACTTACATATTCCATTTAGTGTCTGTCTCCCCTAAGCCAGTATTAGGTCCATGAGAGCGAACATTTTTATTCCTCTTATTTATTTTCCAATCCCAACATTAAGAATGCCTGGTACACAGTAGTCACTCAAAAAAAAAGTTACTGAACTGACAGAAGATAAAGGGAAGGATGGATGGAAGTAAGGAAGGGGAACACAGTTAGCTGGTGCTCAGTACTGGCTGCCGTCTTTAGGTGGGGCATTTGTCCTTCAGAGAGCTACTCGTTTTGCAGCCCATGCTCCTCCTTTAAGTTTCCTTCCTGGCTGGCCCTTGAGGCATCTGAGCTTGAGATGCCAGCTCTAGGATCCCTTTATTGAAATATACTGAGCTAGCTGACCAGGAATCAGCCCCCAGAGGGGGAACCTTAGCAGCAGGTGGCGACCGGAGTGAGGTGAGTGAAGTACCCAAGGCACAATATTTAAGGCTGCAGGTGCCTCATTCTTAGGGAGGCACTCACACTCAGGGGCACGCGGATGCAGGGCTGACATCTGCACAACCCTGAGAGAAAGTGCTTCTTTAAAGTTTATTTCCCGGGCACCTCACCTGCCTTCACCCCAGACCCAACCCGACTAGCAGACCCCGCACAAAGACAGCCACAGCGTGAACGCTGGTCCATCCCTGCTCGGTGCAGGGGGCCCGACGGGCACAGTAACACGGAGACGTTTCTGTCCTTGAAGAGAATCCCAGTCTGTCTAGTGTGGGAGGCACCTGTGCATACGCTTAATGAGAAAAAGAAGGTAACAAGCATGAGCATTATGAACAAATCATTAAAGCAGAATAGAGGAGAAAGAAAGAAATTTAGCCAGAATAGATGAGAGTCTTAGAAGAAACAAGATTAGAATAGAGCCAGAGAAAAATGAGCAGCATTTCTCCAGCTAGAGAAGAGTTAGGGGACGCCCCTGGCGGTCCAGTGGCAAAGAATTCGCCTTAGAATGCAGGGGACGCGGGTCCGATCCCTGGTCCGGGAACTGAGATCCCACATGCCGCGGGGCAACTGAGCCCACGCCTCAACGAGAGAGCCCGCGTGCCGCAAACTACAGAGCCCACGCTCTGGAGCCCGCGCGCGGCAGCTAGAGAAGAGAAAACCCGCGCACCGCAACTAGAGAAGAGAAAACCCGTGCGCCGCAACTAGAGAGAAGCCCGCACACCTCAGCGAAGATCCCGCGTGCCACAACTCAGACCCGACATAGCCGATAAAATAAATAAAATAGAGAAGGGTTAGGAGGGACATTCCACGCACGTGAAGCTCTATGTGCAAAGGCAAGGACGCAGGAATGTGCATGGAGGCCCGAGAACAGCGCCCACAACCTGGGTGTGGCGTGTACGAGCCGACCGGCTGGAGGAGAGGCTGGGCAAGTGGGTTAGGACAAGGTGCCGAAGAACAAGGTATTTGCCAGGCTAACGTGTTTTCATTTTATACCCTCAGTGTTTCTCAGGGTATGATCTTTGGACAAGCTTCTCTGAATCATCCCGCATGGTTCTTCAACACTTGATTCCTAGGATGCCATTAGGCAGAACCTAATGGAGCTCTAGGACTGCAGCTCAGGAATTTGCTTTTTTAGAAGAGTTCTCCAGGTGGTTCTTTCTTCTGCTAATGTCTGAGAAGCACCGGTTGAAAGGCTCTCTGTTCTCCAACATGTCTGTTCCTTTGAATCACCCCAGGGGCTCTGACAATATGCGCGTACCCCGGGTTTAGTCCACTGCTGCTGACTCTGAGCCACAGCCCACAGAGCCTGAAATACTTCCCACTGGCTCTTCACAAACATCTGTGGATCTCTGCTTTAGCAAGATCCTGGTGGCGATACAGAGAATGGGGCAAAGGGGACAATTTAGAATGATGAGGGGGGTATCCATCAGGGCAAGGGAAAAGAGGAAGGTGAGTGGCACACCGAAATGGGATCCACAGCCCTTTCTGGCTAACTGATGTATGGAGTAAGGGTTAGAGAGGATTCAACAGTTTATTTCCAACTTGGGGCTTAGGGGAATGCCATCAACCAAGATGAGGATCGTGAAAGGAAAGGTGTTTATGACAAGGTGAATAGAATCCAAGTTAGGGAATTTCTGAATTCAAGGCACAGATAAAGATGCCTAGGAAACAATGAGAATATGAACCAATCTTCAGGAAAGAGGTAGGGGCTGAAGATAAAGACTAAGGGGCCACCGTCTGGGAATGGGAGGAGAATTCATGGACCAGACCAGATCAGAGCACACGTGGAGGCAAGTGGGTTGAGGAAGAAATTCTGAGAAACCCCATTGGTTACGGGGCTGGCAAAGGAAAAACCTAAGAAGGAGTAGTGAGATGGGTGGGAAAAAAATAAACAGGAATGATATTTGTGGAAGCAGAGCCGCTGACGTTGGCTTCGGCAGGTGGTCTTTGCTGCGCTTACCACGGAGAATGCTCTGGAGACCGGGTGCCTCCTGCCAGCTTCCTGTGGAGACATCCGTGGAGAGCCTCCACCACCCATCATCCGCAAGGAGACAGCTGCAGTTTTGCCTTTTCATGTGGTCTCCTCACACCTACCCCCTGGGAAGTACAATATGATTTTCCCACAGAGCAGATGGGATGCTAGCTGGAGTTGCCCCTGCCTTGCAGAGTTCTCCCTCAGTTCAGCTCTGACAGTGCCTGGTAGAACAAACACGGCTGGCACACTGATGCCCGGCGCCCAGTAGCCACTGAGCCAGCCCTGCCGGTGCCCACCTGGTACCAACCGACAAAGCATTTGGTGCCAAGATTGGAACTGTTTCCTTTTGCTCCCAATTCTTAGACAGTCACCTGCTTCATATATTTGGAGGGTGGCCCTGGGGATTGACCTGCATGGGCGGTGTAGCCTTGAGGTCTTTTACGTATACTGCAGGCACCAGCATATGCTAGGCCTCTATCACAATACCTGACACCTTCTGAGCGCTCAATACATGCCTGCTATAACTATATTTTTGAATATCCAGGGAAAGCAGGTCAGCCTCTGAAATGATAGACCCTTTGGTAATTTTCACACAGCCAGGCAGCAAAATTCATGTGAAACAAGTTAGGGGAATTCCATGTAATAGTGCATTCTTTTTGCACTCTCAGTGGCAAGAGTATTTGGCTTGGATAAAAGCTGGTACTTCAAAAGTAGTAACTCGCTAAAGGGAGATGTGAACCTACCTTCTTTTGGGGAGATATGGTGAGTGTATCAAGACTGAAGCTCCACTGTGTTTTATCAATATGTTGAGATTAGTTTAAATGTCCAAGGCTAGTTTCCAGCTTCTAACTTTTCTCTGACCTCCCCCCCCCCAGCCCTTTTTTTCCCACTGCTCTTTCCTTACTCCTTCCGTCCACTCCTCTCCCCATCCCAACTGTGGTGGGCGAATTTCTTTGTTGAGGCTGGTGGGGGTCGTCTTCCTAAGCCTTTGAAAATTTCTCTTAGGAAGCTCCGCTGTTAGGATTTTCCAGCTAGTTCTGCAAAGGTGCTTTCAAAGAACTTTTGAAATCTGCAGCTCTGTGTATGTTTTGGTAAAAGTACGCAAAGGTTTTGTTTGTTTGGTTGGGGTTGCTGTTTGAAGTGTTGCCGTCTCCCTCTGTGGCCTCCTACCATCTTCTGACTGGCCTGTCAAGAGCATCCCTTCCTGCTGACTTGCAGAGTTTGATTCTTTTTCAATAGTGCATATGCTGCTGTATTGTTGCCTGTTTGCTTTAGTTCGTATTTCTTCTCTGGATGGATTTTCTATGAAGATCATCCCTACTTGTTTGATCTTTACTTTCAGATCTTGTCATTTTCTTTTCGAATGTGCTTTTTTTAATGGATGTTTCTTTTGGCAGAACAGCTTCCTATGGGCCTCAGCGGGTGTTAATAGCACTTTCATTCACTGTCATAGACAACTTCAATTTCTAGGGGGACAGTCAAGTTCTGATGTGGTTCAGAGGAGAAATTCATCCTCTTGCAACTCTGGCCATTTTATTTCACTTCTGTGGCCTCAGAGAGGGAGAGAACCTCTCTCTGAGGGAGAGAGAGCATTGGCCACATCTGTCCACGAAGATGTCTCCATTATTAATTTGCAGCCCTGGAGTATTGAAATTTCCCCAGCCTGGAGTATTGAACACTCAGAAAAGTGCTCAGGCTCACTCATCTAATTCATTGGGTCTGTAGAAGAATGAAACTATGTCTAAGGAACACACACAGTTTAAGGAACAGGCTTTGAAAGAAGGCCTCAGCTTAACTTACATCAGTGAGTCTCATTCTGGAGAGGACGAATGGCTCCCATGGGGGCCTTTGGTGGGGAAGGACCACAAGTCAATGGACTGAGGCTCTGTTGGTCCCAGAGAACCATTTGCCCAATCTGCCCTGGGCAGGCTTTGAGAAAGCCCCCAACCAGAGTGAGCAGTCTGAACTGATGGGGCGACTGCATCCCAACACAAGAAACTTTTAATATTCTTTACTTATTTTAATGACCATTTTACATGGCTATTTTATATCCAACTATCCTGCCATCCACTCACCCATCTATCATGAGTGGTAATGCCCTAGGGCTGCTTTCTTCCTTAAAATAAGGAATCTTAACAGCTAACCTAGTGGAACTCATTCCACTATCCCGTCACAGTCTTGAGCATCTTCCCAAACGTGAATCCTTCAGCTATTTCCAATTTAATTCCACAATATGTTTCCATATCCAGAAAAAAGGAGGGTGTATCCACATCTCACTCCATTTTTCTTGACTACTCTGAACCCCCTATTTTAAAACTGTAATATGCCTCTGTTCCTCAGCAATCCCATTGACCTTAACCTGTTTGCTATTCTATTATACTTACCACCTCCCAGCCTAATATGTACTGTATTCCTTTAATATATTTACGGCTTACTGCCTATCTCTAGCATGTCACCACCATGAGGTTAGGGATCTCTGACTGCTCACTGATATATTCTAAGTGTGACACAGGGTATGTGTTTGATCAATACGTTTGACTAAGTCTCAGGCTCTAAGAGGATACGACCCTCCAGCCCTCTACCCAACACTCAGAAGGTTTCCCAACTCCTCTGTTGGCATCACTGGTGAGACAAATCCTCAGTGTGCGAGTCTCAGGCATGCTGCAGGACATCTGGCATGCCTGACCCCTGCTCCCCAGCTGCCAGCAGACCCCCCACCACCCCCATGATCAATGCAACAATTAAAAACATCCCTGTACCTTTCCAAATTCCCCTCATGGCTCTGGTAAGGCTTTGCTTGATAACTACTGCAAGTCTTAGAACAAAACTATTTTCTCACACTGGAGTTCTACTTAGCGAATAATTTGTCCACTTTATGTCGTCTTAGGGGCCCTCTCAGAGATGATACACTTTCCTACCTCATTCAACAGACTTCAAAATCCTTTCACACAATTAAAGACAGCGATATTTTACAGTAAAACTCAGCTTTCATACATGCTTTCTACGTCAGCCATTAACAAGCCAGTAAACCAATACTGACTAAGTGCTTTGGGGTCTGACTGCATGCTGTGCGGTGAACATTTTCAAGCACAAATGACACCCTGTCCACCAAGGCTGTGCATGTGCAGGACTACTGGAAGTCAGCATCTGATCTAATCCTTTCCCACATTTTAGGCAAAAGCTAGGCACTGCAGTCAGAGAACAAGTCTGACTGATTTCTTTTCACTGTGCTGGTCAGTTATTCACCTGGGATGGACAAACTGATGAGTAAAACTGGAATAACATAGTCCAAGAGAATGACATCTAAAGTCAGTGGTGGCAGAAAGAACAGACATTTCTATGATAGAAGGTCACCAAATAATTACGGATTGTCTGCTGGATACAAAGTACTGTGCTACAGGACACCAAAAGGTGTGGTGAGCGTGGCATCAAATGCCAGTCTGCCGGGTGACAATGAAATATGTGCACGAATACACATACTCCCATAACTGCCGATACTGAGAGTAGCTATAGAAATGCTTGCCGTGCTGTGTCTCAGTTAATAGCCGACACGGATGCTATAGGTTCCTATTTTATAGATGAGAAAATGAGAACTCAGAGAAATAAAAGAACAAGGTCTCACTCAGCTGGGAACTGGTAGGGCCACTACTTAAGTTCAAGTTTGTCTGATGCCCAAGAGTTAACCATGATGTGACAAAGTAACTTTTTTTATGGCCTGAAATGTTCAGTTTTTGTTTACTTTGGTTGTATTGGAACAAACACAAGGAGATAGATAATACATATATTTTTTTAACTCTTTTTTTTTTAAAAAGTAATGTGTGTTGAAGTACTCTCTACCTTACACTCCATGTAAATCTCTACAGCTCTAATAGGTTGGGCTCCGCAAAACTGACATTTGATCATAAACTGCCCACCTTGAAATTAATTACAACTCACCATGTTAAAGAAGCACTGAGAGATCATCTCTATTCCATTTGCAGAGACTTATATAGGAAACCTTTCTGATCTTTCCAAAAATGAAAATGAAAAGTCAAACTGGCAACACCATCGAATAACACAAGTGTGTAATTCTGTGAACAAGGTAGAATCATAAGCAATTATTTGGTGTTTCAGGCAAAGAAACAGTTGTTTCATTTACTTTTTCATTTTTGAACTCTACTGTCAGACTGTGATCCTTTTTTCTATCTTCATATAGCTTTTTGAAAATGATCATCAAAAACATGAAACAAAGAAACAGAAATAAACTACATTTGCTTGGCCTCCAGGGTTGAAGACATTCTCCACTTGGCATACAACCCTCATAAGTAGGGAAATCTAGAATGAAAGTTACAAGTGTTGCTTCAGTAACTTCTAAGAAATCAATATAATTGCGGTTTTCTGCTGCAGCTCTCAAGGAACATGTGAGGATCTCTTAGTCACTGACAGCTCTCTTCGCACTCTGAAGCAGAGCTATCCTGGCCGAGGTTATGTGCCTACAGGTGATAAAGGGCAGTTGTTTGAAGTTTGCATTTTTTTAAAGAGAGATGCAAAGTGCCCAGACAAGTAACTAGATGTGACATGTTCCATAGACTTTACCAAGCACTTGCCTGACTTCTTGGGCCAAATTCCATTAAGGCTTTGGGTGAAGAAAATTAGCTCACCACTCATTGAAAACCAATATTTCAATGATGTCATACCCTTGGTTAAGGTAGATTAATGGGAAAATCTCTTTCTAATACTATGCGATGTTTTAAAAGCAAGCAATTTGTTGAGTTTTTGCACTTGTAAGGGAGAGAGGGTTTGTTTTTTTTTTAAACCGACAGCTATACACACACACACAGACACACACACAAAACACCAAGTCACCTAGTTAATAAGACAATTTACTCAATTCATTTGATATTATATAAACTTTCCAAGAAAGAAAATCTTAAGTCTTTCAAGCCTCTCTAGTTTAATCATTATGCCTATGAAGAAACAACCATAAAATAAATAAAAGATGAAAGGCGGATGCAGAATTAGGTTTATTTTACATGTATATGACACCCACTGGATACCAAGAAGTAGGTGATGGTTAATTACAATAATCACTCCAGGTCAGTTCACTAACAGGGAACTAACAACATGCATTTCTGTGGACACGGATACTGAGTGGGTAGGTAACCTTTGCATACTTAAAGATATATAATTCTAGCGCCTTGGCCTCTGAAATTTACCTTTGTTCTGTGTGGATGTATATGGGTCTAACTAAAGGATTCATATGCACAAGTCGAGATCTCAGGCCAGGGAAGTTAAACACGTGATTTCCCTAGGGCTCCCCTATGTTCATGGGCATCTACGCTCCCACACCTCTGTACCAGGAGCAGGCGGATGTGCGAGACCAAGGGGCCCTCAAATTCAAAATCAGGCCTGTAGGAAAAAACACGCAAGACTCAGCCAGGAAGGTCTACACCCCCTCGTTCTCTCACGCTATCTTAGTTACAGCATTTAGAGCATGCACGATCCGATAGCCTTCACCATCCTTGGAAAGTAGAATTGATTAGGTATTGTGGAAGTGGCACTGACTGCTCCATGAATATACACGTGCTCGGCTGCATTTCCAAGTCCCTTGCAGAAAACGGGCCCACTCTGCCCTGTTCTGGCCAATGGGTTCTGAGTAGAAATACTACAGTAAGGACTAGAGAACTTAAGAGCCAGCACACGACCTGCTAGGTCTTTCTTTCTCTGCCTCAGTGACATGGAGGATGCATGAGCAGATGTCAGAATTGTAAGATGCAGAAGACTGGATCCCTTGTAAAGGAGCTGGCCCTGGAGAGCCACCGGTCCCTCCGCATAGTTTGGGAAATGAGCTGTATGTGTTATGCTACTAAAATTGAGGGAAGGTATTTCTAGAATAGTGTAGTTTACCCTAATCATCTATAGCACCTATTAAGATAATCAAAGTAATCAGAAGTACTACAGTAGGACACACATGCTAAACACGAAACATTTATTTTCATACCTTTTCCAATGGAAGAACTCCAGACCCACGTGCCACAACTACTGAAGCCTGGGCGCCTAGAGCCCGTGCTCCCCAACAAGAGAAGCCACTGCAATGAGAAGTCCATGCGCTGCAACGAAGAGTAGCCTCTGCTCACCGCAATTAGAGAAAGCCTGCGCGCAGCAATGAAGACCCAAAGCAGCCAAGAAATAAATAAATTAATTAAAAAAAAAAAAAAAAAGAAGAAGGGACTTCCCTAGTGGTGCAGTGGTTAAAAATCCGCCTGCCAATGCAGGGGACACAGGTTTGAGCCCTGGTCCGAGAAGATCCCACATGCCGCAGAGCAATTAGGCCCGCGTGCCACAACTACTGAGCCTGCTCTCTAGAGCCTGTGAGCCACAACTACTTAGCCCATGTGCCACAACTACTGAAGTCCTCACGCCTAGAGACCGTGCTCCACAGCAAGAGAAGCCAGCACAATGAGAAGCCCGCACACCGCAACGAAGAGTAGCCCCCCTCTCCGCAACTAGAGAAAGCCTGCATGCAGCAATGAAGGCCCAACACAGCCAAAATTAAATAAGTGAATAAATTTTTTTGAAAAATGAGATGATCAACGTTCCAAGGTGAAAAGAAGGAAATTCTAGGGAATTTTTCATTTTCATGGGGGTAAAACCTGGGAATGAGTATTATATATGATTTTGACCAAGACACCTTCAGATACTCAGAGATATCCTTAATGCTAAGTAGATGCATAACTGGTCCCCTGTTTAAGGACTCTGAAATGTGCCATGTCAAAACTGTTTCCTGAAAATGTTACACTGCAATTAGAAAAGCAAAGTTCGTTGAAAAATCTCTGGGATTTTACAGCATGCCGTTTTCTTCAGCAGGCCTAAAATTAATCATTAGAAAAACCTTCCAACTCTCCCATTCTTCCATAGTCTAAATCCTAAAAACAACATCATAATTCTGCAGATATAAATTCACTCATTATCTGTGGACCAGGTCAACCACAGCACAGACAGCCAACCCCAGCTGACCTCTGAGCGGGGCCTTCGGTAAAGGAAGAGCACGGGCCCTCAAAGAGCCTTCCAGTCAAGCTCTCTAGTGGTTCCAATCCTGCAAGCAGCCAACCTTTATAATTGGGCCATTTGTTCACTGGGTGATTTATACACAATGTGCACTCAAGGCTGGTGTTCTCAGAATAGCGCGCCTGCTTTCCCCCCAGCTGCACAGGGTGAAGCAGGACGGGGGCGCCTGCATTTACAACCAGTCCAGTCACTCTGGTCCCAAAGAAACACTAATGTGAGCTGTAGCTCTGTGTTATTGCAAGAAGCATCCTCTGTAATGTTAAGAGCCTGGGCTCTGGAACCAGCCTACCTGGGCTGAAAGACCTACTTTACCTCTTCCTAATTATATCATCCCGGCAAGCTACTAATGACCTGTGAACCTTAGTTACTTCATCTGTAAAATGGGAGGGTGGGGGGGGGTTATAATCCTACCCACCTGTTAGTGGTTCTTGTAAAGATGTGCTTGAGAAGAGCTCAGAAGCCTGGCACAGAGAAGGCATTCAATAACTGTTAACCATTCATGTTGTTGAGCATTACTGATAAGAAAACGTCAGTGATACATTATCGATAGAATTATTTTCCTCCTCATTAACTATGGTGATGGTGATGATGATGATGATGATGATAGTAATAATAATCACTTCCTAAGTGCTTGCCATGTGCTCGGCACTCTATTAAGTGCCTCATGTGGATTACCTCATTGAATCCTCAGGGCAGCCGTTTAGACTATTATTATCTCCTTTTGACAGATGAAGACATTGAGACTCAGAACGGTTACGAAGCTTGCTCAAATCCAAGAGGTAATGAAGCCAGAAGAGAAGCCAGGCAGTCTGACTCCGGAGCCCTTGCCCTTTGTCACTACCCACACTCCTGTATGTACCGAACACAGCCATAGCCGTTAGCCGTCCTGACGCTGACTCAGCGCCAGGGAACTGTTTACACAGCAGTAAGCCAAAACTTTCTTAAAATACCCCAGTTGCCAGCAGCAAGAACCTGCTAGAGAGCTTCAGTGTCTGAGTGTCCTGCCTCCTTCTTCGAAATCGGGGTAATAGGAGATGGGAATTCTGCCTGGAAGTAGACCATTTATGGTGGGAAGGGGTGAGGCTGCGCAAAACACAACTGCCAGAGGTACAGGGAGGGCTTAAAGGGTATTGCTCTTCTTTCAGTCCTAGCCTGGGATTCAGTTTGTGGCCAAAAGCTGATGGGGTTTTCCCTGTAGCCATGGAGAGTGGAGCAAACGGTGCCTTTCCTCCCCTGCTCCTACCGCCTCTTAGTAGCTGTCTTCATCTCTTCTTCCCTCCACCCTGGTATTTTAACCAGTTATCCCCTTACCCAGTACTCACCCAGTGATCAGCTTGCTCCCCTGTTCAGTTGAGAAATTCTAAGCTCACAGAGAGAGCCCAGATGTCCTCTGCCCTGTTGGGGAAAGGCCTTGGCCACTCCTATGTCCAAGTCTAGTTGGCCAGGCCTGTCCTTCACCACACTGAATACTTCATTTCATTCTAGTCTTTTAGAAGACATGGCTGATTTGTGGGAACCACTTCATGCCAATATTAGCATTAGAATATTGAGCAGTTTCTCCTCAATTTCAGGAGCCATGGGGGTAAGACAAGGGGCAAAAGTTACTTTTCGATCTTCCCAGCCATTTCTCAACCACTGAGTCAGAGAGAGGTTTATCTTCCATAACTTAATCCCCACCTCACTGTGGTAGGTGGTATTTTTTTTTCCCCAACTATCTGTTCTCGCTCTAGGAGAATTATACATCCCTACTTTATCTGTGGCTTTCCACCGCATTGTCAGGCTTGGTCATGTGACTGTCTTTGGCCAATGCGATGTAAGCAGATGTGGAATACCCATGTCCAAGCAGAAGCTATAAAAGCAATTCCAAGGCTTAACTCATCCTTTTGCCCTTCTGTCCTCTGCAGTGAAAACAGCATGGCCCAGATCGGGGCTTCTCCAGTCTGGGTCTTGGAGTAAGAGACATACACAAGAGCAGAGGCAGGCAGAGCCACTGCCAACCACAGACTTGCGAGCGAGAAATAAATACTATTTATTTGGAGGTTGTTTGTTACTGTAGCCAAGGCTAACACACAAGATATTCAACAGCAAGAGCTTGGTGCCCACGCAACACACCAACAGACAGAAGGGAAAAGGAGGCAGCACGGCAGAGTGGGTCACACATACCGGCTGAGAGATGACCCAAGTTCAAGTCCTAATTAATCCATTTACATTAGACGATTTCTGACTCCAATATCCTCGTTCCACTCATGATGTTTTATAAAGATGAAATGAGACAATGCACTAGAGGTGCTTTTCACTGTGCCTGGCAGAGAATATGTGTTAAACAATTGATTGATAGAGATATGCACACCTAGAAAGACTTACCAATGCATAAATCTATAGATATAAAGATCTATATCTCTATGTATTTATATAAAATTAAAATTTAATTAAATAAATGATTGAAAATCAAGTAAGCAGCCAAGCTCCTCCACAAATTACCAAATAGTTTTAAATTAATCAATACGTTGTAGTGTTGGTGGTTTTCCTGTTGTTGTTTTGCTAGACTGAATTTGATCAACCTAATTTTATAAAGGCATGTAAACCTTGTTCTGTAAACACCCCAGTCTACTATTTTCACAGAGACAATCTTTCCCTAAGAGTTACAATCTGCTCTTGCCACAGTGATTGTGTGGATCAGAGGCCCTTGTAGTTACATCAGCCTGGGCCAAAATAGTCTTTATGATAGATTTTGCACTTCCCTTTTTAATGGACTCAGCTTTTAGGATATGGATAATGGTTTGGAAGTCAAAACAAGATCTGAAAATTTGTTTAGGTGCAGAAGAAAGTGAGAATGATGATATTCCTGTTTTTCGTCATTGGAGTTCTCTCTCTCGTCCTATCTATTCTAGCCAATGAAATTCTGCACTCAATATGAATCTCTCCTAATCTTCACTCACCTTCATAGTAAGGAGAGTCCTCGTGTGGATCATTTCTTATATACTTACGAAGATAGGAGACCTAGGTGTTTATGCTGAAGCTAGAATTGTTGACATTTTTATGGATGTCAACAATAACTCATAACTCACTCATGACTGTCAAGAGCAAACCTAGTTCCATAGGTAAGTCTGACCAAGTTTCACACATAAAAGACCTACCAAGAGGCAACATCTGGAGTAGTCTGAGGACTAAAGCCACTACTCTTAATATGTCTTCCTCAGTAACCTAGTCTGGGACTGCAAATCATGAGAATTATCCTCTCTAGCATAATACTCTACTGAGAAGCAGCCATCTGAGATGCATTAGAAAGAAATACCCACGTACTTGAAGACCATTAGCTCAATAACTGGATTAGTTCCATCTTGAGGGAATGAGAGATTAGATGATTACAATTTTGGCCAAGTGATGTATTACTAAAGGAACAGGTAAGAGGAAAGAGGTGGCCCTGATAGCTTGAGAATGAGCAAGTCACGGGGGCACAAATCATCAAAGAGAAGATGGTTCCCAAAGGGGCCGAGGACATCCTGTCTGGACGGGCACCCAGATTATTACCACTCTCCCTCACTCCCTATAATGTCTTAAATCAAGAATATCCATGGACTTTGGGGCTTCCCTGATGGCACAGTGGCTAATGCAGGGGACACGGGTTCGAGCCCTGGCCCGGGAAGATCCCACATGCCGTGGAGCAACTAAGCCCATGCACCACCACTACTGAGCTTGCGCTCTAGAGCCCGTGAGCCACAACTACTGAGCCCACGTGCCACAACTACTGAAGCCCGTGTGCCTAGAGCCCGTGCTCTGCAACAAGAGAAGCCACCACACTGAGAAGCCCGCGCACCACAACGAAGAGTAGCCCCCGCTCGCCGCAACCAGAGAAAGCCCGCGTGCAGCAACTAAGACCCAAGCAGCCAAAAATAAATAAATTTATTTTAAAAAAAAAGAATATCCATAAATGTCAACGAAGACAGCAGACTCTATGTAGAGTCCTCCCCTGAGTTTATAAAATGGATAAGACCCACAGGTCAAAGAGACTCAGCCTTGAGTGGAGACAAGAAAGTTTCTCGCTAGATGCTACAAGAGACTAGAAGATGAACATATAGTTTGTGATTCTCTCCACATTTCACAGGTTGGGCTCCTCTGCACCGCCCCACACTGTTAGGCTGGGCCTTCTTATCCTTTGCGATGGCTGCACAGGGAAGAAAGTGAGCCATACTATGTCCCTTCAAAGACACTTAGTGCTGCTTTGATGCATTTGTTAACAAGCTCAGGCTAGCGCAGTAGGAGACCTGGTAGGTGGGGAGCTACTGGCAAGGATGTCAGAGGCAGTAGAACCCAGCAAACCCACTCAAGGTTCTCTCCTCCTTCCCTCGCCCCCTCTTGCTACAGGGTGGCTGACCTCTGCACATACCAGATGAACCTGGCCCTAAGGTTGACCCTCTGCCTGAGAATGTGGAGTGTGCCCTCTTTAGGAGTGTCATTAGAAATCAAATTATGAAGGGCTGAACAGGCCGGAGGACTGCTGCTTCACTGTGGCAACGGAAGTCCAAATTTTTGAGAATAATTGGGCCCAGGCTGTTAACAGGTGCAGCCACTTCCTACCAGCGAGAAGGAATACCCGCCATGGGTGTTACACACGGACTCAGCAGGAAGCCGCCTATCAAGAGAAATGCAGAGCGGGGGCGGAGGGGCTGAGCGCAATGCCGAGTCTGAGTAGCTAATGGGGGTAGTATTCGAACCCAGGTAGTCTGGCCCCAAATCTGTTCCCTGGACCCCTGTACAGCATATACCACATCTCACAGAAAGTGAACCAATGCCATGACAGGAGCAGAGACCTCTGCCAAGTTTTGCTATGGAAATCCACTTGTCTTAACTTACGTGTGTTTCCTTATGCAAACTGGAATTTCCCAAGTAGTATTCCATGGGACATTTACCAAAGATATCATGAAAATAGACACTGGAGTGAGAAAGGGTGACTAAATCATGCTCCTACATTCCAAGACCTCTCAGACCCTTTTTAACGCGATAATGAACCCTGAGAATTGCCAGAAGGAGCCTGCACAATGCAGTGTTTCCCAAGAAAATCTGAAAAACGGAACTCTTTTCTCTCAGCACATTCGCCTGTGCTTCTCCAGACGTGAGTGTTGCGTGGGGTATAATTTGGGAAACTGTGTCATACACATTTTGTGAGTTTGGAACCAGAAATAGCACTACAACGAGTAAAAACCGACCATCTGAAGGTAAAAGAGTGTCCTAATTAGGAGCCGGGGCCAGTCCCACCTTTGCAGGACCCTCTTCAGTTATCACTCACACTCGGCATCTCCCATCTTCCTAACCAGCACCCATCCTCCTGCTTCCGTGCTGGGCATTTAAAGCCTTCCCCAGAGCTGGCTCCTTGAGCCGTCTCACCCTCCACCCACAGCTCCTGCTCTCCAAGGCCACACAGACCTGCCTCAAACTCCGCTGTCCTCTTGGCCCCAGCCTGCTCGAGACTCTACAGTGGTTCCATCCCCACTGCTTAGCTGGCAGAACTCAGGTTTACCACGGATTGCAAACCCCTCACAAAGCAGCCCAAACGTGCTTTTCAAACCTCGCGCATCCCCTTACCTCCGCCTTTGCTCCTGCGGCCCTTCCCACTTGGAAGATCCTTACTAGTTCTACTCAGACTCAAATTCCCAAGTAAATCCCAAGACACGGCTCAGTTCCCATGTTCTCTTGGAGGCCTTCCCCAGTCAAGCTGCCCTCGTCTGGCGTGGAACCCTAGTGTGTGCTGCAGGGCAGGGAAAGCAGGGGTTTAGGCTTAGAGACCCAGGTTCACCTCCCAGCTTCAATCTGTGCCTTGAGGACTTGTTTGGTTGAGCTGTGTAACCTTTCCGCAGCTCAGTTTCCTGATTTGTAAAATAGAGATGGATTCTGTTCTCTGCACAGGGTTATCATGAGGTTTGAATAAAAACACTCTGCACACACCCCAATTCTTTCCCAGAGGCTTCCTGTCTGCTTTTCGAAGAGCCCTCGGTCTGGCGATGGTGCAAGGAACAGAAGAGAGGCCAGGTTGCCAGACCTCCAGGCCCAGCCTCCACGCTTCAGCCGGAGCTGCGCACCCCTGATCAATTTCCTGACGCATTTAGGGTCAGGGTAACCTTTAAGTAGGAAGAAAGAAAAAAAAGAAAGTACGCAATTCCAAAAAAAGAAAGAAGAAAACCACGATCCTACATAGTGAGGGACCATCAGAAGCACACACACCCCCTGCCCACTCACTGCCTTCCGCAGAGATTGCTCTGATCCACCACTGCACGGCCAGTCTCCCCGGATATTTTCCACGTGCCTTAGGAGCACGGCCTGAGTCATCACTAAACATTTAGTTACCTCAGTAAGTACTTAAATACTCTCAGTGCCTTGCTCCCTGCCTGTTCCTCCAGAAATCCCCCTTTTATAAGTTTAAGCCCACCAAGTGGCTCCCTTTCTATTTCCCTAAGCAGGAGCTCCAGGCTTCCTTATCTGCCCTTCCCCACCTTCTGGCAAGATCTACTTCAGCCTTTGCTCCACCATCTCTCTCTCCTGGCACCAAACACCAGCTAGAGAACAGCCACTGAGATCGGTGTTTCTTGAGCAGGATTTTGGAGGATCACAGATATTAGAGATGAAGAAGAAAAAAAAATGTCTCAGGACATCTTGTCCACTCCTTGTGCAAAATGGTTCCAGCCTGAACATTTTCTAAATATTTGTCAGGCCTGGTATTAAAGGCTTGAAGCGACAGGGCCCCTCAGGGGAGAAGTCGGCATTGTACCTCAGTCTCAAAGATGATTTCTCTGACTTTTCAGCCTCCTGTTTCACCACTGAATCTCACCTCTCACTTTTAGTTAAAGCCCTTTTGAATCTCACCTCTCACTTTTAGTTAAAGCCCTTCTCAGTAGCCAAGCTATGATGAGTGGGGACTAAAGAAAGGCCACAGGAAGGGTCAGAAGACGACAGAGCTGCCACTCTATGGACTATGTGCCCTTTTGGCTCCAGGTAATTAAAAGGACAGGCAAGGTGAAATCCTGACCTCCTACTTCAACTTCTATCCTAAAGAAAAGGCACACCTTCAGTCTTACAGATCTGCTCCTTTCCATTCAGAGAGTCAAAATGCAACCTTGTCATTACAGGCATACCTCAGAGATAGAGTGGGTTCAGTTCCAGACCAGCTCAATAAAGTAAATAGTGCAATAAAGCGAGTCACACAAATTTCTCGGTTTCCCAGTGCATGTAAAAGTTGCATTAACACTGTACTGAAGCCTACTAAGCGTGCAAGAAGCAATGTATATACCTAAATTTAAAAAATGCTTTATTGCTAAAAAAAAAAAAGAAAAGCTCATCATCCTATGAGCCTTCAGCGAGTCATAATCTTTTTGCTGGTGGAGGGTCGTGCTTCGATGTCGACGGCTGCTGACCCATCAGGGTGATGGTTGCTGAAGCCTGGGGTGGCCGTGGCAGTTTCTTAAAACAAGACGATGAAATCTGCCACATTGATTGACTTCTCCTCCGCAGCAGGCAATGCTGTGTGAAAGCACTGTACCCGCCTTAGAACTTCTTTCAGAATTTGGAGGCAACCCTCTCAAACCTGCCTCTGCTTTATCAGCTAAGTCGATGTAATATTCTAAATCCTTTGTTGTCATTTCCACAATCGTCACAGCATCTTCACCAGGAGTAGATTCCATCTCAAGAAATTACTTTCTTTGCTCATCCATAAGAAACAACTCCTCAAGTGTTACAGTTTTATCATGAGATTGCAGCAATTCAGTCACATCTTTATACTCTACTTCTAATTCTAGTTCTCTTGCTATTTCTACCACATCTGTAGTCACTTCGTCCGCTGAAGTTCCGAACCCCTTAAAGTCAACTGTGAAGGCTGGGATCGACTTCTGCCAAATTCCTGTTAACATTGACATTTTGATCTCTTCCCATGAATCATGAATGTTCTTAATGGCATCTAGAATGGCGAATCCTTTCCAGAAGGTTTTTAACTGACTGCCCAGATCCATCAGAGGAATCACTAGGTATGGCAGCTATAGCCTTATAAAATGTATTTCTTAAATAATAAGACTTACTTAATAATAAGTGAAGTTGAAATGACTCCTTGATCCATGGGCTACAGAATGGCTGCTGTGTTAGCAGGCATGAAGGCAACATGGATCTCATTGTACGTCTCCACCAGAGCTGTGGAGTGACCAGGTGCTTTGTCAATGAGCGGTAATATTTAGAAAGGAATCTTTTTTTCTGAGTAGTAGGTCTGAGAGCGCGCTTAAAATATTCAGCAAACCATGTTGTAAACATTGTAAACAGGTGTGCTGTCATCCAGGATTTGTTATTCCATCTATAGAGCACGGGCAGAGTAGCTTTAGCATGATTCTTAAGGGCCCTAGGATTTTCAGAATGGTCAATGAGCACTGGCTTCAACTTAAGGTCACCAGTGGCATCAGCCCGTAACAAGAGAGTCAGCCTGTCCTTTGAATCTTTGAAGGCAGGCACTGACTTTGCCTCTCTAGCCATGAAGGTCCTAGGCGGCATCTTCTTCCAGTATTAGGCTGTTTCATCTACATTGAAAAACTGTTGTTTAGCGTAGCCACCTTCACGAATTATCTTAGCTAGATCTTCTGGATAACTTGCTGCAGTTTCTACATCACCTCTTGTTGCTTCTCCTTGCACTTTTATGTTATGGAGAAGGCTTCTTTCCTTAAACCTCATGAATCAACCTCTGCTAGCTTCAAACTTTTCTTCTGTAGCTTCCTCGCCCCTCTCAGCCTTCATAGAATAGAAGAGAGTTACGGCCTGGCTCTGGATTAGGCTTTGGCTTGAGGGAATGTTGTGGCTGGTTTGATCTTCTCTCCGGACCACTAACACTTTCTCCACATCAGCAGTAAGGCTGTTTCACTTTCTTATCATTCATGTGTTCACTGGAGTAGCGTTTTAAATTTTCTCAAGAACTTGTCCTTTAAGTTCACAACTTGGCTAACTGTTTGGCACCAGAGGCCTAGCTTTTGGCCTCTCTCAGCTTTCGACACGCCTTCCTCACTAAGCTTAATCATTTCTGGCTTTTGCTTTAGAGTGAGAGATGTATGACTCTTCTGTTCACTTCAACACTTGGAGGTCACTGTAGGGTTATTAGTTGGCCTAATTTCAACATCGTTGTGTCTCAGGGAATAGGGAGGCCCGAGGAGAGGGAGAGAGATGGGGGAACGGCTGGTCAGTGGAGCAGTCGGAACACACACAACATTTATGGATTAAGTTCTCTTTGTTATATGGGCACCGTTCATGGCACCCCAAAACAATTACAATTGTAACATCAAGGATCACTGATCACAGATCACCATAACAAATATAATAATAATGAAAAAATTTGAAGTGTTATGAGAATTACCAAAATGTGACACAGAAGTACTGAGTGAGCAAATGCTCTTGAAAAAATAGCACTGACAGACTTGCCCGATGCAAGGTTGCCACAAACCTTCAATGTGTACGAGTGCAATATCTGTGAAGTGCAGTAAAATGAGGTATGCCTGTATAAGATAATGATAAAGTCTTACACTTGTGTCCCTGCTGAGGTTACCGATGTAGATGCCTAAAGGAGCCCTTCAAGACTGGCAAATGCCCCACCTCCAACAGACTGCCATCTCCCAGGAATGTGTACCCTGTGTTGCCAGAAATCAAGATTTCAGTGCTAACTGTTCTAATTTTTAAACGTTGGTAACTAACTGCTGTAAGAGGTCACACCTTTCCTGGGTAGCCTGAAACTCCTGAGTGAGTTAAAAAGTTATTTTTGACTGACTGCAAAGGGCTGGTAGACACCAATCCTCTCAGCTGCGTGAGATTTCTCCCACTTGTGAAATCTATCACTCTTCCTTAAGCATGAAGGTAGAAACGACACGACTGTACATTTATAATTTGGGGTGTAGAAGTCTTGCCTCATGGGTTCCCAAAGGACAGGGGTCACATCTGATACTGCTTGACCCTAAAGCCCGAAGATGCACAGATGTTTATTCTGCTACAGATGTTTATTCTGCTACCTTTTGCATAGTTACACCAGTCAAATGGACCGTCCCCAGTGCACCTGTGCATAAAAACAGCCAAGCTCTCAGGGAATGGTTAAAACTGCTGTGGGTCTGGCCTACTTGGGTTTATACCCCTCTATTACTTGGTAGCTCTGAGACCTTGAGGCATTTCATACCACCTCAGTTTTCTCATCTGTAAACTGGGGATGCTACAAATAGCCCTGACCTCCTAGGGTTGTTAGGAGGTTTAAATGAGATAGTAGGGCACAAATCATTTAGCTCACAGAATAACGGCTCAGTCAGTGTCACTGGGAAGCTGCTTCACATTCTGATGCTACCAAAATAACCAGGAACCAATGGTGCCCTCATTTCACATCTTCTTGTTTCAAAGAGTCTCATTGGTCTCATTTTATTCACCGCTGGATTTTAGTTTTTCCTCTGAAGATCAGATTGGCTTGTTAAGTTCTTGGCAGAATCCGTAGCCCTCTTGGTTTCTGAATATGGTGTAAATAAAAAGAAAGTCAGATGATCCTGTCCAGGTTAACTGTCATTCAGGAAGACAACAGTTCTATGCTAAACTAGGTCTGTGTGGGGTGTAGGTGAGGACAAGAGGACACACACAGAATAAGGCAGAAACAGTATGCACCACCCCAATTCCCCTCAAGGAAGGACCTCCTGCCCAACTGGGAGGCAGGTGGTCAGCAAACAGTGTCCAGCCATTGGCTCCTTCAAATGGGCCTCAGCAACACACAGCTGCTTCCCTGGAGGCCACCCCTTTCCTGGGCAGACAGCAATTCCTAACTAAGCAAGGCAAGCCTGGAAAGGCACTGCCATTTCATCTTGTCACAGGGCAACCCTGATGGACAAAATACTCCAGAGCTCCCAGCTGGACTGGGTGATGCCTTACAAGCCTGTCTTACAGTCTAACTGCTCTGCCTGGTTCTCCTTCTGCCCCTTGTTTCACAGACATTGATGCCTAATAAACATCTTACATCCCAGACTCCATCTCAGCGCTGCTTCCCCAGAACCCAACCTACCACGCACACGTGCACACCCACTCCTAAGGCCCCAGGAAGCCTTTAAAACTGTATCTTTTTAATAAATATGAAGCAGTCGGCGTTGGTCATGAGGAAGACCAGGTTTGCATGGAAATCCACAGGTTTTATAGAGTCAGATGGATCTACAGAGTTGGGAAGGATTATCAATTCTGTTTTAATATTTCTGTTTTTACAGAGAGGAAATACCAAGAAGGTAGAAAGAACACAGCCCTTCAACAGATTTCTGGATCTTTGAGTACTTTCAGTAATATTTGTGTCTTCTAAAATAATGTTGGGACTTGGGGAAATTATTTTTTAAAATGGAAAAATAATAAATGGCTCATTGGTGTTAACACTCAATAATTTTCTCTCTGAAGTCCCCAAAATATTCATGGTTAAAGGTATATTAGGGGAAGCAGGTAATGCAATGGAAAGATCAGTCTATGCTAAAGAGCCCAGTTTTGCAATAAAGATGCCATACAAGCTGCTGCCATTCAGATTGGCTAAGAGGCCTCTGCGAATGTGGTTTTTCAACAATAAATACTGTTGAAAAGCTCTACCAGAAAAGTAGTATTTCAAAGACAATTCCTTACTTTCCCAGGAACAATAAAATACTGAAGGACAAAGATACCATATCACAGTCCTTCATGTGTCTCATCCTTCACCCTGAGCATATAGCTGCATCTGTCAGGCTTTGCTGCCATTATATTCCTTTTTTGCTCAAATATCACCTGACCTTCAATGGAATAAATTCTGTTATCACACAAATTCTATGTATGACAGTGATCTCATGTATGAAGGCCAGATTCACATCCCTTTGGAGGCCATTTAAGCTAACATGTATAGTTGTTTGTTAAAAAATAAGATTCTCCCATTGTAAAATGCATGTAAAAAAGATGAAACGATGGTATATGCCAGATGGGCTGTGTCTAAGCTACAATCAAATTGAAACAAAAATATCAAGGTGAATGTGAATGGTACCTGCAAACTATCCTAGGCCTCCGACTAACAAATATATGCAGACATGGAATACAGCCAGCTGCTGGGAATTCGTTCCTCAAGCTTTCCAACAGATATACCCAAGGGACTGTGGGAAAGGGATGAACAAGAGGTGCTTGTTTACTAGGAAGGAGCTAGTTGTTTTCTAATAAGAACAAAATAACTAAAACTGTTTGGTTCTCTAAAAGAAAGGTTAGCATTGTCGTCAGAAATAAAAATGAATTATTCTGAATTGCTCGTATATATCTATATGAGTAGCTCGAAGATTGAGATATGTATTAATTCTGCAGTGAAGGAAAAGCCTCATTCAATTTTGGATGGAGTTCAACAATATTAAAAGAATATATACTGGGCTTCCCCGGTGGCGCAGTGGTTGAGAGTCCGCCTGCCGATGCAGGGGACACGGGTTCGTGCCCCGGTCCGGGAAGATGCCACATGCCGCGGAGCGGCTGGGCCCGTGAGCCATGGCCGCTGAGCCTGCGCGTCTGGAGCCTGTGCTCCACAACGGGAGAGGCCACAACAGTGAGAGGCCCGCGTACCGCAAAAAAAAAAAGAATATATACTAAGTACGCAGAAGCTACCTTTGATTTTAGTTCCTTAAAATAAATATACATACACAACTGTATATACGCACAACCTTAAAGATAAGTCATGCTGGGTTTTGTTTCATACAATTTTAATTAGGTATATGTTTTTCAATGCCTTCTGAAATGATCTGCTAGGACCAAAGGCTAACGTGAAATTTCCTGCATGCTGGCAGCTAATTCAATAAAAATTAGAGAGGTGAAGCTCTGTTCCCCGGATGGGGAAGGTCTTAACACAAAACATTCATTATTTCCATGTAAATTGCAAGAGTAAAGATGCTGGACCCAGCATTGAAGCAGGAGGAAATTGTCACTTTTCATTATCAGTAGAAAAATGTTTTAATTTGCAATATTCCCTAGCAAATTTTGATCCGGCAACTCTACCTCTTCATCAACGTCTACCGTAATCCATTAATTTGCAGCTTCACAAGTACTATGTTGGGCCAATGGCTTTGGGTACCTCTCTTTGAAGGAATAGCACCCTATGTTCTTTTTCTGGCACCATCTCATTAAAATGAAACTCAGACTCAGAGTAACCCTGAAAGACCTAAGCCCTCCGATAAAAAATAGTGGTATGTTTCTCCTCTTATATTACACAGCAGAAGTGAAGCCTGGTATATCACACACGGCGGAGGAGCTAAAGGCCAAACTATGAAACTTAATGAGCTGATGCAATCTCAGGCTCTCTAACCAAAGAGGTGAGGAACAGAAAAGATGGCCACCACCAAGGAACTTTCTTTAAAATATCAATTAAAACCACGTCTCTCTGCTCAGCTCCCACACTCATCACTTGACACCCACACACGTGGGGCGCTGGCTGAGGAGTCACACAAGTCTGAGAAAAGGCACCTTGGAGGTGCGATCTGCCACAGGCAAGAGCCTTTCTGCATTCGTATGTGTGGTGGTGAGACAACGGAAAGGACGCCGGTGCAAGAGGAGCTGGAGGTGGCCTTCATGGCATCCCGAGGGCCCGATTTTATGTTCTAATCCATTCTGACCCAACCAAATCTCTTCTTCTTGAGAATGACTAGATTACTGCTGAAGGTGTTCTCTACTTCTAATAGTCTTCTGGTCTCATTCCGTCCACCAAAGACCAGCTAAGGGTGCAGGGTCTTCTCCATCCTGGATGAAGATGAAGTTATGATGCTCTGATCCAGGACCACATGGCTCTTCTCGGGTCCTGGGACAAAGTCAGCCTGGCTGAGTCCATCAGCTGATGCGTCTTCCCACATGGGAAATCTACAGTTGATGGGGGTGGTGGAAGTAGTGGTAACCTCATAGCTCAAAAACTAGCATAGCTTACCAATTATTAAACTAAAACTATCACAGCTCATTAGCTATTAGTTAAATGTCAGTTACAATGTAGGATTTAATATGAATCATGAAGATAACAATTTATAGAGCATTTCTTAGGTCAGTCCCTATACTAAGCATTTTACATAGGTTATTGTACTTAATCTTTACAAACTCCATGCAAGGGGCCCGTTTTTAACCTCATTTTACAGATAAGAAAGCTAAGTGTGAGAGGCTAAGTAACTTGACTGAAGTTAAACACCTAATGAGTGGCAGACCTGAGGTTCACACCCAGGTCTGGCTAACTCCAAGGCCATTCGATATCACCTGATACCTACCCAACCTCTGCAATATTTAGCATTATTCTCAGTCACCTCTACACTGTAGAGAAGTTCCTTTCACCCCAAAATCAAGCATATTAAATGCATCTGTGTTCTCGAAAGATAACAGTGTCTTGCCCAAAACAGTACAAAGTGTCACCATCAAAAGTCATTCTCACCAGAATTCACCTTGACCTCTAATGATTCTACATTGCTTGTCATGCTAGTTTCTTCATGGAAGTAGTATTTTTAAACTGCAAGTTTTAAACTGCTCCTATAAGCTTCTGACAACATGAAGATCAGACATTACTGTGGAGTTCTTTTTTAAACAAATTAGTAGGAATTTTCCAATTAAGAGACAAAGAGTAGTCACACATACCTGTAGAACTGATTCTAATTTACACCTTAATCTTGTTTCAATACACACTGCATGAGTCTTAGCTTAGACAGAGATAAGAGTCACCCAGTAGGAGCATATTAGTTCTTTCTAAATATTTTAATTAAAAAAAAAGAAAACTAGTATACTGAGTAGCTTCTGCAAATCCCATATGAATGACTTACTGTGCTGTGGAGTCCTGGTCTCTAGCATATAGCCCTCCAACCAGCCACCTTCCATCTCCTTAAGTAAGCTAGGAGGAGGCCTTCTATGTAAGCTTTTTCTTTTTTTAAACTCTTGAATGATACTTTTTTTCCCGGAGTAGAGAGTAGAGAAAGGGAATGAACTACCAACTAGTAACACCACCCACACAGTGGCTAGCGTTCATAGCACACCTTTTAGTACCAAGAAATAGGCTATACCCTTCCCATGAATACTCATTTTTGAAGTACTTCCACAGGATATTAAGATCCTTATCCTACAGCTGAGGAATTTGACACTCAAAGAATGTGCATATCTCAAATTAGTCACTATATGATTCAGAGGAAAGACTCGAATCCAAGTTTAGTGAATTTCATAGCCTGTCAGTTTTATCACTGCAGTAGGATACACTTAAAATACACCATCATATAACAAAGTGTGATCTTTGGTGTGTCAAATATCCTCTAAATACTTAAAAAATAGCAAACTCAAAGATTAATCTAAATTGACGGACTTCCCTGGTGGCGCAGTGGTTGGGAATCCGCCTGCCAACGCAGGGGACACGGGTTCGAGCCCGGGTTCAGGAGGATCCCACATGCCGTGGAGCAACTAAGCCCATGTGCCACAACTACTGAGCCTGCGCTCTATAGCCTGCGAGCCACACTACTGAAGCCCGTGAGCCACAGCTACTGAAGCCCGCATGCCTAGAGCCCGTGCTCCGCAACAAGAGAAGCCACCACAATGAGAAGCCCACGCACCGCAACGAAGAGTAGCCACCGCTTGCCGCAACTAGAGGAAGCCTGCATGCAGCAACGAAGATCCAACACAGCCAAAAATAAATAAATAAAAAAGATTAAACTAAATTGACAAAACCTTCACTATCATCATGAAGGGACAATGTTTTAAATTGGGGACCAAGGGATTTATAGTTTCCAGATGGAGAATAATTTCCATGTACATATTTTTATTTTCATCATGTTCTGTTATGTGTGTGTTAAAGAGAGATAGAGAGACAAAGAGACCCTTTTCCTCTTATGCTATGTTGGAACTTTCCAGAGACAGTTAAAATCAGCTTCTTAATTTCCATAAGTATCAAAATAAAATTATACTTATTTAGACTACAGAGTTCCTAACCATCATGAAGATTCAGGAGTAGAAAAGCACGGGAGGCAGGGAATGCCAGTGTTTCTTCCCTGCATTTCCACAGTCCTGCTGCAATTCAAATCTCATCAACAGATAAAGTCATCAGGAGCTAATTGGTCCCTGTATAAAGGAAAGACAAAGAACAGACTCCTAAAAACTTCCCCCCAAACCAACAACAACAAATCATTGAGTAGTTTGAGTAAATGAAAATTCTTAAGTAAATTAATTAGCTTTGCACAGACTGGTATCAAAAGTCATTATCCCTGCACTGCAAGGAAATCCTGAGAAGCCTAGCTGTGTGAAAGAATAGTCTGAGAAGGAAATCAGTCTCTGCTCTTCAACGTTGATGTTTTAAGGGGTCCCTGCTGTATAACTTGCCCAGAAGCATTCCAGGGGGAAGAGCCCATGGATTTATATCTGCTACATGTGTCACTGAACACAAATACGTCTGATAAATAATTGAAGCTCAAGCTCGGTAGAGAAAACTCCTCCACTGTGCTCACATCTCATGAGCTAAAAAACAGGGAGGGGAAGGCAAAGCGGTCAAGTTTCCCATGTGAATTTCCACTTGTCATCCCACTTCTCAATTAGATCATTACTCTGCCTCATGGAAGTATCAGCTCATTGTCTTAGGGAATCCAGGCTCTGGCATCATAAATTTAGCCAATCTAGTTTCCTTCTCTTCCATGCCACAGTGCCCTTTCAGTGGGTCTAAGCACAGTGCACGGCATAATCCACAATCCTCGCAACAATCTTGTGATTTTCACAGATAAAGAAACTAACGCCTGGGGACAGAGGATTGTGTATCACAGGGCACAAAGCTAGTAAGTTGTAGGGTGAGGATGTGAACCCAGGTCCAGGAAACTCTAGAGCCTGTATTATTGCCACACCAGGCCCCTCTCTAAATAATATTTATATCAAGTGATCAAGGGAGCAGCCAGACTGCTCAGAAGCCTTTGGTATTAATACAAAGAAAACTAAGAAGCTCACGTGACTAGGTCTCTTAAGCAATGGCACTTTCCTGGAAGGGGCAAATGGTCTCTGCTGGAATCCTTCCTGACAGGGAGCTCTGTACCTCATACAGCTTGGTTACTCAAAAGACTTAAATTTGCTCGTCCATAACCTATATCCAGTGATCTCAGTCGTGGCCTCTCAAGCCACTGGATCCAGTACTGACTGAGCTCAGTACTTGGATCCATGACAACGACTGCAAGGGTAGAGAATATCTTCACCTGCTAGAGCCCTTGTGAGGACCCAGTGAGTGCTAAAATAGGGCCTGGCACATAGGAAGCATCTGTCCAATGTTAGTTCTGAAAATTCTCCTGATTTTATTTAGTAAGTTACTTCAAAGAATGCAGTAAGCACTCATGAATGTCACATATTAAAGAAACAAACAAAACAAAACAAAAACACTATGCCCCTGACGACAACCTCTTTCTATGCATCCAGACCTCTCTCATTTCCTCTCCTGCGACCCCCACTTAAAGTAATCATCTAGTCCCAGGTTCATACTTCCTGTGTCTTATTTTTATATGGTTTTGCTGCACTGTCTTAGTTTGCTCAGGCTGTTATAAAAAATACCATACACTGGGTGGCTTAAACAACGGACACTTATTTTCTCACAGTTCTGGAGGCTGGAAGTCCAAGATCAGGGTTCCAGTATAGTTGAGTTCTGATGAGAACCCTCTTCCTGGCTTTCAGACTGCTGCCTTCTTGTTTTATGTTCACATGGCCTTTCCTCAGTTCGTATCTGTGGAGAAAGAAAGATCTCTCTCTCTCTCTCTCTTCCTCTTCTTATAAGGGCACTAATCCCATCATGAGGGCACCACCCTCATGACCTCATCTAAACTTAATTGCCCCCAAAGGCCTCACCTCCAAATACCATCACATTGGGGATTAGGGCTTCAACATATGAATTTAGGGCGATACAAACATTTATTCCAGAACACATATCTATAATTGTTCCTAAAATGCTTTATAATAAAAGCTGCTTTTAACTTTTGTAAAAAAGGATAATATCCTTACACAATTTTATGTCTTCTTTGTGGGCTTATTTTCCCCCCCACTTAATATTTAATTAGTAAGAAATTAAAAGACACCTGCAGGGCTTCTCTGGTGGCACAGTGGCTAAGAATCCGCCTGCCAATGCAGGCCACACGGGTTCAAGCCCTGGTCTGCGAAGATCCCACATGCCATGGACAAACTAAGCCCATGCACCACAACTACTGAGCCTGCGCTCTAGAGCCCGTGAGCCACAACTACTGAGCCCACCTGCCTAGAGCCCGTGCTCCACGACAAGAAAAGCCAACGCAATGGGAAGCCCACACACCACAACCATAGCCCCTGCTCGCCGCAAATAGAGAAAGCCCATGCGCAGCAACTAAGACCCACCACAGACAAAAATAAAAATAAATAAATAAAATACGTTAAAAATAAATAAATAAATGATACCTACAACTGAAAAATGAAACACTGCATATCAAAATCTGAACTTATATTAGAAAATAGCCTCAAAGTTAACAAGCTCAATGTCAATCTTAAATACATAAATGAACAAAATAAATCCATATATAACAAAAGAAAAAACATAACAAATACAATAGAGCAGAATTAATGAAATAGAAAACAAATAAATTGATAGAGGAGATCCCAAAAGTCCAAAGTTGGTTCTTTGATAAAATTTAAAACTTTGGCAAGACTGATAAAAAGAAGGTAAAGAAAAAAAAACAGCGTTTTGAATGAAAAGGTGGACTCAAACACAGCTAAGATAAGATAACGAAGAACTAATATCAGGACTTCCCTGGTGGTGCAGTGGTTAAGAATCTGCCTGGCAACACAGGTGACACAGGTTTGAGCCCTGGTCCGGGAAGATTCACAACTACTGAAGCCTGCACGCTTAGAGCCCATGCTTTGCAAGAAGAGAAGCCCTCGCTTGCCGCAGCTACAGAAAACCCTGTGTGCAGCAACGAAGACCCAATGCAGCCAAAAATAAATAAATTTATTTTTAAAAAAGAATTAATATCAACAACGATAAGTCACAATTTAAAAAAATGGATGAAATGGACAAATGCCTAGTATATAACTTTCTAGAATGGGCACAAAAAATAACCAAAAGCTTATGCTCTCTTCTAACTATCAAAGAAATGGAAGTAGTGATTAAAAACATTTTGACAAAGAAAACACCCTGCCAGATAGTTGCAAAGGCAAGTTTTTCCAAACTTTCAGGGAAGAGATCATTCCAATTTAACGCAAACTTTTCCAGACAATCGAAACAAAGAACTTATTCCCCACTGATTCTATAAGGTCAGTATAACCCTGTAACCAAGACCAGACAAAAACATTACAAGAGAAGAAAATTCCATTCTCATTTCACTCACAAACACAGAAGCATATCATTCTTCTTAGTAGGGTACTCAATTGTAATCCATAAGAAACTTTATTTCCAATGCACAAGCAGCAGCTTAGCACTATAGAAAGATCACGTTAACTTTGGAATGTACCATTTTCCTAGCTCTATGATGTAGGTATGTCATCTAAGCTCTCCAATACTTAGTCTCCTTCTCTGAAAAATGGTGTTTTCATAATATCTGTCTAATTCTTTGAGGATTAATGCAGTAAATCATACAAAGCCTTTAGCTCAGTGTCCAGAAGTAACAATAAACAATAATGATGAGTCATAGCTACTATTTATCAAATGCTTAGTTACTTAGCTGAGCATTTTTTAAAAAAAATCTTTAATGCTCTATCTCCCAGAGAGATAGAGAGTATTATCCCCAGTTATGGAGTGAAGTAACAGAGTCAAGAAGAATTTCAACAACTTTCCCAGAGTCACACAAACTGCAAAAAGCCAGGCTAATTTAACAACCATGTGCGTTGAGAACACTGGTGCACAGGGGACACTTCCAATTGGAGGCAATAGCTGCTACTGAGGACCCAGCACTTCCTCTGAGAGGCACTGTAGTTCCTTCCACGAGCATGGAATGTATTCACCTTTTTGGGAAAGGTAGTTTTCAAGTTGGGGCTTGATTTGTGACATGTGAGATTAAATTGCAGCATTTCTAATGGAAAGGCTTCAGAGGGCAGGAGTTAGTGATGCACTGTCATCTATCCATCCCTGCATGGGGAACCTTGAACATTAATGAGATCAGACATGTCATGGTAGCTCCCTCTGCTTCCGCCACAAATTCTAGGTCAGAAGACTTTTTTTTTCCCCCAACATTCTGGTCACTTCCCCATCCACCTGGAACTCTTTGCCAGGTTCCTGAGATATAAGATTTATGATAATTTCCCTTAGGTATGGCGTATGGCTTTATTCCATTAAGGTTACCAAGAATGTTGCCAATAATCCGTTTCATATTTTCATGGGAAAAGGTTATTTACACAAACAAGCAATCTAGGAAAATGAATGAGAGTTCTCAGTTGAAGGAAAAGATGAGTAGCAGGAAACTTACGAGGCCAGGGGACTCAGCTGGCTTGACAAATTAGTAGAGGAGATACAGTGTTCTACTCTATTCTTCCCCCCAGAGAAGCTTGCCTATTGATTAGACACAGAGAACTAACAACGATTCAAGAATCAATTTGCTCTGTGAGTGTGGAAAACACCACCCCTGTTAAAGATTACACAGTGACACCATTTATTACTATGCTGTGCAAGATGCTTTTTTTTTGGATCTTAGAGGCTCTATCTATGCTTGCCTTTGTAGTACTGGTACCTTGGAAAGGAAAACAACACGAATGTGTTTCTCACCATTTAATGTCCAAAGTGATACTGGAAACTCTGAATGTTAACATATTTTCAGAGAGCTTTGATAGAGGAAACAAGACAGTGAAAGAGGATATTGAACAAGCCTGGAGACAGAAAGATCTTGAGCTGAACCTCTGGGTACCACCTGCTGGTCCCCTGACACAACCACCCATACCATCCAGCTCTCCTAGTTTTCTCTAGGCGAAGAGCTTTATGCTTAGTTGGCTCAGTGAATATTATCAAATGACTTCTGTCTTCAACTATGGTGAGAGACAGCCTTGGAGAGAGGCAGGTAATGCTGAGAGAGTAAAGGGAAGGAAGTGCATGGAGAAGAAAGATTTGTTCATTCAACACAGATGCATATGTGTTGTGAAAAGCATTTGGGAGTTCCCCAAATCCATCCATCAGTGAAAAGGCATAAATGGTGATCTTCCCTTCCCTTTATTTCCCACCATGCCTTGCCTTGCTCTCCTGGAGAGAGATGATAGCATCTTAGGAGGTGGGTGGGAAGAGGGAGGAGCGTCTCGTGGAGGTGAGTGGTAGTGGCAGCATGTGCTGTAGCTGAAGAGGTAGGGCAGTGGTGTGTGCAGTGTCTGAGGAAGTAGTATAGAGAGGATGAGAGTGGGGGGAAGGATGACAGAGCATTTAGGAGAGTCCTTATACTGAACAAATGAGTACATATGTTAAGGAAAATGAGAGCCAGGTTTCTCACTTGTGAGAAGGTATTTGTAAACAAGGAAAGGGGAAAGGAGATTTGATTTGATATGAACTCATGACAGGAAGTACATGTACACATGCTTATTCATTCACATAGATAAATAATAATAAATGAATGGGTAGAAATACATGCATATATCTTCTAGCTTTGTGTGTTGAGAGTAATGACATCCCAGGAGCAATGAGCACACTAAGCGCCCAGATCTTAGTCTCTAAAACCATCTTCCAATAAAAGGAACCAGGGCTTTTTGGAGAAATGACTGATGCCAAGGCTGGACAGGGAAAGTATAAGATGATCCAGGAACTTCTCATTTTGTACCAGAAAGTAGAGAAATGCTCAAAGAATAATGAGGAAACCTGGTAGACACCAACTAAACTAGGTGATCAAGTGAGAGGATGCGTCATTGTAGTGTGTCTTCCGATGCCATACAGTGAGAAAAGCTCAGCAGCATTTCTGCAGAATTCCTGCCAGGAATGCATGTAAGAATACATGACTTGAGTCTGATCACGAAGAAATTTTGAAAGATCCAGATCCAGGGTCATCCTACAGGGAAATGTGAGACAGTGAAAGACTTAGAAATGGTTCCAGATCGAAGGAAACTGATGAACAACAATAACTCAATGCAACACATGTTCTTGGATAAGATCCTGGACCAGCAAAGAAAAGGAGTCATTGTTGAGACAGTTGGCAAAAACTGAATGGGGTCTGTGGATTGGACTGTAGGGCTGTATCAGCGTTGATTTCCCAACCAGGAGGGTTTTTATAGTAGAAATAAGAAGACAGTCCTTGTTTGGGGAAGGTAAAAATTGATAATTAGGGGTAATGGTGCATAATGTCAGGAAAAAAATCTATTATCTATGTGAAAAAGAGAAAGAAAATAAATGAATTAACATGTCAAAAGTTGAATCATCTGGGTGAAAGGGATGTGATAGTTCTTGCAATTCTTCTACAGGTTTGAAACAGTTTCAAAATAAAAAGAACTAGTAAAAGTGTTGAGTTCTGAAAAGAAGAAGACAGCATATGTTTCAGGGAGGAATTATACATGGTTAGAATCCCTTCTGTGCTTTCTAAGAAGTACAGGTCCTAAAGAAGACCCTTTGTTAGGAATAACTGATAAGCAGGATGCTAATGAGAACCTGCAAAGGTGAGCCAGATGACTTAAGAAAAGGAAAGGAAGATTCAGTATAAGGAAGGGAGAGGAGAGTGGTAGGGTGTGTGTGTAAGAAAAAAATTGACAGTTACATATTGACAGAAAGAGACAGGCAAAACATTGCCATGGGGAATGGAACTTCTAGGAAAAGAAGACTGTTACAGAAAAGTTGAATGAATTGGGGTGTGTAATATAATCCTTCCATTATTCCAAGAAACCACCGATAACAACCACGTGATTCATCAATACCATTTGGACTGACCTATATTTGTGACCTTGTTTGTTAGTTTGGTTTGATGACTAGTAAGAGGCTGATTGGAGAACAGGTGTTGAGGGCGCACAGGGCAGCCCAGAGTGTACAGATACACTTGGGTTTCATGTGAAGAGGGAGATAAAACATAGACATAAATGCCCTAGTACAAGGTAGAAAAGAATAAGACCAAGCTGCCAGAGAGTGTCAGAGACAGTGCAAGAGGACTTCAGAGGATGGAATAAAAGGGAACATTCCAATTTCTTGAGATCCCTCTCTGAACCAGGCCTTTTATATCTGCTGTCACATTTATTCCTCACAATGTTCTCAGGGGGTGGGAATTAGATACAGAAACTGAAAGACATGGAGTTTCAATAAAAGACCAAGTTCCCCCAGCTAGTAAATGGCAGAGTCAAGATATGACCCCGAGTCCATGGGACCACAAAGATCATTTTTTATTTATTCCATCCTAGTAGGCTACCTTCTGCCTGGGCTTGGAGAGGAGGGGTACAGGGAGGGAAGGCTTCGTGGAGGAAGAGGCACTGAACAGAAACGCGAAGAAGGCTTTGGCTGGCAGGATGAAGAGAATGGACTCCTGGCAGAAGATGAAGTAAGCACAAGCACATGGAGATAAGGAGGCCTGGGTGGGGGCATGGGGGCGGTGAAATCTATTTCACAGATGGCAAGAATACAAGATGATCCATCCAGACACAGATGCCAAAAACAAACACAAAGATGATGGAGGTGAAGCATACTGAGCCACCAGAGATGCCGACTGGGGGTGCCGTAGAACAGACGGCGCCGGCAACACTTCCGTGCACTCCCCTGCCACACCCTGAAGGCTCAGGTCAAAGCCACGTGTGCACTAACTCACAGGGAAACAGTAATTTTCAGACATCATTTAAGGGAAGCAATGCCTGAAAGACTGAAAGTGCAGATTTTCAAGATGTTATTTTTGAAACTGCAGAAACTTCCAGTTTGGATATATTTTCTGAAAATTTCCCCCATCATTATTAGCACTTCTGTGGAATAATCACATCCCTAAAAATATTCCCTCCTTGATAATGCACGAATGAGGGCTCTTCGCTGAGGGGGAGCAAGGAGAGGAAGGTGATGAATTGCAAATCGATCATAATTTACGCAGATATTCTAGTGAAAATCACATTCATCATCTTTTCCAAACAGCACTACCTGAATTTCCTTTAAGTACAAGAAGTCTATTTTCATAAATTGGACCCTAATTTATTTCTCTAATCAATGTATTTTTATACCCCAAAGTCAAACAGTAAACAGTGTAGTTAGGGAAGGAATTATGAACTGGAAGGACATGAAACATGATACTCAGAAGGAAAAAAATGGAACAGTTAAATACATTTTCTATGGCCTTAGTTCTACTTTAAAATGCTTTTCTCCAAAGGACTTTGTGATGTAATTGGCCCTAGGTGTGCTGAATATGAACACAAAAATACCAAATTACCCAGATGCATTTGGGGAAAAAAAACCAAACTGCAATTGGTGCTACCATGTACTCTGCCAGCTGCAGATACAGTGACTACATGAACAGAGCTGTACTTTTAAAAGAGCCAGCACAATAGTGACCAGCATCTGAGGATCAGTGGTCACTTAGCAGGACTCACTTCTATTTCTCTGTCAAATGTCACTTTTTTTTCCTTTTCTTTCTTCCCCTTAGCATCCCATTTGTAGAGGAGCAGACAGAGAAAAGTTCAAAGGCCTTGACTCTGGGGATTACTGATTACGTGTTTACATATGCTTGTCTAGGCTGAGTTCCTCTAAAGCAAATCCTGAGGCAAGACTGAGGGCCAGAAGTTGAGTTAGAAGGTGATTCCAGAAAACACCAGTAGGGGAGAGGGAAAGTGAGACTGGAGGGAATACATCCTCCAAGTGTGTGTTATCCAGTAGGTTACTGCTTTGGCCAAGAGGGACTCAATTCCCTTGGGAGGCAGTGTAGACGTGTTTCAGTTATTCCACCAAGAAAGCGAGGGAACCCAAGTGTTTATTCACCAATTTCCACTAGTCATTGGTGATGGCTGCTACCAAGGGGAGGTGGGGTGGTGGGGAATTAAATTTCCAGCACTTTCAGTCCATTTTGTACTGCACACAGGCAAAGTAGACACCAGTGGCTACAGAAAGCCTTCAACCAGAGTGTCATGGTTAGAGATGGAAGCCAGTGTCAATGTGTAGTGGAATGTCAATGTCCAAGGGCTGTGGGCAATACAAGGACAGCATCTGCTACAGGGTCCTTTTAAGGGGAAATGCCAAGACGCCTGAGTCAACGCTTGATTCTAAGCCCATGCAGTATCTGCATGTCTCCCCCCTTCCCCGCCCCTCCTTCTTTTTCTCTCCAGGATAAAGTCTTAATGAGCATCAAACAGACCATCAGATGGCCATTTCAAGATCTGCTTCGAGATGCATGTTGCTGCTTAGACTGTTCTGGTGCTCATCAATGTGTCAAAGACCAAGTAATCTCAACTGTCTGTGCCTCTGTCTAATTATCTGCTTAAAGGCAAAACTGTTAACCTTGAAAGGGAAAGTCAAGATGCTGCTTAAGAAGGAAGGATGCTTGCACATATAACTTATTTACTGCCGTATGACCCCACAGCACCCTACCCATCTCCTGCCTTTAGCCTCCATCACAGTTGTAATTATTTCTTTCTCATTATCTGTCTTATCTGAGAAGCCATAAACTCAGTGGGGCCAGAGACCATGTCTGATTATCCACAGCTCTATTCCCTGTGTCTAACACATAGTAAGGACTCCATCATCCCTTCTGAATGTAAGAATAAACAAATGACTGACGATTACTACCATCCTCCATCAGGCAAAATGGATTATTTACCTGAGTTGATGGACTGCTGTTACCCATGAGGCAACTTCCTATAAATTAGACAAAGGTCTTCCTTACTCAAAGCAGATAAAGCCCTAAGCCAGGGCTCACTGCTTATCAAAAGGAATGCAGACTAGAATTCAGCCCCTGTGCACCCATCAGCAAGGTGCCTGTGGTAGTCATAAAAGCTGTACACTGATATTTCTGGTCTTCCTCCTTTTTATGAATGAAAGGATCGCCCCTCCCTGTTCCTGTGAAATTAGGTATGGCCACGTGGCTTGCTGTGGCCAATGAATGAAAGCAGAAGTGAGCCACTTATAGGCAGAGGCCTTTGAGAATTATCATAGTCCTTTCCCTTTGCCACAGTAACCAGCAATTTCCCAGATAGGAGAGCCTTGATCAGCCTACACTCCTAAAGTGAAAGAGACATATTACAGAATGCCCAGCTAATCCACAAAGGATCTGTGGCATACAGTAGAAATATCCTTTTATTCTTTAGATATTGAGGCTGTTTGCTTCTATGGCATCCCTAGCCCGTTCTGACTGGTACAGTGCACAACCTACAGCCCTACACTCAGTGGCGCTGGGTAGATTGATATGACTTGTACATTCTCTGCTCTCATGAACTGCCATGGACACTCTACCCTCCAGCATTCATTAATCTTTTCCTTGCAAACAACAAAACCTTCAACAGGCATTGCTTTTCTAGGTGGGGAAGAAGACAGACTGGGTACATGGGCTTAACCACGTCCACTCAAAGAGGCACTTCTAAAATCATGTGACCGAGAAAAAAATTCTACATGCTGTTCATTTGGAAGGGAGTCCTAATTGTTCCATCCTCACGTAATGTCCAGAGCAATTCCTGCACCATCAAGGCTGCCACTCCCCAAGGGGTCAGGGCTTCAAGCTCATAATTAGTTGTACTAGTACGACTATCACTGCTAATTAATGGTTGACGTTCAGCTTCAGTTGAAAACTGCCCATTTCTGACTCCTACATTCTAAGTCAGATAGACAGTTCCCCATTTCCAAACTGTGCACTTTATCTTAATAGTGTAATTTCCTTTAAAAAAAAATTTAAAAAGTAAGTCAAGGAAGAAATGACATTCTCCAAACTAGTTAGTTGGGTTATCAAAATTAAAAGCATTAAAAAAATTAATAATAAGGGATTAGCACTGTTACAGAAGTGCATTCAATCTTGTATTAAAATCCAATTCTTCTAAACCACGGCTGTCACAGTTAAAATGCTAATAGTATTTAAACATAAATCCTTCTCCCCGTGAAGCAAGAATCATTGTGCAGGCACGTTAGCTATTCTATTCACTTTACAGATGCTGTCTGGTAGAACATTTTAGCGTACGCCTTGTCAGTGTGAATCCTGATGCTGAGATGTGTGTTATATTACTTTATGTAACTGAAAAATGGGGAGCCTTTATGTTGGATTACAGGCTGAAATAATGACCTCCTCTTGCAAGTGGGGCCTGGGACATAATGAGGTGCCAAATGGGATTCTAGGTCAGAGCCTCTGCAGGACTTGAAAGAAGCCAGGTCTCTTGTTAAGACACATTCACTCACTAACAGAATGCTTTTACCCCATGTCACCTACTTACAGCTCATCTACAAAGAACAAGCAAGTGAGACAGACCTGATTCATGGTGGGAATGGCCAGCTAAGCTTTGGACCTGGGTGGACAATAATGCAAGCGTATTAAGCCACCCCTTCCCCGCCATGACCAGTAGTCTAGTGCTATGGTGTTCAAATTCTGTTCATGAGTCCAAAGCGGTGTTCGGGTGGGAGAGGCCACGTGGGTTCAGTGCCTTCTCTTCCACTTACTGCATCCACAGTGGTTCCTCTTACATCCGTTTTAGACACCAGTGTTCTGTGAATGATGGCATACGCAATTTGCTTCTACTCTTAAGGTAATTCATTAGTTCAATAAATATCTCCTAGGCACAGACAGCAAACCCCTAAATAAATGAGAAAATTTCAGATAGTGACAGATGGTACAGTGACAAGAAAGCGTGATCATGGGACAGGGAGAACCAGGGATAAGGGCCACTTTCATATATGGTGGCAGAGAAAGACTGGCTGAAGGGGTAGAACTTGAGTGGACACATGAATAAGTAGAAATCATCTGCCACGTGAGATCCAGGAGAGAAACACTCCAGGCAGAGGAAGCAGCCAGTACAAAGACCCCCAGGGAGGAAAAGGCTCCATGTCTCCGGGAACAGGAAGAGGGTCATGTGACGGTAGTTCAGAGAATAAAGGGAGGTGTGAAAAGGTGAGGAGGACAGATCACGCAGGGCCCTGCAGACTCAAACAAGGACTTCAGGTGTCACTGCAAGATGAACACAAAGCAATGGAAGGTTGAAAGAAACGGGCATGGCAACATCTAAGTTTTTAAGACTTCTACCACATGCGGAATAGACTCTTGGAAGCAGGGAGACTTGGTTGCCAGAGGAAGACGGTAAACATTCCTTGTTTAAAAGTAAATCTGAGAGGACGTGATGACCATTTGAAACTACTGACCACAATTTCAGAAGGAGACGGTGTAGGTTGTGTGTGGGAACGGAAGAGGTGGCGGAAAGAGTAGAAAAATCGCCATTTCTACAGATAACTCCTTGGTCAACGATTTGCCAAGAATCAACACAGTGTCTCTGAGCTGAGACCAGAATGTTTTGCCTTTGTCTCTTTTCACCTATTTCACTCTTGCTTCCCAATCTGGCCAAGAACTTTAGAAGGTTTCAGAGCACCACGGCTTGAACTCTTTTTGTGTTTAGATTACCTCTTTTCTTCCTTCACTTGAACGTGGCCACAAACAAAATACTCTATTTTTTGCTTCCTATGACAAATGAGGGGTTTGTGAACTTCGTTTATGTGGGGACTCCATTTTTTTCCCCCGTTTACAGCCACCCCATATAAATAGCATCTAATTAGTTAAAAGACTCTACAAATTATACCGTCAGAGCCATGTATGGCAAAATCTGATGGCTCTAATTATCTTAGTCATCACCAGAACCATTCTCAACCGAATAAGAGAATGGGTCATAAATGGCAGTGTATGAAGATTACCCACCTTCTCTGTTTGCTGTGGAGTTTGCCCTTCCCGTGTTAAAATTTGGATGCACTATATGCATCTAAAAGTGATTTATAAGAAGTTACTGAAGTAATACAAGATCAAAACCTAAGTAATAACCACATTCATTCTCAATTAACATTACCGCAGAAGGAATTTATTGTAGAACACATAATTAAGTTATAATTGAAATCTCAAGACAGAAACTGCCTCCCCTTTTAAGATTTCTCATTGTCCATACGCTGAGAAACAGGAAGAAGGATATTCTCATTCTTATCCTCTATCTACCACTGAAATGGTGACTGCACTTGCTTTCCTGCCAGTTGTTTTTTGTTTGTTTGTTTGTTGATTACCTTATCTTACACCCCTCCAGTTTCTTCTTTGTGATTGCTTTAATCCTTTTATCTAGAACCAGAGGAAAATCTATTAAACTTACCTTTTTTTGTGTGCTTCAGCTAAAGAAAAAACTACTGTGTAATTCAAAATTTGTCCAAAATTCAGGACCAAATATCATGCATGACACACTTCCTAAACCTTTTAGAGTTTCACTCTAAATCCATGAACAAAATTCTTCTCAGACCTCCACCCTAGGGTGTGTCCACATCATCCCAAGTGATAAGATAAATCTATTTGTGGTCAAAATGCAAAGTGTGTCTACTTCAGTAATCTGTTATAGTGACAAAACTGAGTCCAAGGAAGAAGTAAGGACCAAGGTCCTACAAAAGGCTGGTAATAGTCTTGAGACTAAAACCCAACATTTTTTACTCTTAGTTAATGCTATTTTAGTGTCAGTGAATGAACTGCTATGGAAATATTTTGAAAATAACTTTTGTCTCTTTTCATTGTGTTTTACCACCGTAAAGAACATGGCCCTACCAGAAAAGCGAATTTCAATATTAAAAAAAATAATCTTCTCAAAGAATCATTACATCCAAAAGGCGACCCCTTTTCTCTCTACACTGCTGTATACCAAAACACTGTTCTCTACACACATGCTTTCTGGGTTCGAAAGCAGGGAGACTAATGTTCTTCCATTTCCTAGTCACAGTATAGCACGAAGGAATAAGATTAGTGTTGTGCCACTTCCGCACAAAAAAATTATTTTCTTCATGTGACTGTCAGTGTATGTGTTTCAAAATGATAATGGAGAATGTTTAATACAAGGAATTGCTCCTTGTCGATGGATTGTGAAAAGAAAATTGGCTCACGTATCCCTTGACAGAGAAAGCACATATGAAGACCTGAATTATGCCACACTGCTATCAATACTGTTTTACTACAAGTTAGCTTATTCCCCCCAATACCACATGGTTCGCCATCCATTTCTCCGACAGCAACTCAGAACCCCAAACGTATGTCACACTTGCCTCCAAACCAATCAACATTAGGTACAAGCTCAAGTCCTGAACTCCATGGCGTTTGGCAAATCAAAATAATGCCCCTCAGACTCTCTATCTCTTCTGTCTGATGTCCTACGGGTGCTTGGGCTAACTTCTTGCTCCTCTTGGGGTGAGGGAGCCTGGAGGAGGAAGTGGATGGTTTTAGCCACTTCTAGGTTGAAATTATACCAGCACGGTGAGTCCAGATTGAAGGAGAAAGAGAAGAAAAATTCTCTTTCTTACTGTTCATATATAAAATTCCAGGAAAAGAATCTGATTGGTTGTGTTTGAATCATATGCTCATTCCTTAGACAAATCATTGCGGCCAAGAGATGGAATATGTAAGTCTGGTCACATGCTCATCCTATGGCTTGGGAAGAGGGATACTATGACTAGTAGACCATCCAGAACCATACGAAATGTGGGGAAAATGGTTATCCAGTAAAATGCGGTAGTATTACCAGAAAGGGTTGAAAGTTATGCCTGTCACACAGAAATAACAGGTGTCCACTGTCATTTCCAATAAGTTTATTATGAAAGGGAAAATCTGGGTCCTCTTCTGTAGTGGACATCAATTCCAAAATTAGTAGTAAAAGTCTGTTCATAAACTAGCAAGCTCAAGTAGTTCAATTCCTTCTAGTAGATGAGTCAAGAAGAATAAGCAATGTATAAGAGTCTCTCAGGTTAGTTTTGCCCAAATTCTATAACTATAATCACAATGTATTCAGTAGGTGATAAATTTCCTAACTTACATACCACATTACAGAAAAAACAATACCCCTCATCAAGGTAAGTTCGATGCTGAATGTCTGCATTTTCATGTACTAGTCATTGTCTCACCCCTCCTTAAAGTGCATTCTTCTTTTTACCCTTTCATCTAAAGTTACTAGATGAAAGAAAAGGTGGTACATAGTTTCTCAAAGTTTAGAGTTATCTCAGATGAAGCCCTCCTGTTATATTAGTCAATTACAAAAATGGTGCTTAGCAGAAAGGAGCCATTTAAGCCATCGTTTACATACTTTCCCCACGGTGGTCTCCCAAGGGCTCAGCAGAGGAGAGGAAAAAATGGCCATGAAGAAGAAGGTTAGGAACCTCGGCTTCATTTTGGGATCCATAATACTCAAACACAACCTCATAATTAGCAGGTAAAATGTAACCTGGGCTCAGACAGTTAGAGGAGGAAACAAATTACCTTAAAGAAGAAGCCTGGAGGCTTATGAGGAGAGCAGGGAAACAGATGAGAGGATGGGCTTTTACTCCTGGTGACTCAATGTCAAAGCCAGTATCACTTTAAAAAATGCCAGGTACCCATGTTTACGTGAGAATGAGAAAAAGTGAAGGTGAAAATTCACTGCCTAAATGTAACTTTGACATTCCAGAGGAATAGTCCCTTTGGGGAAAGAAGAATGTCTTTTATTAACAGAAGAATTTGAGGGCTGAAAGCAAAGTTTTCCACTAGGTCACACAGCAAGAGTCATATCTAGAATAGATAAATAGCAAAAATAAATAAATAAACCCCCACAAAAACCCTGCAGAATTCCAGATGTTTTCAAGAAGACAACAAATTCTGGGCTCGGCAGATCATCCCATATCCTCTAGCTGTTGTGAGGACGATATGATAACCTTCAGAGCCTTAGCTCAGAGGTAGAAGTGAATTCTGCAGAAGGCTTCCACTGGCCTGTGGTTCCTAGGCTTCAGATCCACATTCCCAGCTGCCTGTTGGGTGACTCCACCTTACCTAGCAGGCACATTGAACTCAGCAGGTACAGTTAAACATGTCAGTTTTCCCACCAAAGGAGACCTTATTTTCATATTACCAGCCTCTTTCTTAGACTCAAAATCTAGAAGTTGTCCTGAACACTTTCATGCCCTGATATGAGTCAAGTGTTGAATCCTACAGCTGGTTTAGACATGCATTTTTGATAAAATCTCTCCTCTCTCCTTTCCATCCTCTGAACATGTCCTTGTTTAAGCACTCATTGCCTCTCTCAGACCCCTCACTTGTTTCCTCAACTCCATTAACTACCCATTCCGATCCATCCTTTAAACCGGTACCCAATTCACTTCTGTAAAGCCCACCCTCCCATTCAACAGTCAGCACGTCGCCTGGCACATGGTGGGCACTCAGCTAACATTTGTTGGACTGATGGATAGACAAATAGATAGCATATTCACTGATCCTTTACTATAGGCCTGACGTCAGGCTGGGTAGTGGAGATGAAGCAGGGAAAAAAGCATCTTCTAACAAAACACCTCCCTGCTCGCTAGTCTTCAGTGGCCAATTACTACCAACAGCTCATCCTAGCACTCAACAGCATAGCCCCAGTCTAACTGCTTCACGCTGGTCACCTAACTCTCCTATCCAGCCTGGGCCCAAAGGTTTCCAACCTTGGCACTATTGACATTTTGGGCCAGATAACTGTGGGCGGCTGTCTTGCGCATTGCAGGATATCTAGCAGCATCTCTAGGCTCTACCTACAAGATGCCAGTAGCACTCTCTCCCAGAAGTGACAATCAGAATATTTCCGGACATTGCAAATGTCCCTTGGGGGCAAAGTCATCCCACTGGGAACCATTGCTCTAGTGCAAATTGAGTTCCTTCTCATTCTGGACATACCATCAAAATAACTGTTTCTGTACCTTTAATTATATTTTATTTTACATTGCTACCTTTTTTTGGGAATTTCCCAGCTTCCGGCTCCCCAGCCCTGCCAGCTTCCTTACCTCACCAAAATTCTTTCTGTCCTTCAAGGTAATCTAAAAATCCACTCCTGATGGGCAACATAGCAATGAAAAGCCTTTTCTGAGCCACAAAGGCCAAGTCATTCCTTACGGTTTTCACCTCACTTTGCACCTGATTTGAATCTGTCAACTCATCTAACTGAACCTTATTTTACCATTGGGGCCCTGGACTAACTTTTTCCCAAGCTGACTGTAGGCTTTGCCAGGAAGCATAATTCTCCCTGTGACTCAGTGATATTCAGTACAATGTCTCTCCTGTTAAACGGGAAATAAGAATTTACTGGAATGCTTTATAACAAAGTGAATCTAACACACCACTGTAAAGCAATTATACTCCAATAAAGATGTTACAAAAAAAGAATTTATTAGAATGAAGTGGAAAGAGATTTTCTTTTTTTTGCATTTAGGACATTCTGTGGGTTTCCGGACTCCAGTTAACAGAACTTTCACTAGCTTTCAGTAGCCAGGCCTGTCTGCAGTAGTGCTGGCAAGTCTTCCCATTTAGGAGAAGGAGAAAGAGTGCTTCTTCTCTGTGTTTATAAAATATGATTCAAGCTCCCACAAAACTTCAGAACATTCTCCTTCAGCCTCTGCTTCATACCAGGAGCCATGGCTCTAGAGGCAGGGACTAGTTTACACTGAGAGCACTTCTCTCTGCCAGCCTCAAACCACATCAGACTTGGGTTAAGGCTGGGAGTAGGGGAGAAAGATCTACTAGAGAGCCCAGGTTCTCCTGCCCTGCGAGGATCAAGCCCCTGGTGATAACCCAGAGCTGGCTTGCAACTTTTGCTTTCAACTTATCTTCAACTCAATAAATATTAATAAATTTCAGCTCATTTTCATCTTAGCATTAACATATAATAAAAGTAAAATACAAGACGATGAAAGAATGTTTCAAATCCATGGGTATTGGAATCATCCTTCACATAGTTATAAAACATTGTTTAAAACTACAGAATGTTTTTTAAACTAAGTAAGCATTATTTTTAACTGTATAGTTGTTTCTTCAGGAAAACTGAAACTATAATGTGAGGGTCCTAGCAAACAAAAAGACATACTTCCCGATGAAACAGGTTTATTCCATCACTTCCACCTCTGTCCATATTAGATGATCCTATTGAATTTACACGGAAGGAAGCCTACTCCCGTTCTGTAGACATCATCAAGCAAAATGCTCATCGTGAATCAGGACTGTAAGCAAAACACTTGTTTTGAAAAGCCATTGTTATCCCCTACAATCCTAGGACAGGAGGGAGTTAAACAGAACAAAGTAGAATCATTTTCAGGGGACAAAAAGAACAAAATGAAGAAAAGTTGCTTCTGCAGAAATTAGCATGAGGTATGAATTTATGCCCTCTGGGGGTGGGGGTGGGGCAGAGTGGGAAGGTGGTGAATTGATGATGATAAGACCAGTCTTTGAGAGAGATGGAATACAGATTAAAACACAGCAAGACCAGTCAATTTAAACTACCTAAGAATGCCTTGGTGTTAAAGAATTGCATCGTCATGGATAACACAGTTACAAGGCTGACTCAACCCTAGGCAGGGCTCCGGGTAACGATGCTTTTTTGCGGGGAGAGGTCCTCTTCATAGTAAAACGTTGAGCGGCACCCCTAGCCTCCACCCACTGAGGCTAGCGGCATACCTCCCCAGCCCAGCTGTGGCAACCACAGATGCCTTCAGACAATGTCCCAAAGTCCCTGGGGAGCTGGGAGTGGCAAATAGGGGTGTAGGGGGTGGGAGGGTGGAGACACAAAATCACCCAGTTGAGAGCCACTGGTCTAGGGTGAGGCCCAGTTTACACCTATTGTCCCAGGGAAATTATTCCTAGCCCCCTCCTTCACTTTGAAAACTGTCCCAGCTTTGAAGACATTATATTATCTCCCTACTTCCGTCTCCTGAAGCTTTCTTCATCCTTCGTATATGCGGGTCTGGGAGGTGAAAGTGCCACAACCTTTCTGCAGGAAAATGGGAAGATTGTAAACCATCCCCGCCTTTCACCACAGAGTCACATAAGTGTTTACAGCTTTTCTCAAAAAGTTGCATATCCCATAGAAATGCCTCAAAAAGTTATTTCCCCACATATTGAAGGGGTCTGGGTGGGGTGGGTTCGGGGAAGAGAGGAGGGAGGCCAGGAGTTTGCATCAGCTTGCTTGCTCAGGTGTTTGCTTTTCAGTTAATCAGGAGAAAGTTATTACATCCACGCGTGTGCCGGGCACCCTTCGAGGCCCTGGGGATGCAGGGAGAACAGGTCAGATGGGGCCCCTTCTCCCTGCACTTACTCCACCCCTGCTGGTTCCCCTGTTTAGAGATGGAAGCCCTTCTATGGGCTCCTATTCCATTCTTTCTAGCACTCTGCTCTGTTTATCAGCTGCTAATCGGCACCTTCAATCATTCCCTAAATCCCCATAAGACAGGTCCCATTTTTCAAAATCAAAACCAAACAAGCCAGGATAACAAAATGGAAAAGAGAACCAAGAGTTTCTAGAAGCATCTCCTATGTTAGCAAGCGCTTCTCTCTTTCTGTGACTCTGATCATTTCACGGAAAACCCTTAGTAGCATGGCCCATCCCAGTCACATCCTCTGGATACAGGAGGGGCATTAGTCTACCCCTTCTTATTTGTCTCAGGTCCTGAGGAGAGCAGTGCTTTGTTCCCATGCTGACAGCCAAGTCTGAAGCGCCTCAGACTTGTTGCCAGGGAACAATAATTCAGACTATGATTTAGGACATTTCCTGTCCTCTGTCACTGTCACCAAGGCCTCTGGGAAAGCAATCTACATTCTCCTTGACCTCTGAGGTGACTGCCAGAGGCGTCAACTGTTTCTCCTTAACTGCTCCTCACTGTTTACTTTTTAAGAGTTTCCATCTCCCAGAGAGGACATTGCTTTGGCTTACCTTTTCATCATCGTTTGGGTAGGCAAGGGGAAGGCACTCTCACTGGAGTCATCAAGACACTTGTCTCATGCTGGGCTCTTTCTGGATGTGTTATCTTTGTTCAGGGAATAGTGAAAATGTCCCACAATTTGTAATCCCTCCAGGGCAGTGAAGGAGAAGCCTTTAAAATAACTATTTATATTTTTGCAATATTAGGAACATCCAGATGGTTTTGCTCACTCTCAGTTTTTAGGGAAGGAAAATGTGCCTTTCCGTACAACTAAAAATGTGTTTTAGAGACAGTTATTTTGGGTTAACCTTGAATTACCAGAGACTTAACTATGCTTTGACAAGACAAGGGGGACTAGTTCTGGAAGTACTCTATTATGGAAAGATGACCCATGATGTGGATCATAAGGCATCCATGGGTCACAGTCATATAGATTTGAGTGGCATCCAGATGTCAGCCAGGGGTCATATCGTTTCGTAAGATATCAGAGTTTTTCCCAAGCACATGTGCCCTTTGCATCAGAAACAACTCCTCTGCTTTGTGAAAAATGCTTTAGTTCAAGAATTCAAACTGTAGTTCTCTATTCCAGCGTAGAGAAACAGAAACAAGACGGCGGTCATTCAAACACACGTAGGTCTACCCAATGAGGATTCCCTGGTAGATAAAATTAGAGTTACCTCATATGCTTAATCTTCCCTCAGGTTATAAAGGAACCACTGAGTGATGTGTCTTTGGCTCTCCATGAAACATTAAGAACAAGCACTATTCTAACAGGCTCCCTCATTCCGAAAGACCCACATTGCAAGCATGGAATGTGAGTACTGATACGGTATGCCATGTGGGGAAGGAGAAGCTACCGAACTAGGACAAGAAGAAAGATGCAGATACTCTGGGATCATTTTGAGGATCACTTCACTGACATTTACATGCATGAGGCCTGGGATCTCCTCCACAGTATTTACTGTTCTTTGTAGCTATTTCTTTAATCTGTGTGGGGTGTGAGCTAGGTGAATTGTGGTTTTGGTGGTATGAGGACAAGTTGTTATTTTAACCATTCTAGAAATTGCTTCCTGGAGGTGAAGTCTGGATTGTAAAATTTGTGTGGCTAGAAAAAAAAATTGTTTTGAAGGCAGGAGGGTCTTACACAATGTCTTTGTTCTAGAAAGGTATCTGGATTTGACACTGGGGCAGATGTATCCTTTCTCTGGAAGGGATCCTTTTAGAAAACCACTTCTGGTCCTGTAAATAGAAGGCATATGTCTCCCTTTGAGAGAAAAATTGGGGAATTCCTCAGTCAGCCAAGTATTCTGAACACAGATGCTTCAGACTCTGACGTTAAGAACCTTATTTAAAAATATAAATTGTACATGAAAAGATGCTCAACATCACTAATCGTAAGAGAACTGCAAATCAAAACCATGATGAGAAGAAAACCAAAAAACACCCATGATGAGCTATCACCTTACACCCAATTAGGATCACTATTATCCAAACAACACAAAATAATGTGTACACCCATGAGCATAGCAGTAGTATTTGTAAAAGCCAAGGGGTAGAAGTAACCCAGTGTCCATCAATAGATGACTGGATAAACAAAATGGATTCTATACATGCAATGGAATATTATTCAGCCACAAGAGGTAGCAAATTCTGACACATGATACAACATGGATAAACCTGAGAATATTATGCTAAATAAAATGTCTCAAAAACACGTATGCTGTATGATTCCACTCACATGAGGTATCAAGAGTAGTGAAACTTAAGAGACAAAGAGTTGCCAGGGGGCTGGAGGAGGTGATATGAGAGTTTCATGGGTAAAGAGTTTCAGTTTGGGAAGATGAAAAGAGTTCTGTGGACAGATGGTGGTGATGGTTGCATGACAATGTGAATGTATTAATGCCACCGTACCGTACACTTAAAATAGTTAAGATGATACACTTTATGGTAGGTGTATTTTACTGCAACTCTAAAAGTAATAAAAAGAAACCAAAATAGATGCACTGGATATCTAAACAAAGAACTGTGATCTGGAAGAGATTATATTTTTTCCTCAATGGTAATGTGCATTGTACAGGCTTGAAATCATCTAGCATGGATTTTTTTGATGCCTAATAAGAGATGTTATTTAAAACTGAATAACTAAGAATTTGGGATAAGTAGTTGATTGCCTGGTTTCACCACCAGGACAGAGTGGGAGTGGGGAAGCAGCAGCCCCTGCCCTACTATGGCCATTGGGATGGTGCTTCCCTCAAAGGAAACAAATGTTCTACTGTCAGTCACCCTGGAGCATAAAAACAGACTTCAAGAGTGAAGAGAGGCGGAGTGCATTCCTATCTTTGGGGGTAATGGGCCCTGAATCATGGTAACAAGCTGGAGGTGAAGGAGGAGATGACCAGTAGGGAGTCCCCATCCCATCAAGGTTAAGAGCAGCAATATCTGAAACGCAGCTTTAAGGTTTACCTTCCTGCATTAGCAGCAGACACTACTGGCTGTCTTCCCACTCTCCGTTCCCCCTATTTACCTTGCTAAGAGAATCTACCCTTTTCCACCTGTCCACCTTCTTCTTGGGAAGCTAAGCCCACCCTCAGCTGAATTGGTCTAAACCATTCGTGGAAAATGGCAGATGATATGATTCTGCCTAGTGACATACTCAGCCAGCAAGAGACACCTGTGAAAGAGCTCCTCGTCTATCGAAAGAGACACATAGGAAGAGATGGGTACCACTCTTCTCCAGCCGTTACCGGGTCTGGATGGGACGGCTACACCACTGCAGGTGTCCTGTGACCATGAAGGTCGCAGCCTTGAGAAAGAAGCCAGCACTGAGAGAATGCAGAGTAGAAAGAAGGGAAGAAATTATATTCCTGATGATGATGCTTGTGCCAATGAGATAAAGCCACGGAATATCCTACCTTTGAACTTACTGGTTGAATTTTTTGAATGAGGAATTCTATAACGTGCAGCCAAAAACATTTTGCCTAATTGATTCAGAATTGTAATTCCTTCACGTATTCCTTGAGTCATCAAAACGAAGTTTTGTTGGAAGTGACAGTCTAATGTTGTCTGTGCCTTTGAAGAATTAAGAGGAGGCTGATGAGTACAGAGGGGATGAAGTGGCCTTGGGAAGAGCCTCAAGAACATGAAGACAAGCTTATAAACAGCAAGAGGTGATGATAAGGGAGGCCCAGAGCAGTGACCCATAGCCTGAAGTGACAAGTGGCCTCAGAGAGAGACTTGTATGACATGTAAACAAGCCCTGGGGAATTTCAGAAATAAAACAGGAGAGGAATTCACCTAAGATGTTGACCTCATTTAGACATGCAGAATAGGGGCTTGGGTTACAATCATAAGACAGTAAAGAGAAACGTAAAGCTGAAAGACAGAAAATTTAGAGGAATCCAGATAATACTGGCTATAAGGAATCTCACAGGATCTCCTTTCAAGAAAATGAGAGATTCCTATCTGATTTCCTACGTGTCTCTGTATATTTTCGATAAGAATACTAGTCATCAGAATGACAAATTCAAATTGGTACATTCAGGCAAGTGGAATGCAAGTCCCCCTCCCCCAGTGAGTTTGGTAACCATGCAGATGAGCCCCAAATGTAAACACCCTCAGGCAGACCTGGCCAAAGTGTGAAAAGATAAAGCTGGATGGTCAAAAACATGGTTTTCACCTTAATGGCTTACTTTCAACTCTTCACTGGAACGTGTGCATACAGGCAAAACTATTAAGGAATAAGAAGCTATATTTTAGGTTAATGGTTGTACCATGATTGGAACGCCTGGATCATATGTTATGTAAATGCAGCTATGAGCATTTTCTACCTTTTAAAAAATATTATAATGAAAATAATGATTGATTGCACTTGGCATATTTTTCTCTCTGAGGCTGCATTTCACTGCAATTATAAAAACATAATATAATTTTTCCATAGGCCATGGCTACCTGACAGAAACATTTGTAAACCAACTCTCCTTTAGACTTCCAGGCACGTGTCTGTGTGTGTGTGTCTGTGTGTCTGTGTGTGTTTTGACAGTTCAGAGGAGAAACTCATTTGACAACCAGAGCCCCATCTTCCTGCTTCAAGGGGCTTCCCAGGCCTACTTACGCTATTCTTACCTGAGTTTCAATAAAACCTGTTTGTCAGAGATTCTTACTAGCTCTGACAGCTGTCCATTGTACCCAGAACTGCCATCTTCATAGGAAGGTCAGAAGCCCGTTTCTGACTCTCAAGCAGTGTAAAATATGCTGCCTCCAAAAGTGAAATTCTTTCTCAAACATGTTCACCCTCTAAGCAGCAGACAGACTGCAGAGCTTTCAAAAGTGCTACGAATTTAAAGATTTCACAGCTTCAGGAGCACAGCCTGGGAGAACGTAGGAGAAAAACAATACAAAACAACATCAACTGTGTGATCGCACGCGAGTGCGGCATCAGGATGGCTGACCGCATGGTTTCTGACAGGAGTTCAGAGAGGAACATACATGATGTGATATCGATGGTAATGAGAGAGGGTTTTGGAGCAAGCTTCAAGTGCAGAAGGAGGGCAAACTCAAACCCCATGCCCATGGCTGCCAATGCTCTATATCTGAGAACCCTGCATGCAGTTATTTTTACCCACCTTGTTCACATCTTACGCTGTGATTAAACCAAACCATTCTGACTGTAAACCCTTTTGTTCTGTCTCAATATTTCACAGAGGCTTGGTGTGTTAATCAAACTGTCAGCAAAGGGGAAAAAGAGAGAGAGAGAGAGCACGTTTGCTTCGAATGAAGAAAAATTCGAGCTTTCTACAACAAACACATTTTCCAGTGGACGAGCTTTTCACAGAGTAATTATTTCACTCCTTCCAAAGATTACTGATTACATCACACAGGAAAACTATCTTGCCCATCTATCTATGGTTCTTGTGCAAACTTATACTTGTTACCATGAAAAATGACAAATTTGCCATCTGATCAAAATGTTAACAAGGTAACTGTCAGTGAGATGGATCTCTGACTGTCACTGCAAACCAGGACATAAGGATACATTGATATTCCTCAATACAGCCACTGCTTCCCTACTGTTCACTAACAACATTTCCACCGTGAGAGTAATACATCACCTGGAAATAACAAGCTATATAAGATCTCTGCGATATGATAGATTCATCCTAACAGCACTATCTGCAAGGTAGAAAACAACTGATAATGGTCTAAAGAAAGCCGTAACCAGCTGCTGTTGCCATAATGGGGTAAATGAAGCAAAGATATGAAATCTTAACTGTGTGATGCATGCTAGGACAAAAGCGGACTGCCTGGAAAAAAACACACGACAACAAACAAAACACAAATGAGTTAATATTCTGTAGGGTGAAATAAATGGAAACTAAAGGTAATGACAAAGACCAGATACAATCATTATATTAGACACTGGAAGGGATGGGATAATCATAGCAATTGCTAGGTTCATAAATACCCAACTAGTGGAAGGTTCCTCGTATGACACTAATAATGACTCTGGCTCAGTTCTTGGTTTATTGGAACTTCCTCCAGTACTTTCATGTTCTTTAAGACTCTTTGGGCCCAAAGACCTCAACAGAGAAGAGAAGGAGACGTCCACGTGGAAACAAGAGGAAGTGGGGAATTAACCACAAGAAAGGAAAGTTCTACAAGAAGATCATGACACCAGGTCACATAGACAAAGAAATATAGCTTCAAACTGCCAAAGAGCTGCCTCACAGCTACATCCTTTTAGGTTTTAAGAGTGAGACACTCTCACATGGACACAGTTAGTCTAACTCTTTCCCCTTTGTTCATTACACTTTGGCCACTCTGGCTTCTGTTGTTTCTAGAAATACTCCAAGTTCCTTCCCTCCCAGGGCCTTTGCGTTTGCTCTTCTCTCTGTAGGGATGTGTCTCTTCCCTGGCTCCTCCCATTCCTTCAGTTTAAATCCCCTCCGACTGTTCTTCCGCGTCCATTTGTTTCAAAGCAATCTCGACTCCCAGCCCCTGTGGTTTCTCTCACAGCCCCTCCTTCCATGGCAGCAGGAACCATGTCTGTCTGGACTACTGACATTTCTAAGCTTCTAGCACATTGGCTGCCATACAGAGGGATTAGGCACAGACCATATCTCGAGCTCTGGGAGATGAGACTGCCTGCTTCTGAATCTTGGTGCCAGACGTGTAACCCTGTGCAAGTCCTCAATTTCTGCTTGACTCAGGTTCCTTGTAAAATGGGGAGAAGAGTGATGCCTACTAATGATAGTGCTGTAAAGCCTAACTGACATCACCCATGTAAAGATCTTCAGATCGTAACAGGCACATAGGAAGATAGCAGAGATCATTAGCTGTTGTTCTTATAACTGCAAGAACAGAGGTAATTCTGACATATTTAAGTGCATTAATTCATGATTAGATCAATGAGCCGTCTTCTTCATCATTGGTCTTTATTTTTACCACTAGCCAATACAATGCTCTGTTCTTTCTATTTCTGTATTGAGACCAAATGGAGAAAATGGGTACCGGTTTTTGTTTTTTGTTTTTTTTGGTACGCAGGCCTCTCACTGTTTTGGCCTCTCCTGTTGCAGAGCACAGGCTCTGGACGCGCAGGCTCAGCGGCCATGGCTCACGGGCCCAGCCGCTCCACGGCACGTGGGATCTTCCCGGACCGGGGCACGAACCCGTGTCCCCTGCATCGGCAGGTGGACTCTCAACCACTGCGCCACCAGCGAAGCCCAGGGTACCGGTTTTTAAATCCCTTTAAGGAGTGCCAATAAATGCAAACAATCACTTCCAATTTGAGAGCACCTGGAATAGCAATGCCATTGTTCATATGGACATCTCCACAGCACTTAAAGGTGAAAGAAAAAAAAAATGGATTCATGAGTCTGCTCTCTAAAAGCAACACACGTTTGACGCACAGACGTTTGTCACAGGCGGTGACACTCTACCTTTGGCTCCCACTACTCAACGGTTTCTCTCTCCATCCACTCCATAATCGTGCAACTGGATGCTTCTGATGGGCCAAGTAGCAGGGATAAAATGATAGTAAGACACCTGGCTACAGAGATACCTGCTTCTAAAGAAACCAGGTTCTGACCCACTGCAAGCTGTTGACCATACCTACTATTTCTGCTACATTGGCCCAATTTGGGGAATTTTTTTTTCACATATCTGGTTATTTATCCTTTCACTGATTTGAACTTGGGGCCAAAAAAATTTTTTTAAGAGACATAAATGAATGAGATGTAGATAACAGCTCATTAATAAAAATCATTTCAGAGAGGTGGGGGGCATGGGAAGAATGTGGGTCCCACTATCCCTATATGGCAGTAGTTCTCAAGCTTTCAATCATCTAAGCCTGCTGCCAAGATTCTGATTAAAACGACGGACCCCTGAGGCAAATGCACCTACATATACATGTTCATGTGTAACTTCCAGAGGTTGACGAACCTCCCAAAGTCAAACTATGAACCACTCACTCCAGGGTGAAAATCCAGTTCTTTAAATATTGCATATCACCCTCTCTTCCTTTCCAGATAGCCATTTCTTCTTCAAATAAAAACAAGTAATTAAGTTTAAAAAAATTCAGCTAAAACGTAAGGACAGTGTGTTAGAGTTTAAAAGACATTTGCTTGGTTACATTCTAAAGCTAAGGATATTTGCTTTAAAATATAATAATGCAATTTTTATTAATTAAATGCAAATTGAAATAAGACAAACCTGTTGCTGTATAATTTCTATATCGATAACAACGTATCCATTTTTTCCCCCAATAAATTAGATGAAGCAAACTTTCAGTTACTAAACTACAGCGATATGGGATACAGGAAAGAATTTAACATTAGGTGCTTTGAAATTATTGGCATTAAGAACTTTTATTTCCTACTTTCATTTTTAACTAAAATAATATATATATATTTAAATTTTCAACCAGTCTCAAATGTGAGGTATTTACCCTGCCTAGTGTTCAAATTGAACATTGAACACTTTCAAGTACAGACTTGATCAAAGTAGGAGTCCTTTAAAACGCCTGCATTCAATAGAGAACATTGAGGTATGGAAGGCAAAACATTTACAACACGTAAACTTTAATGTGTTTGGAATTATACAGTTAACATACTTCATGAAGTATTTTGGGGGAATCATCTGTTGAAAAGTCTTCACTCATATCTTCAGTTGGGTAGATAAAGAAAAAGAAGTATTACTATTCGAGGGAAGAAAGCAACTTATTAGGAGGAGGGATTATTACAGCACATAATTTTTACTAACAAGCAGAGCAGCCAGTAACTGAGCTTTTAGAAATTTCTCAGCTGGTACCTAGTGGGGAACTCCAGACTTGGCAATGGGGTCTAGTCTCCCCTTGGTGATGTTATGTCAATCAAGGAGAGAGATAATTTTCACCTTCCCACAAAGCAAACTGTTTCTGCAGAACACTGTGAAGGAGAGAGGGTGGAAGTGCAGAGAGGTCAGGAGCTTCAAACAACTCCAGATTATGGGGAAGAATGTCTAGAAAACTGAAACGCACGGCGAAGAGGGAGGCAGATGCTGTCACAAACAGTGGCTTCATAGAAATGCCTGACACCTTGGCTCTTTGGTCCTCCTTTCCTATATTAGTCCTGGTTGTGCGACGTCACTAAAGAAACAGGCATCGTCCTCAACGTTGAAAACGCAAGTCTAAAGCTGATCTAAAGTTTCCCAAGATCATGAAAGGCAAAACTAAACTGACTTTGGCCACGAATGTACTTCTAAGAAGAGGATGATGATAAAGTTTTCAGTGGAAATTATTTTCTTGGGAGCATTTTTACTAGGTCAGCAAACCTCCATTCTTCCCAAACTTTCTGAGTCTCTTGCTTATTTCATGATTCACCTAAGTAGGATACAGTGATGTGCTGGAGACGGTTTGTACCGACTTATAAGAGATGTTTGTAGAATTTTCAGAAATTTGGCAAGCTGGTTGTTTAAAAAATCAAATTTTATAACTTACAACTAAATAAATAATAAAACAAAGATAATAATTGAAATTTCTCACTTCTTAATTATTTCACTACATTTTACCATTAATCTATGCTCTTAGGTTATTTACGTCTATTGTATCTGTACATGGAAATACTATAAGATGGTGTGCTACTCCATGACTCTTTTCAACTTTGTGCAGTAATGTCAAATTTGTAGCTTGAAATCAGCCATGGTGATTGGGTAGAAGTAGCAAAACTTATTGATTTATTGCTCTGTTGGCCATCTAGCCTTGAGGAAGTGATAGATAAAATGTTAATAGTGCAGATTAAACTAAAAGCATGTTGTGTCTCTGGCTGTTACATTGTGAATAGCACAAACTGAGAAAATATTCTTCCAGTATCCTAAATCTATCTCATTCAACAAAAAGTCACTCCTGTTATTAATGTATGAGTAAGGTTGCAGCATCTATCTTCATTGTTCGACTTCTGTCTTAGGTGTTAATATAAACTAAATATCACCCAACATTCATGTCCAAAGCACACTTGTTTGTCAATGACATTAGCAACTTTGCTGAATTGGATAGTAACCCAGCATCAATCCTCATCTGAATGTCTCAAATCACAGCTGAATTAGAGCCAGAGGTTGACTACAAATACAAGAGTTCAGCCAACATCAACGGAAGCAGCCTGTGAGAATCAAACTGTGTGCGGCACATATTTTATATCAGTAAAATCTGTGATAAACTTATACGTACGGATGGAGTTTGGGATATAGACATTCACATACATATTTACTTTCCCTGAAGAGATGGCTGTTAAACATTTACCAGCATGCCACTGGATACAAATAAAATAAATATACTTAGCAAAAGGTGATCATTCAACTTTCCTAGGGACAACTTTATGAAGGTTAGAAACTACAGGCTAGCAGGTTTATTGGGTCATTATTAAAGTTCAGTGAAGTCCTTTTACATCTCTAAAGTTACCTAATATGCTAATATGGCCGTAGTATCAATTATACCAGCTACTTCCCCAAACAGATGGTGACAGACCTAAAATCTCTTTCTCTTATTTTGGGGGTTCACAGGGGGGTCTGGTTGGGGGATGGTAGGTAAATTCACCATTAGTGGACAGGGAAGAACGGGAGAGGTCAACACCTTGCAGCTCCAGCAGACTGTGGAGAAGCAGCTACTGGACATGATGGGAAATACTGAACGGAAAGGCCACGAATGTGAAATCTTTGGGACAATATGTACTTTGTATGTGTTGAAATATTATTAAAAGATTCTGTTCAGCGTTTGACTATATTCAAAATAGTTTAGAACTGTAATTCATTTAATTTCAAGGAGAGGAGAAATCCTAATGCCTATGGTTTTATATTCAGGAAACAGTAAAAAAAAAAAAAAAAAAAAAAAATTCACCAAAAACAAAAATAAAGCAACAAAAATGGGATGCTAAAATAGACTTGCTAATTTTTTTAATGTTTCCAAGTACAGATTTTTTTTAAACCCTTCTTTCTCTTGTCATCCTCATCTCCCCTAAGAAAACATACCAATTAGAGTCATTTAGAAGGACCAGAAGTGCATTTACTGTCAAAGTTGAGAAGAAGAAACAGGACGAGCTTTGGGCTCAGCTGCTGAAAGCCAGAGCTCATCATGGCTGAGGCTCAGCTTCAACTACATAAATATTGCCTAAGAAACAGAAGGCGCGCACTGGCACAGGGAGCCTGCCGCATGTCTCCTCTACCCAAGAGGGGCCGAAGGATGTGGCGACGTCATGAAGAAAAACGCCCTCAGGAACAGAGACCCAAGGTGCTTCTAGAAAGGAACAAGATGCTGTATTTTTTTCTTTTAAGCTATTGACCTGTCTGATTTTATCTGCTCCACTCCAAGCTCTTTCCAGCATCTGTAATAGAAGGAGAACACCAACAGCTGCAGCCTATTGGATCCGCTTTAGTGGAGTACAGTGCTCCATCTGATTCTACACTTTCCAAGATCCAGTTTCACATCCTAAGTGCATCTTCCTTGCAAAACCTTGCTATTTGAATGCCGCTTTTTTCCAGTCCCTGAAGTATAAAAACATATGCCTGTGTTACCAACAGGTGAGTTTTTCTTTGACTTTCCTCCATGGAAGCCTTAAGGCATGTAAGAAGGACCTGAGCTCTGCTTTCATTTTGCAAAAGGAACCAGCTTTCTACTGGGAATTACAAGCATGTGCCAGGTCCCCTGTGGTGGCTTTTAAGAACTCACGCACATTCAGGATGCGTAAAACCAGCAGAGGCAGGTCTCAGCCAGGAGGACATCGGACCCTAAGAGAAGGCAGTGCAAGGCATTCTTACTGGCAAGGACAGGAGGGTTGTGGGATGAAAGCAAAAGATACACTTGAGGGGGAACTTTCTACTGGGCAAACTCTAATATGGAGGTTCTAAGGCAGCTTTTTCTACCTCTGAATGGCCACATCCTATAGCTCTATGGTTACATGTAACATTTCCTACTACAGGAAGACAGCAACTGAAGCAAAGCACTCCACACTCCCATTATATATTACAGTATGGAAACCCTCTCTTCCCCAAAGTGGTCATTTAGCAAAAAAACAAAAAAAGACCCCCCCCCCCCCCATTCTCACATCCCCTTAGCTTCTGCTCATCCATTCTCATAAGCCTAGAGGCACTTTCACCTGAACATCTCAGCTCTCAGGGCTCAGAGGAAAGAAGGAACCTCACGCACATGAATTAAGGACCAACTATTTACCAGGCTCTTTGCAAACATTATATCATTAATCAATTCTCCCCACAGCTTTGTAGAGGTGGCATTTGGATCTCTGGTTTACAGATCAGGAAAGTAAGGCTCGTTCACCAAGTAAATATACATTGCCGGAGCATCAACTATCAATACTTGCAAGAAACCTTGCTGCGGGGTTTCCAGAGAAGAGAAAGATGGGGCCCCTGACCTTATAAAATTCACATCTCGGGGGAGCACAGAGAAGCAGATGCCTCAGCAGTCACTAACAAACTTCTGGCTGGCTGGCTGATTAAGGGAGACTGAGTCAGGAAAAGGAGGAGTGGGACAGAGCACAGGAACGGAAAAGAAAGAGAGAAAACAAAGGAAAGAAGAGAAACTGTCCAAGAACGCCCTGGTACGCAGCTGAAGATACCCAACTTTATATTCCAGCCTATTCACTTTCCACGTGTTCTTGGAGACCCCCCTCCCTGCTGATCTCCAAGCAACACAAAGAATGAGAGAAAGAACAGTAGCCACGGGACCTTTTCCACAGCCTGACTACATGCACTGGAGTCAGAGCACCATCTTTGGGACAAGGGCTTTCTCTCACGGCTGTGAGAAGAAGAGCTGAATTCCAGAGTCAAGGCGAGGACCAGAAAGTTTCAGAACACAGCCTGCCCTTTTAAACTCATCTTTATTAATAGTCTTCGAGCACACAGGTGCAATGAGAAAGTACAAAATACAGCCCCCTCTGGCTGCAGCAGCCAGCAAGCCACAAAAAAGAAGACTGGATGTCACGCCATCCTATTATAATAACAGATTAAAAGGGCACAAACAGGGTACTAATTAGCGCTCATAGAAACTTGAAGCTCCAGATTGCTCATGTTCATCTCTGGGCACTAAAAGTGCCCCATGTGCAGATAATATGGAAGTCAAGTAGCAGAGAGCCATCGCTGAGGGCTCAACCAGCGCAAGGCAGAGAAGGCAGCCAGATCCAGCCACAGCAGCAGTACGCTCCCCGAAATGCACACACAGTCAGGTGACTGCCCAAGAGTTAACAGGCAGCCAGCCCAGACAGAGGCAGGTGCCTCCTAGCTCAGCAAGGGACGCCACGGGACCTTGCCAGCTTCTGATTGATTGTCTTCGAGTCCCTCTCCCCAGGATGTATTCCTGTCCATGGGCTCTCCCGGATTATATGCAGAAGGCTACTTCTGAGAAATGAGATGGTTTTATCAGCAGGCAGGGGCCAAAGTTTAGCCTGAAGGAGAGATACCTTCATCAATAAAATCTTTTTTTTTATTAAATTCAGTCTTTCTTTGGGTCTGCTCAAAGCTTAGAAAATAAGCCAGGTATGCTTTCTAACTTTTGTCCCCAATTTGTTCCCTAAGGATTTCAAGGATTCTGCTGCCATTAGGGCAATGAGTAAGAAGAAAGAAAGGAGTCTGTTTTCTTTAACAAGCTGCTTCTCAATAAATTCAGACCCAGAAACGCAGATTGGGAAATCCACTACACTCAGGTATCTACCTTAGCCAAGTGACTGTGTGTTCCAGGCTAACCAATTAATTTATAATTTTCAAATGACCATACACAGCACATATGGAGAGCCACCTTTCTAAAAAGAATGTTATTTTTTTTTATTAGGGAGAAAAATATGTCTATACTGCCTGTGAAACTGAAGCTTAGAAATTCCCTCTAGGAATCACACAACAGTTAAAAGGGCCAAATTGAAGGCAAAGAAATGAGGCAAGTGAACTATATACAGTAACCATTATCATATTCATTTCACTTTCAACATTATAATAAGGGATATATATTATTTAATGGTATATACTCCACTCACGGTGCAGTGAAAAATCTGGGGGAAAAGATCAAGACTCTTTCTTTAAAAAAAACATCAGCTCCACACTAGAAAAAAAAATAGTGTCCAGGTTATTTTCCTCAAGAAATCTGTGTGAATATCACTGGGACGGAACTGAGTCCTATAGTCTGTACGATCAGTGATTTGGCCTGCTGAGTACGAGCCTTTAGAGGACTCAGAGTTTGTGTTTCTCAGCCTACTCCCATGCATACGCTTGTCTTCATTTGTCCCTACTGTTTGCGATGTATTCAAAAACGTTCAACAGTGCATGAGCCCTGGCCAGTCAAAATGGGACCAGATGCCAGGAAGCCACAGCCGGTCCAGCCTTCCCAGTGCACATGCCCTATATGTCCATCCAACCCCAGCTGTATCAAAGGTTCTGATGATAATATGGGCCCCTTCCCAAGGATCTGCCTTCTTAACTAGATGCCTAAAAAGACAATTCATGAATGCCTAGTGGTGATAATTCTGGTACATGTGCCACAGGAGAACTATTCTGACTCAAGGAAGCCTCTCAACAGCCTCAAATTACACCATGGGAGTGAAGCCCTTACCACGGTCCCTGACACACTGGGCAACCATGGCCAAGCCATTTACATTCTCTAGAAAAACCCATTCTCCTACATAAAAAACTGCAGCGTTGGCCCTGCTTTCCCTCAAAGCAATGCTAAAAGGTCAGGTAAGAGAAGACACTGAAATGTGCTTTGAATGCTTCCAAAGAAAAATGCTTCCTAATCCCAAGATGTAATTGCTCATCAATGGTTTCTGAGGGTTTTCCATACGGGTTAAAGGATTTTTAATGCGTATATTCTTTGGTGCTCGTTAAGAAGACACTAATTCTTCATGGGTTCATAAGTGCATATATAGCTGAGAATAATTTGCAAAAACGGTGCAGTAATGAATGTAAAATCCTAATGAGAGAATGCACATTTGCTGGGAATGTGTGTTGTTCTTTTTTTGCCTTCCTTTCTTTTGTCAGAGATATTGTACTGAATTTTCTTCAGAGGGTTTATTAGTGCCTGTTTAAGATTATCCTCCTCTTTCATGTGAAAACTTTCATTAGAATCTCAGGCAAAGTTTTAGGCTTTCAGTGAAGAGGTTATTAAAAAATAATTAATATCTAAATGGTGCTCAAAATACCACATTACAGCTAATCGACAGCACTGTCACAAGGCACAGAGATGGAAACGATATTAAATACCAGAGAGCTCACCCTGATTCATCAATAATTTCACTGTTTCCAAGTACAAAATTAACTTCTTTGAGACGGTTAAGGTTATACAGCTTCTGGAGGCTTCATTTGGTCTGAGCAGATGATTTCCTTGTGGGGACCACAGTGGGAATTATACCTGAGTTTTTAGTGGTTTCCATAGCTGGTTCTCCGCTTTTCATATTCCTCATGCTAGGAATGTCATAAGTAGAGTCCTGGGAATCACCCTGGGACTCTTTCAGATTGTAGAGAAAGCCAACCATTGGATTAGAAAGTGCTGCCCACGAGCTTCCTACTTCACCGGAGGGATTCAAGGGGAGGCTAGCCTGAGGGTCCCTGAACAACTATGCTGCCTCACTTCATTTCCTGTTCCAAAGTTCATTTGTTAGTTTCCCAAGGCAAAATGGTTACTTTAATTTATATACAAAATGAGAACCAATTCAATCATTCTCCTTACTAGTCTGAAATCAGCCAAACCAGTTAAGGAATCCTAGCAGTCTAAACCAGCATTTCCCAAGTATGATCTTTGAAACACTATGACCACAGAACTGTGAAGGACGGAAGGGAGGGAGGGAGGAAGGAAAAAAAAGAAAAGAAAGAGAAAGAGAAAAAGTAAAAGAAACATCATGGTTCAAAGTACTTTGGGAAATGCTGCTTATTTTATCTCTTCTTGAAGTTTCCTGAAGAATGTTACGTCTGAGAATTTCTTCAATTAAGAATCATATTTAATTTCATTTAGCTGAGCATTTTCCAAGGTTATTTACCATAGAACTTTCTTCATTTTTCCCCCTGTTTCATTGCAGAAAATATTGCTTTGGCAAGAGATGGTCTAAGTTAACTCGCACCTGCACCCTGCATTAGGTGGCTGCCATCAATTTTGATGTAATTACACAAACACACACTCAGCATTTCTCCAACATAAGGTCAGAATAAAGGCAATGCATTCCTCAAGGGTAAGTTCTCAAATTGGTGAGACATGTGCCTATAGCCCCTCCAAGGACTTATACACTTTCTAGAAACCTCAACATCTATGAGCTAAAGACTATTAACCCAACCTTCCAGCTGTCCAGTGGAGGTCAAGGGCCACCTCTGTGGTAGTGAAAATGTCAGGAACCAGGGAGATGAATATCAACATGGCGTGACCTCCGCCCTCAGGAAGTCCACCATGACAGAGTCCCATACAACTCACCATAAGCCATAGATGTATGATACAGAAGAAGAGGAGGTACATTCTGCATTAGGGGCAAAGGAAAGTTGCTAAAGATAGTGACTGTCTAGTGAACTAGACTCCAACAGAAGGACTTTTCCGATAGAAGAGGACAAATGAGTAAGCAGCATGGTGAGAAGTACTCAAGGGGCAGATGTGAAGTGGATGGTCTTTCTAAGATGGTCACCGCCACTCCGACATCACACAGGAGCCAAAAGGTCTTACAGGATCTAGAGCTTAAGAATCCCATGATGGGGTGAACAAATGTCAGCTAATTCCTTCAGACCAGGGAACCACAGTGCCCGCATTCTTCATCTTCCTAGACAGCAGGTATGGAGTGAGCCTCTGTGTTTTCCTCACCTTGATCAACCAGGCCTCTCTGTGTCTCCCAGCAACAAGCTTTCCATCCTAGTCACCTCTCTGATAGCCACCAGCATAGGGATAAGCATTTGTGCCCTTGCCTTATAAAACAAAAGGGCCCTTAAAAATTGGATATTCATGGATGTCTTATAAGTAAAATCATTTTACACATCCATGAAGAATGACCCATTAGAAGACCTCTTGCAGTGAATTATCTGGGGAGCAAGGAATCACATCCACTATGATTTTCCTGAATAGAACATACTTCTTTTAGAGGACTACTGAATTTAGAGAAACACTGATAAGCAGACATATGAAAACTCCACTGTTTCCAAACTAAAGAGAAAAAGATAAAAGTAAACTTAGAAGCTAAATGTGTCATTTGACAATGATTTGATATGAAATCATAGTCCCAGGCCTAAATTGAGTTATAGCCAGGTCTGTATCTCTGGGACTCTTGAATTACCTGCAGGCAGTTCTAAATAATGACCCTATAATTTGCAAGTTGAAGAACAGTGAGAGAGTGGAACTAACCGATTTTTACATCATCAGGAGGGAGACAGCCAAACAGGCAGTGGGTTTGAGCACAACAGAGTAAGTTTCGACCCTCCTAAGCAAACTGACAAATTGCCCTCTGGAGTCCCATTTCCAGCTCAGCACCACTTTGCCATGATGGCTTGTCTCTTGCCTCTCCGGCCTAATGGCTCTCCATGCCAAGAAGGGCTGTCAGTGCAATTAAAATAACCATCAATAAAACCGTCCAGTAATTAGCCGTCTTCTTTGTTACATATAATTCTGGTCAGCAAGATTGATAGGTTCTTTGGTCATTAGCAATCTATTTAGCAACTGTGAACTTGAAGTCATCACTTTTGAGTCCTAGTGTTAAAGAGATTAGGGAACAGATTATACTCAGGCAGAGACAAGAGCTGGAAAGTTAAGCCACATGTGAAAACCGAGGCTTACAAAGTATTATTTCTCAGAGACTACTGTGGGCCTGTATGCAAACAGGGCATTATTAATGCCAGGAAATTTGTTCAATTACTTTTGTAAAGGGAAAAATATCTTAATCAATGCCCTAAGCCACAGCAATATAACTTAGGTGGGAGTGAGAAATCCTTAAAGATCACACATCCAGCCAAAATCAAGACTTTTTTAAAAAAATGAACCACTGATCCATGAATCATAAAAATACTGCCTAACATCAAAAAGACAGAACATGTTCTTCTGTCATGTCTGGACATCCTGAAAGTACTGATCCCTGAAAAGTGTTTTCGTATTCCGCATAAAAATAGATATAGAAACTTTAAAAACTAGTCCTCAGATTGTATTTTAAAAGGTGAATCACTCATAGACGTGCCATTATGACACACGACATTTTAAAACTGTAGCTATAAAATTCACAGTTATATAGTCAGTTGTGTTGTTCAGTTAGTGACATTATTATCTTCATGCCACCACATTTAATTTTATTTTTTAATTAATTAATTAATTTACTTTTGGCTGCATCGGGTCTTCGTTGCTATGCACAGGCTTTCCTCTAGCTGCGCCGAGTGAGGGCTACTCTTCATTGCAGTGCTCAGGCTTCTCATCGCAGTGGCTTCTCTTGTTGTGGAGCACGGACTCTAGGCGCGTGGGCTTCAGCAGTTGTGGCTCGCAGGCTCTAGAGCACAGGCTCAGTAGTTGTGGCGCACGGGCTTAGCTGCTCTGCGGCATGTGGGATCTTCCTGGACCAGGGCTTGAACCCACGTCCCGTGCACTGGCAGGTGAATTCTTAACCACTATGCCACCAGGGAAGTCCGCATGCCACTACATTTTAATCTAACGTTTACCTAACCAGTGCTTGCTGTTGGTCCATCTGTTTTATTTGATATTCATGGGTCATCCACAGGGAAAGAGAACTAACTCTTCCACTGGTGAATTTACTAGTTGCACAGAGAATCAATCTCAGGCTCAAAGTGCCAACTGATGACAAAGCCCAGTCTCACTCTACCAGGGAGTGGTCTAAAAAAGGGCAAAATGGCAAGAGGAGGAAGGAAAGCCAACTCCCCACAGCCTTCAGGATTTAGATTGTTGTACACAGCTCTTTCTAATCCAAGAAGAATATAAGATCAACTAAATTAGTGCAGGAAGCTAAACTGGATTTAGTATACTCTAATCTAGAACAGACATCACTGGAATTGATCCTCATAGGTATCCCCCAACAATGGGGACACTTGGGGGCATCTCCAAGGGTCAAAGACTGGGACCATCAATGCGGTGCTGAACGCCACCTTGGTAGAAGGGGTGTTCTATGTGCCTTCGTAAAATGAAAAAGGGAAATAAAATGAGAGAGCAGAGAAATACTAGTTCTACTGATTCAAGTTCAGAGGAACCTAAAATATTACTTTTGAGATATATTTCAACCATTTCTCCCCTTCCTTAAAAGTTCACTGGACATTAGCTCATATGTGTCTATAAGCATCCCCACATTCTGTCTCAGAAGAATTCACAGCCTAGTACCTGAGGGGAGAGAATTAAGGTACTGATGGGCAAGGAGGTTTATTCTCAAATACCAGGTCTGATCAAGTGGTAGTAGCCTGTGTTGAAAATGATTCTAAGGCCATATCTGGACTCAGTGGAAAATAATAACATGATCAATTAATAGTGCTTCAAGAGGCAGTTAAGAGCATGGATTCTGAGGACACATTGATGTTTGAATCCCAGCCCTAAAACTTACCAGCAGGGCAAGACATTTAACCTCAATTTACCACGTACAAACTGGTAAAAACAGCAAAAATGATCTTATAGAGTTATTACAAACATTGAATAAATATTATACTTTAAACAACGTTTACAGTGTCTAGCACACAATTGTCATTTAATAAACATTAGTATCATCTCCAGCAGGACTAGTCACCACTGTTGTAACTGACATCTCAGAGTAGAGTGGTGGCTTGTCTTTTGCCCCAAGCACTGACTCTGTTCTAGAATCTGCCCCTCAACTCGAGAGTAGAAATGGTGAGTACCATCCTCTGAAGTCAAGGTGGCAGTGGAGGAGTGGAATAAATCAAATCTATATAGTTCCTTGTATGACTGAATATATGAATTTGGTAGAACTAATCTCCAAAATGCAACACGTTATAAGTGTGGTGTTATACCATCTTTAGACTGTGAAAGTTCAAAATGTCTTTCAATGACTCATATTTTCAGGGCACTGCAAAGCACTCAAAGTCGATGCATCTTGATTTAAATAATCACTTGATCTTCTCCGGACTTCCTAGGTTACTAATAACATGCAATCCCACACCTCGTATGTTCAACCAACTGAATAAAGGATCGAAAGGAGATGGGTTCCATTTCATGTGTTATAAGCTGCCTTCATATATTGAAAGTTTGCTTCTACTAATAGGCAAGGAAACACTCTCATACCTGGCAGGTGATGAGAATAAGCTTCTGAACTTGACTATATTAGGTCTTCTGCTAGTTTCTGCCATCAGGCAACGTGAGTTGGAATTAAGGCATGAGTTCTCAATTGGGGACAACTTTGCCACACTGGGAATATTTAACAATGTCTGAAGATATTTTTGGCTGGCACAACTGGGAAGGAGGTGCTACTGGCATCTAGTGGGTAGAAACTAGGGATGCTTCTAAACATCCTACTATGCACAGCCCCACCTCTATAACTAAGAATTTTTTGGTTCAGCCCAGAAATAAACCCATGCACTTATGGTCAATTAATCTATAACAAAGGACGCAAGAATATACAATGGAGAAAACACAGCGTCTTCAATAACTGGAGCTAGAAAATCTGGACAGCTACATGTAAAAGAATGAAATTATAACATTTTCTCACACCATATAAAAAATAAACTCAAAATGAATTAGACACCTAAATGTAACATTTGAAACCACAGAAGCCTAGAAGAAAACATAGGCAGAACACTTTGATAGAAATTGTAGCAATTGTTTTGGATCTGTCTCCTAAGGCAAAGGAAATGAAAGCAAAAGTAGACAAATGGAATGTAATTAAACTTAAAAGTTTTTGCACAGTAAAGGAAACCACTGATAGAACAAAAAGACAATATACTGAATGAGAAGAAATATTTGCAAATGATATGACTGATAAGGGGTTAATATCTCAAATATATTAACAGCTCAGACAGCTCAATATCAAAAAAAAAAAAAACCAACCACCTGCCTAAAAAATGGGCAGAAGACATGAATAGACATTTTTCCAAAGAAGATAGACAGATGGCCAGAAGGCACAGGAAAAGACGCTCAACATCACTAATTATTAGAGAAATGCAAATCGAAATCACAATGAGATATTACCTCACACCTGTCAGAATGGCTGCCATCAAAAAGTCTACAAATAACAAATGTTGGCCAGGATGTGCAGCAATGGGAACCCTACACTGTTGGTGGGATGTAAATTGGTGCAGCCACCGTAGAAGAAAGTATGGAGGTTCCTCAAAAAACTAAAAACAGACCCACCCTATGATGCAGCAATTCCACGCCCAGGTATGTATCTGAAGAAAAGGAAAACGAATTAGGAAGTATACATGAACCCCAATGTTCACAGTACAACTATTTATTATAGCCAAGATATGGAATCAACCTAAGTGTCCATCAACATATGAATGGATAAAGATGTGTAAATGTATACGTGTGTGTGTGTGTGTGTGTGTGTGTGTAAGATTACTCAGTCATAAAAAGAATGAAATTCTGCCATTTGCAAAAACATGGACGTACACAGAGGGCATTATACTCAGTGAAATAAGTCAGAGAAAGACAAATACTGTATGCGATCACTTATATGTGGAATCTAAAAATAAAACAAATGGATGAATATAACAAAACAGAAACAGACTCACAGAAAACAAACCAGTGGTTACCAGTGGGGAAAGAGCTGGGGAGAGGGGCAAGACAGGGATAGGGGAGTAAGAGGTACAAAGTATCAATACTATGTATAAAATAAATAAGCTACAAGGATATATTATACAGTACAGGGAAATATAGCCATTATTTTATATTAACTTTGAACAGAATATAATCTATAAAAATACTGAATCACTATGTTGTGCACCTGAAACTAATATACTGTTGTAGATTATCTATACTTCAATAATAAATAATAAAAAAATAAAATCAATTGACTTTAAAAAAAAGAATTATCTGGTTCCAAACGTCAATACATAGTGTGGAGGTAAAACCCAGCGCTGGTACGGAACACAGATCAGTGTGGACTCCTTTGCTAACTATGTCCCTCACTAGACTGGAAGCCCCACGTGGGCAGGAACTACTGTATCCTCAGCGCTTGGCATAGGGCCTCATACCTGTTAGGGACTCTATTAGTTCTTGTGGAGTGAATGAACGATAACAGTGGAAAACGGTGCAGGTCACCATTTTTCTCCACAGCAAGACAAGTACTTCTTCCATATCAGAGTCACAGAAAGTCAGGAGCAAAGAGAAGATACAGGCAAACACGCTTTTGCTTATTTGAGCACCTAGCACATTAGACACCTTTAATGAATCTGTCCCTTTCTCTGGCACGCCCATCTTCCCTACAGCAGTAACTGGTACCACATCCAGAACCCATCACTAAGTTGTGTCAAATTGGTCTAGGATCCACTCACTTCTCTCCACTGTTACTGCTACCAGGCAAGCCGAAGCCACCATCATCAACATGTCTAACGGGTCACCCTGCTTTGGGTCTTGACCGCTAACTTCCATTCTGTACACAGTAACATCCATTTAAAGGCACCAGTCGGACCCACCACTCCTGTGTTCAAGACCTGCTTAAGTCCTTCCCGGAGCTTACAATGCCTTCTGTGGTCTGGTGCCTCTTCACACTCTAAGCAAAGTAGTCATCTTCCTACTTAAGCAATGCACCCAGTTCCTTCTCCCTTCAGAGCCTCTGCCAAGGCCTGGAGACCCTGCCTCCAGATCCTTCTGTGGCTGGCACTCCCACATCATTCAGGACACAGTTTAAAGTCGGCTCATCTCAGAGAAACTTTCTGACTACACAGAATCAAGAATTGCCTTCTCCCTGCCGTTATCAGACAGATCACTTTCTTTTATTGTCTTCAGATTATGAGGCACAAGCTGCGAGTTTATTCTTTATATTTGTCCAGTTATACTTGTGTAGTGGCCATGCCTCCCCCACTAGAATGTCAGCAGGAAATCTGACTGTCTTGCCTTCTGCTGTAACTCAAGCCCAGTGCCTGGCACAATGTAAGGCTATTTGCTGAATGAATAGATTTCTGAAGAATGAATGGATGGATATGTAAATGGTTATGTAAATGGATACATAAGCTAAGAGAAAAAAGACATCATCTGGAAGGAAATATGTGTGAACCGTCACTTGCAAAAGAGTTTCCTAGCCTTTCCAAACTAAACCCCAAATCTCATCCTTTGTTTAACTGAGAGCAATCCAACGTAAGACTGATCATCAAAATAATAAAGAAAAGTGGTTCATCAATCCCCAAATATAACTCAGAAATAAAATTAACAATTTGTTAGTGTATATCTCTCTCAGTCTCTTCACGCGCACTAAATTAAAGTTCATCCTATATTTTTAAATCTCTTACAAGCAAAGAGACAACGAAATAATGAAGGTACAGTGAAATAACTTTAATAATGCTCACTATATAACCACAGTGATGACTTCATAAGTTTCCAAATATGATTCAGCAGTGAGCACCAGCATAGAATGAAAAAAATTTAAGTCTGTTTTTCCTTTTTAAAATTTTTGTTACTATGAAAAATATCGTTAACATATTTAATATTCACAGGCAGTATCTGGGGTAAGAATGAGAGTGCGTCACCCCTTGCAGAAACCTGGAGTATATACAAGTGTAAGGTTGCTTTTCTAGGACCATGTGATATATTTGAACGCGTATCAGCTATAAGAAAAAAGCCACCAGTATGTTGGCAATGGTTGGGAGGGTGGGTAGGTGGTGGCATACTGAATCAAGCAGAGTCAGGGTTGAAAAGGACAATGCTGAATTTCCACACACACACATCCTCTCGCTCTGCCTCCTGCCCCCCTTTCCAGCTCTAGCTATTTTCACTCCAGCTACACCCCAAAACTTGCAGTGTTCTGAACTTATTAGTGTCTTGGGGTAACTGTCTCTTTACTGACACCATAATTCAGTACAGTAAAATAGAATTTTCTGCACTGTCTTATGTGGTAGCCCCTAATCACATGTGTCCACTGAGCACCGGGTATGTGGCTGATGCAACACAGCAACTGAATGTTTCATTTTGTTTAATTTTACTTAATTTAAATCTAAATAGCCACATGTGGCAAGGGGCTACTGTGTTGCACGACACAGGCCTGCATGGCTTCCTTTTCTCCCTCCCTTATTGGTCCAGCAAACTCCTACTCATCCTTCAAGACTCAACTCAAATGTCCCTTCCTCCAGAATGCCCTTCCTGTTCCCCCTGTGGCAGGTGCACAGACTTTGAGAATATTCATGTATCACACTCTACTACAATTATTTTATGACATGTTGATTCTCCCACTAGATGAGAATCTCTCGAGGGCAGGGATCTGTCTGGCTCATCTCTAAATCCTTAGTTGAGTGCTTGGCACATGAGAATTATTTGACAAATATTTGCTGGATGTTCAAGTGAGATAGTGAAACCATCTTTAGATGTGAACAAATATAAGCAGAGCTTCCCAGGAAAGATCTTCCCAGGGAAGGTTTTACTGCCTTCATATAAGAAGTTGCAAACCAGATATGACCTTCGGATTTGGTAGTATTTTGCCATGTGTATTTTTTTTTAATGGAAACTGTTTTTCAATGTTAAAAACTAAGATTTCCAGCATTTCCAGGAACAATGATTAGATTTGGAAGTTTTAGTCCCACTTTCCTGCTTGGGGACAATGAAACAGAACGGAACATGCAGCTGCATCTTTTGGATAATAAATACAATCTACAGATTCTGTTTTCTTACTCCTAGCCAACTTTAATCACTAATGGTCTCTGTCTTTCTTCTGTGGGCATTTGACTTTTTAACTCCAGACACTGAATGAAGAGCCACAGAGATCAAGTTCAGACCCTGGCCTCTCAGTTACAAAAATAAAATACTACTACTAATAAAAGCAACACAGCAACAACACAGCAACAACAATAATGGTTGCTAACATTTAGTGAGCATCACAAGCCGGGTATTCTACCTGGCAATGAATAAGCATTGTCAGATGGAATCTTCCAAACCACCCAGGACCTAGAAAATAGTCTTAGCCTCACTTTATGAATGAGGAGACCAAGATTCCAAGGGGTGACACTGGGAATCAGCAGAAAGTTCCGTCCCCAGGTCTGACGATCACCAGAGTCCTTGCTGCCATTTCTCCACGACAAAGCCGCAACCATCCACGTTTGTCCTGACCTGGATTTAGACCCCGGCCGGGATTCAAAGCGGGAGCCTGGGCAAGTGACATAACCCTCTGGGTTTTGCTCTTCCACTAGCCATGAACTTTAGAAATAAGAGCTGACATTTCCTCCAGGGACACATGCGGGCACATGATATGATGCAGGTAAAACGGTAAACTTCTCAGACATTTTTGCAAATGGAAAATGATCTCATCTGAGTAGGTGGATAATGGCTGGCAGAAGGCTGACAGCCCTGGAGTAGGGAAGCAGGAGAGATTTTAACCATTTAAGGAAAACAAAGGCATTGTGGCTTCTGCTGGCACCCAGCCTTGAGCAACAGGAACCCTCACTAGGGAGAGAATGTCTCAGTGGAACTAACGAAAATGTGACTCCCCAAAGGGTGCTTGTAGCTTTGAGCCAGTTAACTGAAAGGATGCAAATGAATGGAGGGTTTAAGAATCAGTTGTTGTGGGCCCAGCACTCTACCAGGCCAGGGAACAGCAAGCTTTTTCTGTAAAGATCCAGAAAGTAAATAACTTAGGCTTTGCAGGCCATCTGTAAACAAATGAGCATGGTGGTGTTCCAATAAAACTTTATTTGCAAAGCCAGGCCGAGCACCCACCTGCCATTGTTTGCCAACCCGTGAGCTAGGCAACAGGAAGGCAGAGCAGAGGCTCAGTCAGAGGCAGAGACGTTGCACCTGCTCTTCACCATCATCAAGCACCGTAACAGGGACAATACAAGATGGTGCCTATTGGATTCATCTCTCTGTGTAGCCCCAACCCACTGAGGTAGACAGCTGGACAGTGACAGTGACTTAAGCTACAGGCCCTCCGTGGCTCCAGTCCCAGACTAGCCCCAGATTGCTGAGGACAGTGAGTCTCTGCTTTTCTCCCAGTAAATGGTTCCTCCCAGCAACTATGCAGGCTGGAGAGCAGAACAGGTGAGGTGACATGTCTTTCAACCACATGATATATGAGTAGTACCCTGGAAGTTGCCGCACAAGGACGCTTAGATTTATACACTTAGACAAAACTGAATGACTTTCCTCTCCTTGAGTCAAAGAAGTTGACTCCTTCCAGGTGCCACCCTGGCACCCCCTCGCACTAAGCCACCCTCTTGTGCTTGAACTGCTCATTCTTTATGTACCAGGCAAACACAAAGACGAGGGGTGGCTTCTGCCTTAAGCCAGATTGTTTGGAGCCCATGCAATCCTTCCTTCATATGATAATCTTGAGGTCAGTTGTTTTTCTTCCCACTATGTGACCAACATTATTCAAAGAAGCAAAAATTTACTTCCTGTTTTGTCTGCTAACCTAATCCCTCACTGTTCTTATGCTTTTGTTCTCATTTGACTGTTTTCCTTTATAGTATTAGGTCTGCTCATTTCTACACTATCTTTTGTACTTTACTATACTAACTTATGTTTTATTGTCATTTTTATTCTTCATTGTTTTACTTTACAAGGGAAATGGTGAAGAATACAAGAGTGGGTACACTGTTAGGAAATGGCCTTGGCCCAGAATCGGAAAGCCAGAGCTTCAGACCTAATCCGCTCTTGCAGTCTATGGAACCCTGGGCCAATGAGTGAATATCTTCAGTTGCTTTACCTACAAAATAAAGTATGCCAATCCCAGAGAGACTTTTCAAGTGTTAAATATGAAGATTCTTCTTACAACTCAATAATAAAAAGACATATAAGCTGATTTTAAAAATGGGCACTTGATCTGAATAGACATTTCACCAAAGAAGTTATACAAGTGGCCAATAAGCGTGTGCAAAGATACTCAACATCATCAGCCATCCAGGATGGCTAATCCAGTCAAACCACAATGAGATACCACTTCACACCACTAGGACGACTATAATCAAAAAGTTAGAAAATAACAAGTGCTGATGAGGATGCAGAGAAATTAGAACCTTCATACACTACTGGTAGGAACATAAAATGGTATAGATGCTTTGGAAAATAGTCTGACAGTACTTTGAAAACATAGAGTTAGCATATGACCCAGCAATTCCACTCCTAGGTGTATACCCAAGAGAAATTAAAACATATGTCCACACAAACACTTGTATATGAATAGCAGTATTTATAGCAGCATTATTCATAAGCAGTATTTACAATGTTATTCATAAAGAAGTAAAAACAATACAAGTGGCCACCAACCGATGAATGTATAAACAAAAGGTGGTACAGTCATACAACGGTATATTACTTGACAATAAAAAGAAATGAAGTACTGATTCGCGCTACATGATATATGAACCTTGAAAATGTGTGATTTGGAGTTGCAGCAACATGTCCCACCCCAACCTTCACAAACAGATTAGGGAAGAAAACTATAAGGTGAGATTTCTCTCTAATTTCGCCCCAAATCAAGAGAGAAGTAGCCTGAAAACATGATTTGGGAGACTTGGGAAAGCCCCAGAAAAACCCTGGAGAGTAGAATCCCAGGACTTCTGCCCAGCCAAGAGTAGGAAGCACTATGAGAGGTGCTTGGCAGGAAAGATTGATAGAACTTGGTGGACAAGGTCTATCAATTCAAGGATGAAATTCAAGAATGAGCTGGAGGCGCATCAAGTTTTCTGACCTGGATTGTTCAGAACGGGGGTGCCAAGAGTAAGGATGGGCAGAAGAGGGGCCATTTAATGGAAAAAGGGGATGCATTCTATTTTCAGATGTTTGAAGTTTGAGCAACTTACCCCTTGAATTTAAATGTCTGAATTAAACTAACCCAGAACCTCCCAAGTAGTAAGCCTTTTAGCAGTGAGGTGACTGTATGTAAAACGTTAATTGAATATGAAAAACTGATGACACCTGTAAATTCAGATTTTTTTTTAAATCACTTTTTTTCCCCCAACCACTCTGAAATCAACCAGCTCCATAACTCTTTAAAATTTTCAAATTTCAAAATTACATATTGTAGAGCCACAGTCTGAGTCATCTTGCACTTAAAAAATAACCATGACAAGTATATCAGAGAATTAAAAAAACTGAATGTGTAACTTCACCGATAGAAAGGGCAAAAATCCAATTCTTACAACTTATTTAAAGACTATTTAACTCTTCAAGAAGATTTATGATAGGTAACTTTCAAGACAATTGTTTTCTATATCTAGATGATATTATAGAATCCACAGCCATCAGAAATCAAGTCAATTCACAGCTAAACTTAAAAGTGCAAATACCAATGCTTTGTGGAAGTGTATGACCAGTTTTCTGGAAGCTACTGAGTGACTCTGGAACTGAACTTTTAATTAAAGGGAAGGTGGGAGATTCAACCATCAGATGGGTTCAACTATGGGCTCCCTAATGAAACTCACTGCCCCAAGTGTAGGGAATATTTCCTTTTCAAAAGACCCCATTCTCTCTTTGCATATTCTGTGTCTTTGCAGACACTGTGTCTCTGACACTTGCTCTAAGAGAATAACTAAACAGTCGAATGCTCTCAGATGGAGAGAAGTGGGTCTTGAGTGGACACAGTGAGCCTCAAGGATGTGAACACAATCCCGTGACTGTGTCTCTGTGTGTGTGTATATAAACACATGTGTATATGTGTCTGTGTGTACACAACTTGCACAAAATTGGTTTTACTAATTTCCTAGACTTTGAGAACTAATTTCCTGGATTCTTCTCTCTACCTCAAGTTGGGTATTATTAACCTGGGACTTAAAAAGAAATCTCAATAATCCCAATATTAAATGCAAATCTTTAAGGTATTTATGTAAGTATTGAAATTTTTTTCTTAGCTGAGAACCTCCCAGGTTTCAGCAGCATTCTCAAAGGGGTCTCTTACCCAACTGGATCAAGAACCACAGCATGTGGGACCCCTAAAAATTAAAGACATTGAAAGTGTATTTAGTGAATCTGCATTAGATGGAGAGAGAGCCAGTGCTTTTTCGGACTGGTTCCTGGAAGTCCCAGTCGCTCAGTGGTGGGGTCACAGCTATGTCTCCATTGCCTGAATGGTTTCCCCTCCCTATTATTCTCATAACCAACTAATTATTCTATTATTTCTAACCATAAAATAAAATTCCAAGAGTTTTAGAATCAGACTTAGTCTCTCCTTTCGAAAAAGACTATTGTTGTCACTTTGAAAACTGTAAATAGCATTCAAGATGACATTCAATTTTAAGTTTGTGCCAACATTTAGTGGAAATGTCTAAGTTTTGAAATAGTAGGGAGCTCACATTCCATCTGGTGTGTTTTCATTTCGTCTCCCCTTCTCAGTGAACTTTAAAAGTCAACTGCAGTATCAATATCCTTTCTGCTATGCTAATGTGACCTCCAGGTAGAAATCAAAGGGAAGGAGTCCTCAGGGCAAGTGGTTCTTTCTCAGTTGAACTTGTTAGTGTCATGGAATCACAAAGTATCAGAGCTGAAATTATGCTTAGCGGTGACCTAGATGAGATGAATGCCTCTCAGTTTGAGGATAGGAAAACTGAGCCCCAGACAAAGGGAACTGACCAGGGTCTCATGAGCCATGGAGCCAGGACATGAGCCTCTACAGGAGGGAAGGAAGGTGGTCATTTCCTTCCCTGAACTTGGCTGGCTCTCTATCACAGCACACTGCCCGGGGTACTTAGGGGTTCCTACTCTCTCCATAGTTACTGTTGTTCATTTCTCATCCATATGAGGCAAGTTAATATTTCAAAGTGATCACTGATGTGTCTTTTCCCTCTTGACCCTCTCCTGGCTGAGTGGAAGTGTCTCTACTGGGTAGCAGGAGTCTCCTGCCCTCACCAACTTGTCTTCTAAGTGCTGAGGGCACTGCCCCAGTGTGAGAGAGAAATAATTCAGGCAGGAATAAGGAGGCAGAATAGCTCTACCTGCCCGTCCCCAGACTTGAAAAAAAGAGTTTCAGACGGGAGAAGGAACAGAGTTAAGAGAGAGAAAGCCAGAAAGACAGAGAGCGAGCACACTAGGGCAATGCAATCCAGCCCCTTTTCTCCCCCCAAAGCCCAGGCTGAATCCTGAGGTTTGCTGATACGTTAGTTTTATATTTGCTGCTGTAACACATTTCCACAAACTTGGTGGCTTAAAACAACACAAATGTATTATCTAATAGTTCTGGAGGCCAGAAGTCTGAAACGAGTCTCAACCAGCTAAAATTCAGGTGTCAGCAGGTCTGTGTTCCTTTCTGGAGACTCCAGGGGAAAATCTGTTTTCTTGCCTTTTTCAGCTTCTAGAGGCTGCCCGCATTCCTTGGTTCATGGCCCACTTCTATCTTCAAGGCCAACAATAGCCAGTAGATTCTTTCTAATGCTGTATCACTCTTGATACCAACTTTTTTCCTTCCCTCTTCCACATTTAAGCACCCTGTGATTATACTAGGCCCACTGGATAATCTGGGAAGATCTTCCTATCTTCAAGTCAGCTGATGAGGGCCTATTTTTAAGGTATCCTTTCCCCTGCCTCGCAGAGCAGGAAGTCAGGGAAAATGTTATCCTGAAGAATATTTTTTCCTAAGAAGTCAGAGAGTGGAAGCCCCAAAAAGGCCATTTCTCTGGGTATTTCAAACTAACTCATAGGTCAAACGTGACTATCTCCCACGAGGTCCTTTCCAAAACTAAAGTCAACGTCTTTCTGTTCACCACTTGTCTCTGCCAATGAGTAAAAAGGAACATAAAACATCTGCTTTTAAAAAAATGACTCCATGTTTTCTTTACATTACAGAATTATTGTCCATTCATTATATAAAGTTTGGGAAATGCCAAAGAGTATGAAGACAGAAACATGAGTGATCTATGATTCCATTATCCAGCCACGATCCCTTTTAATTACTAGGTACACATGCTTCCGTCCTGTTCTTGGTTTATATGCCACTCTTTTCCTCAATATTATATTCCAATCTTTTATGTCATTAAAAATATTTTAAAACACTCATTCATATATATGCATATATACCATTAAAATATACTCTTCTGTTATTTGTCATATAAATTATTTCCCAGGTAAAGACTTTTCTAATTAAATAGATAAGTTACTCAAGTTTTATAGGCCCATGCTCTAAGATAATACAGACAACGACTATGATACAGACAACAACATTTTGAGCCCAGAAGGGGAGAAAATAGAAATAGCTATTAGTCTCTTGGTAGGGTATTGACACATTTCCAAAATATGAAGGTGCATGTGTACTGTTCCATCTTGGATTGGCCTATCTTAAAGAGCTGATGGGACCCTCACAGGCCATTTAGAAAACTAATTTCAAGTAGACTCCAGAGATGGGTACAAGGTCTAGAGCCAGCCTTTGTGATTTGACTCTAGAGTTACCAGCAAAGTCTCACTATACCTCTAGACTAAGGCCTGATACTTCAGCTTTAAAATCCCACTCTATTCCCATCAGGCTTTGCTAGTTTGAAAAATACTTTGTCATCTCAGGAAATGTAGCCATGTGAACTACTGTTCTTAGAATGAAGGTACAGGCTCTTCTTGTGCTTTGTTTTTCCTCAGTTCTAGTGAGCAATGATTGACATACATCATTGTAGAGAGGAGGTTTAGACAGGAAGGAAGGCAGGACCCAAAATAAGGAGGGGGTGTGCAACTGATAAAGGAAAGCCATGGAGCTGAAGAATGGGAAAGCGGGGCTCTGAATTCAGAGCGCTGGGGCTTCAGCAGAACGAATATCTCTTGAGAACCTACTCCATTAGACAGTGGGATTTATTGGGTGTGAGGAGGTAGGAAGGACAAAGGTAG